>NW_027137929.1:19921-331691 GCF_003813185.1 Lentinus tigrinus ALCF2SS1-7
GGCCCCTGCCAAAACGCGATATAGTGGACACCTACTTTCACGCCTCGCGCGCGGCGCGTCAAAGCACTGCCACCCAGAGGGCCCTGCCTACCTCATGAGGGAAGGCTGAAAGGCAAGAGCGAATAGAACGGCGCAAGCTCAGTAATTCGCGACGACGGCTTAGTACGTTAGTAACTCCAGAGGGAAAGCTGAAAGGCAATAGCGGGTTACAACTGGGCTGACACTAATATTGGGCTTACACGGGCACTTCAACTGCGGGTTTGCGGGTTTGTCCTTTGCTTTCTCTGTTCCTAGTCGGCTCTACAATGTGTGCTTCAACCCTCTGGGAGTACACCTATAGCTGGCTGTTGGTGTGGTTGTTGGTCGGGCTATCACTCCGGTGATAATCTGGACAACAAACATGCGCAATAGACTGGTGTGTGGGGAGTCCATCGCGCCACCGGACTCCTTGCAACGAGGGACCCGGGTTCCTCTTCGGAGGAAGCTCGGGCTGTCCCCCTTAGAGGGGGGGCAGCTCGAGTTTCTGAAGAAGAGAGAATCCAAGGGGGAGGGGGAGGAGGGCTGGCATTGAAGCCAGCTCTCTAGAGCCCGGAGAATGCGCGCGGGGGCGCGTTCAAAGCGCGATTAGAAAAATAATAAGAAGCGCGAGAAAGAGAGAATAAGAAATGCTTGTAGATCGATGCTAGAGCTTCGAATAGACGCATTGATCAGGCCTATTGAGCGAGAATTGACGGACTTATGT
Source organism: Lentinus tigrinus ALCF2SS1-7 (assembly GCF_003813185.1). Lineage (NCBI taxonomy): Eukaryota > Fungi > Basidiomycota > Agaricomycetes > Polyporales > Polyporaceae > Lentinus > Lentinus tigrinus. The sequence goes on from NW_027137929.1 coordinate 20,664, forward strand.
GTGCAACAAACCGCGACCGGACCCGCAGTAAACCCATACTTATTTGGGGTTACCGGCATAAGAATCGGACTTGAAGCCGACGCTTCATTGTGTTCTTATGGGTTCATTAGACCGAGGTCGGAGTGTTGTTCATCTGTGCTGTGGTCGTGCACTTTAGGGCAGGCTAGAGGTAAGTAAGTAAGTAATCGTTTCTATTACGCGGTATCGACTTCAGGGCAGGTCTCCAGCGACGAAGCAGATGGCTTGTAGATAGCTTCTATGTATCAGTAAGTAGTCGATCTTTAACCCTATAGTAGTGTTTCTCAGCTGAAAAGTCGAGTAGAGGTCGACTGTTGACCGTTTACTTACCGCGTGCTTACCGGACTAGATGCGCGTGCTTACCAGGTTAGATGCGCATGCTTACCGGACTATCGCCGCGAGCTTACCTCCGACTTTATCCGTTCTCTTGTGTTCTTACTGCGCTCCGAGCGTGGTCTTATAGTCCTTATGTCTACTTACTTACCGCATACAAAGCATGTAAGCCTCCGCACTCAAGCCATGTAGTAGACAGTTGAATGCATGCACTTCTACCCAGAACTACCCCATGTCTGAAACCAAGCAAGGTGCTAACAGCTCATTTGAATGCCTGAGACGACCTGCAGGGCATGTTTGAAGTGAGAACAGTATCCAGTCAGCCTTCAGCCAGCCTCCAGTCAGCCTCCAGCAAGCCTCAGCAAGCCTCATCCTTGTAACAGAATATCTATCTGGACCTCAGATGGCACAGAATGCGAAGCTGAGAGGTCATACCAGTCCGCATATGTAGAAAAACTAGAGGTGTCACGACCATGCTGGACTCCAGACTCCAGACTTACTAGTAGCCTCTAGCAGGCTCTTGCTCCAGAACCTTCTACAAGTTTCTTCTCTTGGCTCTGGACTCTTCCATCTGGACCCCTCCACTCGGACCCCTTATGCCTTTTCTTACTTAGGTTATTACTTAACTTGCATTGGTCATCTGTTCCTGTTAGTATTCTGAAGCCCGGGACTTTTAGTATAAAAGCCCCGGTGCAGCAGGCATGTAACTTCAGTTCAGATATCTTGTCAATCCAATGTTCTTATCCTTTAATGTTTGGACCTCTGCTCTCCAGCCGGACCTCCAATCATCTGCCCTTGGACCTTGATTTCGCACTCAGATGTGAAGTCCTTCAGTCGCCTCCTCCCTTAGAGCCTGTACTAGCTCTAAGTCCAAACTCAGACTCCACTCCAGACTCTGGATCTGGTCCGCAAAATAGAGGACAACAACATTGCCTCAGGGTGTTGCTAATAGCTTTGCTGAAGTCCTCACTAGTCACACTACTTATCCATTTACCGGACTTTGTTATTACTCCAGTTATTTATATAAGTAACTCAGCACAGTCCTAACAGGAGGAAGTAGAACAATATGTGGATTTTACACAGAGGAGACTGGAATACGGTGTACCAGTCCTCCTAGAACCTACACCCATCCAAGGACACTCCTTCAAATATATTATGGGCAACCTTGATTTCACTACATTTGAGTCCTTGTTGGACTACACATATTCTCCCTTCTTTGTGGACCAACCACACTGTTTTGGGCTTTGATTAGTGTTGTGAAGTCCTGTCCTGTCCTGTCTTTTGACCCTCAGGCAGGAGGACAGGTCTTAGGACCTAGGACAGGACCCAGAAGAGGTGTCCTTGAAGGACATGTGTCCTCATGTGTCCTCTTGATATTGGCCTCCTCATGAGGACAGGACTGGTTGTAGGACTGGTCCAGACTGATCCTACCTTGTATGAAGCAATGATGGCCTGTAATAGTCTGCCAATATGCTTCAGATTCTATCATAGTTTTAAGTCTACGCATTGTTTAAGGTCATATATCACTTAATAGCAATAGTTAATGACATACATGAGTCACATTATGGCCACACAGCAAGAATCTCAAATTATGAGAACTGAGGACACATCAAAGAACAGGACACATTGACGACACGTGTGAAGTCCAGCCTTTAGCAGGCCTGTTCCAGCATCAGTAATTCCAGATTTGTCTAAACATCTGGCATGCAGGTGCTAAATCACCTTGACCTTGACTGCACATGTCTTGGTCTCATAGCTGACTCTCATCATCACCTCTGGTGTTGAAACTCTAGATAATACACTTTCAAATGTTTATCTCCTCACCAACACCATTTCATGAGAATCATACATCAACTGGCCAAAATGAGTCAACAATCAGTCTTGAGGGCATTCCCCTCAACCATGATGGAACTACTGAAATTGTTTTATCGGAATTGTTCTATTGCAAGAGGTCATATGGAGGGTGGGGAATGTCTACAGACATATTTGGTTGAGATAAGCAGTATATGAATGATGTTTCAGATACATTCAGATGTATTCAGGAAAATCTGAAATTACTAATGAGTCCTAGGATCAGTCTTGCATGTGTCCTAGGACTGGACTTAGCAACACTACCTGTACCTGTGTGACAGCCCTGTGAAAACCCATACAGGTTTGGCTACCCCTTGACACACCCTAACCTAGACTGAGGTGCCTGAAGACTTGAGCTTGACAAAGCGAGACTGACACCACCCACAAATTCTGAAGGAGCATGATAATCAGTGCTTTGACAGTGCTCCAGCCCACTACATGATTTAGCGGCCACTACAGGAATCAGACACTGAAAAGTGTCTCTCTGATGAATGTCCTGAGGCTGTCTGATGAACCCATATATGAAAAGCCAGATGCCTATTGTCAGTAGTATGGGTATTTGCATGTCCATGCCACCTTTCATCTCACTTTCATACTTGTATATTAAAGCTCCCCATTTGCCGATGGTGGAGTTGTCATCAGCAAAAAGCCAAAACCCTCAGAAATGCTTGCAGTGTTTGCAATTGTCTGTCCCCTTGAGAGTGATTGCAAGCATCAGCAAACGGGGGAGTTGACGATAGGGCAAGACAGGCAAGATGACATATGCAGGCCGAGGCAGGCTCCAGTTCGAGTACTGGGCGCCTGTATTGCCCAATCGGGGCCCGTCTTGAAGACAGCCGCCTGTATGTTTCCATCCAACTCGAAGCTCGATTGTAACGAGCCAACGGGTTGTGCTAGTAGATATAGAAGATTATTCACCTATATATCAAACTTACAGATGCGGCCAGAGAACCACAATGGTAGCCTCATCTGCTGTCCATCGTCGTCCGGAGATGTTCCGCGCGTCAGATGCAACCTTGACGTGAACCCCGACGAGCGCCGTTGCTTGTTCCTTGGCTTGATCACTTCCTCTGCACTGTGACCTTCTCTGTGCCCATCTCTTCTTCACTGACTTGGCCTATCTCTCAACTTCCAGGCTGAAGACAACGAGAGGAGCAGATCGTTTAGTTCACAGTGGTAGAGGCATCAGGTGCGCATTTTCAAACTTTATGCTTGGAATTTGTTACAGAAGGGGACAAGATATACCGGAGGAGGTCGAGCAAGGACGAGGAGGAGGACATGTTCACATGTCCGGGCTCGTAATCACCCCCGGCAACAGCCCCGCTGTCCCAAGGCTTCTTGCTGAACGACTCGCCGCTGAAGGAGGATGGCAGCTTGGTTCTTCCTGCCTCGAGGTCGCGCGTAACGTCGATCCCTCCAGCAATCACGGTCTCGCAGTCCTTTACCTCGCACCCGGCATCCGCTGGTCCCTACCGCACTACGCTCGGTGCACTGGGTCCACTGTCTCTGAACGGTGCATCTCCCTCCTTTGTCCACGAACGACCATCATCAACCCCCAGCCATGTGTCAGTCCTTCTCTCTCCCTGCACCCAACAACTCTCATTCGCGCATGCGGTCCATATCCTGTCCTTTCTCTCCTATCACACCCTTGCCTCTCTCCTGCTATGCCCCCGAAAACCACGATGTCTGCCTCGCAAGCCGCTCTCGAGCTCGTTTCTCCAATCAACAATACCCCAAAGGCAGTGCCGCGTTAGAGGCATTCGTGTACACACTCGCCCAAGCTTTGGTGTACTTCCCGCGTCCAGGCTCTCTGCCTGCAACTACCATCGCCAAAGACGGTGTGCAAGAACTGGACTTCAGCAGCCCTTCACTGGATGAGGGTGTGCCTATCCCCTGGTGCTGGTCAGCGGTGAGCACACGTTCCGCGAGGGCTTCGCCTTTGGTGCGCGACCACCCTCGTCTGGGTCGCCTATGTCCCCGGCGAAACCTTCATCCGCAGGTGCGGCACAGCGCGGACACCACCACAAGCACTCGCTCTCCCATAACTTCATCTAGTTGCTCAAGTCTAGCAGCCAGAGTGAGTCCATGGGCACCCGGCATGTTTGTGGCAGATCAGACGCCCACGCGACTTTGACAGGCGGCCCACAAAACAGGCCTCTGTACAGCACTTCTCCTTCATCCCGTTCTTGTCTCTCGACCACCACCACCACCACCACCACCACCACCTACGCTCACCATCCTTGTCTGGCCTATCTCAAACATCGCCACTTGAAGGTAGTGTTGCTAAGTCCAGTCCTAGGACACATGCAGGACTGGTCCTAGGACTGGAACAGGACTGCTAAGGACTGGAACAGGACTGCTAAGGACTGGAACAGGACTGCTAAGGACTGGACTTCACACATGTCCTCAACGTGTCCTGTCCTTTGACGTGTCCTCAGTCCTCAAGGTTTGAGATTTTGAAAGGACACATCAGGACTGGTCCTTGCTGTGTGGCTATAGTGCATGTTCATCTGATTAATGTGTGCCATTAACTATTGCTATTAAGTGCTATATGACCACAAACAATGTGTAGACTTGAAATTATGATAGAATCTGAAGCATATTGGCAGTCTATTACATACATCCATTGCTTTATACAATGTAGGACCAGTCCAGACCAGTCCTATAACCAGTCCTGTCCTCATAGAGAGGCCAATATCAAAAGGACACATGAGGACACATGTCCTTCGAGGACATGTGTCCTGGTTCCTGTCCTTCCAACTTTCACATGTTCTGTCCTAGGTCCTAAGTCCTGTCCTCCTACCTGAGGGTCAAAAGACAGGACAGGACAGGACTTTGCAACACTACTTGAAGGGCTGGTACCTCCTTGAGGCCACGCACCCATACTATGGTATGTCTGTCAAGATATTTCGACCCTTGTACATGCAGGCTTGTCTCGTCCATCACGCTGATCCTCGCTCCAATGTACGACATCGACTTGGCATCCCCTAAGTGCGCGATACCACCTGAAGTCAAGCAGAAGCTCGTGAACATGAAGAAGACAGGCTGAACAGGGTGACAAAGGTGCATAAGACCAGCATATGCGACTATATGTGCTCTTTGTACTGATCTTATCTACCCAGATCACATGTAGATGTTGAAGCCAGACTTGTGGGAAGAGAAAGCACTGACAGCGATGGTGACTTGTGAGATGAGTACGCTCGTCTTGAGTACGGTGTATGCGCATTTCGCTAACCAGGATGTGGAGTAGCGCGACTCTCGCTGCATCAAGGTCGCCATGCAGTCTTGCCCTCAAACAAATGGTACGCTCACCTATCTCTCTCCAGATGCTTTTCTGGAGTCCTCTCGCCCATCTAGCTGACATATTGTGGCCCGTCATCTTCGCAGCGAACGATTCCGCCCCTTTGACTTGGACACCCTGCTGCCAGTCATGATTACTTTCTTGTACGTGGTTATGTCTCTCATCTGTTGCTCGTGTTCTGTCTCCAACTCTGTTGCTTGGCGCGCATGTTACCTTCACTTGTAAATATATTGTGACACCAATGCAACCATGTTGAATCGATTCAACTCGGACGCAAGTACCAAAGAGAGCTAACTAATAATTGGTCTATCTATGTATAGTAGGCTTTGTAAGTACAGGCTCGTATCATTGTTCAATTATCTTACAGGTCATAGTCAGAATCTGATGGTCAATTACCGGGAGTGTCCTTCTAGGATGCTTAAATACAATCATTGATCCAAGAAGGGGGCCATATTGCAAGTCAATACGTTAATGGTAAGTAAATTTGGACGGCTACATTACCTGGGAGCACGCTTGTAACCTAAGCCCTATAACTGAGCCCATATAGGCTAATTTGACAACTACAGGGCGAGATATGCCCGTATATATGAGACCCCTGGTTTCGTGATGAGCGATTGCAAGCAGAAGCAATAGGTCCATTAGTTTGCAAACTGGTTGACAAGCTTGCACCTAATTGCAATACAGGACGGTCCATTGTGCACAAGCTCACCAGAGATTAGTCAGACGCTTGCTCGCTTAGGCACCCCTCCCCCCCCTTCCCCCCCATCTCGCCCGCAGTGTACCTTTCTATGAGTCAATAGCACCCATGTATCTTCGACGACAGCGCCAATGGGCAACAACAAGATACCGCAGTGCATGCAAGTCCGCACACCCTCTGGACCTCCACCACGTCCGTCCAGCTTTGGACCAGCGTCCGATTGCATGCCTCTCACCTCTGGTGTTGATGGTGAATTGGGACGCATATGAATTCTCGCGAGCTAGGGCTCCTTGTTCACTTTTCTCCTCCTCCCATCAATGTCTGCACTGCGATCCCTCCATCCTCTCTATCTGAGTCCGGACCCATTTACTGAAGGACTCGCGTGCCGCTTAGGGTAAGCCACACATCACATGCCCGTAAGTTTCCATAAGCAGTGTTTGCTGAGCTCATACAGTACGTTGCCTCCCATGCCCTTTGACATTATTGCTGACTGGTCACAGCTGCTGGCTTTGCATCCAAGACGACTGCCCCACCATACCATGCACTTTGACATTTATTCTTGGTAAGTACACTCAGGCTGACCCTTCGAGTTGCACCCCCCCCTCCCCCCCCTTTCGCACACTGTGTACACGTCCCTGCAACTTATGAGTGCTTTAAGTCATTCTAGTCAGCTTTTTACTATGTACAATTAATTGTTGTACGCCGTAGTTCAAGGTTGTACACTGAGTTAATATTGTTGTCTGCTGTAGTTACTTCAACCATCAGTAAATCCTCAAATCTATTGATGGCTATTAACGCTTATTATTGGCAAATTTAATAGATGTAATAAGTAATACAATGTTGACCCTACCGCAAATGCGAAGACAACAACTTTTCTGAGGCTTATTACTACAGGATTGATCATTTGCCAGTCACAAGTCTGCCAGACAGCCAACAGAGACTGGCCGGAATGATGCAGTAATAGCATTAATAGGCATTAATAGATTTGAGGATTTACTGATGATGCTTGTACCATAGCCCGATTGTCCAAAAATTTAAAATCACGTGATTATCTTATTGATTGTCTGCCCATTGCTGTCATTCTCCGCTATCAATCCATATTAATATTATACTTCTTGCTGGCAATCTCTCCTAATCAATGTAATCATCTACAATCATCAGAAGTGCTTATGGAGATTGCAAGCAACTCAGGGTAAGATTATGCACCTTGCAACGTCGCTCGATCCCACCACAATTATTTCCGAGTCTCGCAGTGGATTGGGCGGGATTGCAGTGATTGCAAACACTCCCGAGCGCTTCCACTCTTTTTGGCTTTTTGCTGATGGTGTTCAAATTGTATCAGAAAGGCACAAGTAAAAGAACTAGCCAGTGAATCATGTAGATAGCTTTCCTTCTGGTGGTAAATGACAGCAGAATACTATTTGAGGAAAATCTTGAAGGATGGCAGAAAGCCCAGAATGGTTGCAATCTTGTAAAAGAGATAGTGGCAGGGACAGGGCTCATGAGCCTTTGGGCACTTGAACTTTGCTCTATTAGCTGATCTTTCAGACCCAGATATATCATATATCCCACTAGCCCCAGTCACGTCACCCTCCAGTCGTGTCATGCACCTTACCTGACTCTCATGCATGGGACTTCACGCCTGAATTCTGAGATTGATGCTGAGATCGATGAAAAAAGCTGTAGTACTAATCAGACACTAACCTAATGAACGTCCATCACACATCACAACGATCACCCTACACAAAGCTCTCCTCCAGCTCCCTATGTATCGAAAACGAGATCCGTCTCTGCGTCTTCGCCGCCCTCCTTCCGCCCGTCGTGCGCTGCTCCTGGCACACAAACGTATCCGGGGCGCCCTCCCACTCATCGAGGACGTCCGCCCGCCCGACCTCGCGCTCCTCCTCGCGGTCCGGGGGCCCAAAGAGATCGAGCGCGAGCTGCGTGTGGCTGACGCCCGCGTACGTCGTCACGCAGCGCGGGTTCACGAGGATGCGCGCGGCGAGGAAGACGGCGTTCGGGATCGTGAGGCGCGGCCCGTCCGTGTCCGCGTACACGTCGGGCGGGTCTGCGGCGGGCAGGTCAGACGCGTCGTAGTCTGAGCCTGCGTTCGCGTCGGCGTCGTCCTTGGCCTTGTCTGCCTGTCGCGGCGCGAGCGGGTCGCCTTCCGCGGGGGCTGGTGCTGGTGCTGGTGCCGGTGCCGGTGCTGGCTCGGGCTCGGGCTCGGGGGCGGGGGCACGCTTAGCCTTTGGAGAGTTGGGGCTCTGTGCGGTCGACGCGGCGACATCGGGCTCGATGACCTTCATGCCCTCCTTGGCTTTCCACACCCAGAGGTCGCGGCAGAACCAAGCTTGTGTGCTGTCCAGGCACGGCGCGTCGGGATCGCGGTCGGGGACGTCCGCGTGGCTCGCGGTGGAGTTGAAGTAGTCGGTGCCGGCGCGGTACGCGATGCCCTCGTAGTACGACTGCGCGGGGTCGACGACGTGTGTTCCGGACTCGCAGCAGAACACTTGGAATGGTAGGTGCTGCGTGTAGCGCTGTGCGCTCGTCGGGTCGCGCGGGGGGACGGAGGTGAGCGAGGACTCGGAGATCGCGGAAGACTTGGACTGGCGGAACTGGTCGCCGTTGATGTCTCGTGTGCGCCAGCTGCGATGTGGTTAGCAAATATGCCAGTATATGCGATGGAGTGACGTACCGGTCAGAGAAAATGAAGAATCCGTTGTGCTCCGCCCAGTCCATGCCGCAGACCATAGCGGCATCGTTGACGACGCTGACCTTGATCGTCTCGAGGATGTCGTTGGGACATGTGAAGCCCTTCAGCCAGATGACGCGGTGGAACTGGATGCCGCGGCGCTCGCGCAGTTCATGAAGCGGCTCGAGGACGAGGTTCCGAGTGTATGCCTCCTCCAATGGATAGTAGGCGGCAGAGGGGTCTTCGGTCATCCCAGGCACGCGACGTATCCGGAATGGCACGCCGAGGAGGGTGAGGACTGCTTCGCACAAGTCGGTCAAAGTCTCTGTGGAGTCTGACGAGTCGTAGTCGAGCATGGATACGAAGATATTCGAGGAGCCGAGGCGCTTGGCGAGTTGGACGATGACAGCAAGCTGGTCGACGAGGAAGTGGTCGGCGGAATGAATGACCATGCCGACATAGTAGAGATGGTTCTGTCGCGCGAGGTCCTCGTACGCATCCTCGTACTTGTTCTGACCGAACGGGCGCGTAAGGGTCGGGCAGAGAGCGGCGACCCAACCGTTGAGGGTGAGGAGCTGCTCGATCGCGGAGAGCACGGACTGTTCGTCGATGTGAGAAGTGTCGTGACCAAGAATGCTGCCAAGAATGAGCGGCGCAGAGGTCGGATGGAGAAGATACTCACTATGGTTTCTGGAACCGCTCCCAGTAGTCCTGCACGCCGTCATCTACCATGTCCTTGAAGAGGTCCGTCCGCTCGTCACGGCCCATGCGGACCTGGAGGAACTGATGTTTGCGCGCATCGAGCTGCTTATCAGAGCGAAATGCAAGGTCGAGGACATTTCGTTTCCGGATCTCCTTGGGGTCTGGCGAGTCGTAGAGAGAGACGACCGAGGAGGCGTCAGAGGAAGGGGCAATGAGGAGTTTGAAGAGGAGGGCGAAGGCAGCGAGGATCAGTACGCGGACTACTGTCCGCCGTCGAATCACGAGGACCATGCGGGGCAGACAGAGCAGCCCACGACGAGAAGAGGATAGTACCGGGAGCGACGAGGAGGAGGAGGAGGAAGAGCCAGGACCGCACTTGCAGCGTTTGCGGTCTTTCCGTGGCCATCACAGGCGCCCATATGTAGAGTAGCAGATCCAATCGGGACGGGTGCACGATCTCACGATCCAGCGTAATAGACACACTCACACTCACACAGGTCGAGCTCGGTCAAGAATAATATAGTATACCATCCAGGCATAGAGACAGGTTCAATCCAGAAAGTGTACACTTGTTCAGCTCGTCATGTCGCTCACGCATTCCCACACTCCCTTCAGGTTCTCCTTCCACAGCGTCACCTTCCCGTCCCCACAGCTCACCGCGAGGATGTTGCCCGCCAGCGACCACGACACCCGCCAGACCACGTCCGGGAACTTCCCGGCCGGTGCAGCCACGCCGCCCGCCTGCGTCGGCGACACGGACGCAGAGGACGGGTCGAGCGCAGTCTTCACCCACGGCGACGTCGGCGAGTCCTTCGTCCAGATCAGCACCGTCTTGTCCTGTCCGCACCGTCAGCCTCTCCTTGTATTTCGAGCGAGAGCGTAGAAGAAAGAAAAAATACGCACCTGAGAGGCAGTGGCAATGTAGCTCCGGGGCAGGCCAATGTTGGGTGCCCACGCAACGTCCCGTACCCAATCAGCATGTCCATCCAATACGTCCTCCTCCACCCACGCCTGCGTGTCGTCGCGGAAGCCCCAGATCTTGACCAGGTTGTCGCATCCTGCACTCGCAAAGCGCTTCACGCTCTGCACTGATGCAGGCGCCTGCCCGGGGACCGTGTTCGACGGCTGGGGCACGAGCAGCGAGCCGGGCTGCACGGCGGGGGCCCACGACACGGCGTTGCATCCGATCGCATGGCCTTCGAAGACGTCCGCGCCCCATGTTCCGTCATCTATTCGTCGCTCAATAACGGTGAAACAACAAGAGAGAGGGCGAAAACATACTTTTGAAAGTGAGCACGGAGATCGTGCCGTCCGAGGACGCACATGCAAGAATGGCACCGAGCTCGTGCGGGGCCCACGAAACCGAGTTGACTGTGCCAAGTCAGGCGCAGAACACACTGTATGCATATCACGAACGTACCCGAAGCCTTGTGCAGCGTGTGCTCCTTGATCTTGGACCATCCTCCCGCCCCGGGTCCCTGTCCCTGCTGCTCTTTCCAGATGATCACCTTGCCGTCATACGAACACGACGCCAAGATCTGTCCAAACTTCGGATGCGCCCATGCAACCTGCCAAACCGGCCCTGTGTGTCTGCCAAGGCGAACGACGCGTCTGAATGAGGAGACCAGCTATGTGCGCGAACGGCGAGACTCACCCCTTCAAAGTATGCCCGCTCGTGCGCTGCGTCTCCCCGTCGACGACATCAAAGACCTTCACCGTCCTGTCCGAGGAGCACGTAGCGAGCCGCTTGCCATAGTAGTCGAGTTGAGCATCGTGCTGGGTCCACCGGTCAGTCCTCAGTCTGCGCCATTCCCATCCGCATCCTGGGGCGCGCGACGTACGATGATGTCCTCGTGGTAGGTCTCAATAGGCGTCGGCTCCCCAGTCGTCGTCGAAGGCTATGTTCCTAATCAGCGTTCATCCAGAAGCCCAGCAAAGAGTTGGCGAACCATTGCAGAAGAAGTAGAGTACAGTCTTAGTCTATGGCGGCGAGTAACACGTAGTCCCGCTCACAACGAGCGCGTTCGGCGCTCTCAGCCCCTCAGGTCACGTGGGCACTCAGAATCCTCGGGCGCCAAAAAGTTCTGCTCGCTTGCTCGCTTAGCGTCTGAGGGTCCTACGACTTCAGCTCGTTCCCTCCACACCGTTCTCCAGCCATGCCCGACGCCTTCTTCGCCAGCACCAAAAACCGCAAACGAAAGCGGTCCACGACGTCCCGCGATGCCGGCCCCTCCACGTCCAAAACAAAGCGGATGGCAGGAGGGCGCAAACAGGACTCCGGCTCGCAGCCTGGCAAGGCGAAGGCGAAGGCGCGAAAGCGCACCGCGGACGAGGAGCTGTCGGACGAGACGCAGGACGACGATAATGATCGGGAGGGCATCGACGACATGGACCTGCGTGCGCCGGACGTCGACCCGGACGCGTACGAGAGCGCGGAGGAGGACGAGGACGAGACCCCCGCGCAGAAGCGGCTCCGGCTCGCGAAGATGTACCTCGACAGCGTGAAGCAGGGCTTGTCGCTAGGTGCGTCTCTGTGCTGTGTCTGTGTTGAGTGACACTGACGTTTGTACTGACTGCTGGTCGCATGATGCAGCGGAGGGCGAGTTTGACGCGGCAGAGATCGACCGGGAGCTCATCTCTGCGCGGCTCAGGCAGGATGTGATGGAGCACGCAGGCAAGGTGCACTTGTTCGTAGCGGACAAGGTGCGTTTCTCCTATCCTGTTCTTCTGTTGTAAATGCTTGGCTCATTCGCATTCTGCACTAGTACGACCTCGAGCACGCTCCCTCAATACGAACAAAACGCTCTCACCGCTTTTCTCTAACAGCAGCCGCGGCGTCCCCCGACGCCCGCTGGCTCTATACCGCGGGCAAGGAGGGCTCGATCGTCAAGTGGGACCTGCACACCGGCCGGCAGGTGCACATCTTCCACAAGTCCCGCCCGGACAAAGGGAAAGGGAAGGGAAGGGGCAAAGGCACGGGAAGCACAGACGAGCTGCACGGACACACAGACGAGGTGTGGGCGCTGGCGGTGAGCCCGGACGGGAAGTACCTCGCGAGCGGGGGCAAAGACCGTCGGGTGGGCGTGTGGGACGTAGAGAAGAACGAGTGGGTGAAAGGCTTTGGGGGGCACAGGGATTGTATATCGGTGAATACTCCTACCTGCGCTCACCCTTGAGTAGAATTGCTGACCGCCCTCACCCAGGCCCTTGCGTTCCGAAAAGCGCAACCGTCATTACAGACCCCGACCCAACTCTATTCCGGGTCGTACGACCGGACGCTGAAACTCTTTGACCTGTCCACGATGGGCTACATCGAGACGCTGTTCGGCCACCAGGCCCCGGTGCTCTCCGTCGACGCGCTGCGTGGGGAGACGGCAGTCAGCGCAGGCGGGCGCGACAAGACGGTGCGGTACTGGAAGGTGCCAGAGGAGACGCAGCTGGTGTTCAGGGGCGGTGGCGGGAGCAAATGGCAGGACGACCTCGAGGACATGGATGAGGATGAGGAGGGCGCGGCTGGTGCTGGGCGGAAGGCGGAGGCGAAGTCGGAGAAGTTTATCGAGGGGAGCATCGAGTGCGTTGCGATGATTGACGAGACGACGTTCGTCAGCGGCGGGGACAGTGGGTACGTCCAATGTTCAATGCTCAAATGCTCAATGCTTGCCGTCTGCACTCGCTCACGCACATTCGCAGATCTATCAGTCTCTGGTCGACGCAGCGCAAGAAGCCCGTGTTCACGCAGGCGCTCGCGCACGGGATGGACCTCTCGCAGGTCGAAGCGGAGAAGATCGAGACGGTGCGGAAGCCGCGGTGGATAACGTCGCTGGGCAGTCTGCGCTACTCGGACCTCTTCGCGTCCGGCTCCTGGGACGGCGAGATTCGCTTGTGGAAGCTCGACGCAAAGCTCAAGTCATTTGCGCTCGTCGGGACGTTCTCCGCGCTGGGCGTCGTCAACTCGCTGCAGTTCGTCAGTCCGCCTACCGGGTTCTTCACTGACGCGGCGTGGACGTCGCGTGGGGAGTCGGAGGAGGAGGGTCGGCCAGCAGTAACGAAAGGAAGCGTGGCCCCTGCGTTGCTGGTTGCGGGTGTGGGGCAGGAGCTGAGGACCGGTCGGTGGGTACACCAGAAAGGCGAAGGGTATCTGAACAGCGCTGTGGTGTTTGCGCTGCACCCTCGGACATGACACGCTTGTGATGCTACACTGATATTGCACGTTGCTGTTGTGTGTTGACATCTCTAATGTACGCCTGGGAGGCTACTACATGAACCTCGCAAACCGGTTTCCCTAAGGACCACAGCCAGAGTTCTTCGACTTACCACATCGACCTTTATGCTACTGCCCTCTCCGTCTCCAAGTCAGAAGCGATGCCTGCACTAGTTTGATTACTTGTTCCATCGAAGTACACTAGCAATCAAGAAGCCTGGTTCATGAGGGTCAGTTGCATGTCATGCGCACATAGGTATCTCGCACTCACCGACACCCACTCCCGCCATGATCCTCTTCCCGACGACAGACCCCGGTGCGTGTGCACGAGACATGTTCAACGCGTAGACTCCGACGCCTCCCAAGGCCGTTGTCCCGATGACGCGGCATGCCAAGCAGTCTTGCGGTGTTGTAGAGAGCTCATTTTGCTCTCTATTAGGAGCTCGTTCTTCTGGCGACGAGGACATGAGAGTAGTACAGTGGTAGCGGTACGCAGTCAAGGGCAAGTTTCGATCGGCTTGAAGCGTGCCGAGCCGCCCGATCGGAATCTTGGACGGCGTCTAAATTTCCGAGAGGCCAGGCTGGCCAGCGGGAATTCCTCCTCTGCAGCTCTTCTTGCTCACCGTCCACGACCTCGAGCTCGCCGGCAGCCATGTTGGGCTCGAGCATCTTCCAGGCCTGTGTGCGCACACGGCCACACCCGCGGCTCTCCGCTGCCTCTGCCTCTTCGCTCTCATCTCGCCTCGGCCTCTGGTCTCTCTCTGCGCGCCGGAATGCTGCCACCGCTGCCGCCGTCAAGCCTGCGGAGGGCTCGGAGGAGCCTGTGCAGGCCAAGGAGTACCCGACGTACGAGCTCACGGACGAAGATGTGAAGCGTCTGCGCTTCCAGAGGAATATTGGTGTCTCGGCGCACATCGACTCTGGCAAGACTACGTTGACGGAACGGATTCTCTACTACACCGGACGTATCAGCGCGATTCACGAGGTGAGTACATTACCTTATCCTTTGCTATGTGGAGTACCTGGGTGAGAGAGTGGAGGGTTCCGTGCGACGTGTGGAGACTCTATCCTAGAGCCCTCCTGCCCCGTTTACGGCCCTTCTCAACTTGTCTGGCGCGACGGGTCAGGTAACCGCGCTGCCTGCGTGCATTGGGTGAAGGATCCCGTGTTTGCGTGGCGTTGTTTCCTCGAGGATGAGGATACCCTACCGACGACCTGACCGAACCTCATTCGGAGAGTTAGGTCTGGACTGGGTCAGGAAAGACGATTCCCTGCTCGCACTTGCTTCCTCGTTATACCCTCGCGACGATCGCACCCGTGCCGATACAGTCACCCCATAGTTAATCCATGCTACACCCTTTAATCTTATCTCCCATAATATCACGAACGCTCACACTCTCCTCCAGGTCCGCGGGCGTGACAACGTGGGCGCGAAGATGGACAGCATGGAACTTGAGCGCGAGAAGGGTATCACCATCCAAAGTGCCGCCACCTTCTGCGACTGGGAAGCTACAATGCCGGCAACAGGAGCCAAGGAGAAATACGCTGTCAACATCATCGATACACCCGGTACATACAATCGTTTCTGGGCCGCCAATCCCACATGTTGCTTACCCTCTATCAGGTCACGTCGACTTTACCATTGAGGTGGAACGCGCGTTGCGCGTCCTTGACGGTGCTATCCTGGTGCTCTGTGCCGTGGCAGGGGTGCAGAGTCAAACGACTACGGTAGACAGGCAAATGCGGCGGTACAATGTCCCTAGGATCTCCTTCATCAACAAGATGGATCGGTATGAGTGTTCTCCCGGGAGCCTTCGAATGAAGCACTGACACGACGTCTACAGTCCCGGTGCAAACCCTTGGCGCGTTATTAACCAAATCCGGCAGAAGCTCAAGATCGCTGCAGCGGCAGTCCAGGTTCCCATCGGCGTCGAGGACGATCTCCGCGGCGTTGTCGACCTTGTCCGCTGGAAGGCCATCTACAACCAGGGCGAGAAGGGCAACCAGGTCGTTGAGTCGGACGAGATCCCCGCAGAGGCTCTTGAACTCGCCAAGGAGAAGCGCCGCGAACTCATCGAGCAGCTTGCGGAGGTCGACGACGAAATTGGTGAGCTGCTCATCATGGACGAGGATCCGACCACGCCCCAGCTCGCAGAGGCCATCCGCCGTGCGACCATCAGCCTCAAGTTCTCTCCCGTCTTCCTCGGTTCCGCGATCAAGAACACTGCTGTGCAACCCCTCCTCGACGGTGTCTGCGCGTACCTGCCCACGCCCGCCGAGTCCAAGGTCACCGCGCACGACACCTCGCTTCCAGTCTCTTCTCCTCCCGTCGAGCTTACTCCCGCCTCTGCTGCTCCTCTCGTCGCGCTTGCATTCAAGCTCGAGGAGGGCCGCTTCGGCCAGCTGACGTACATGCGGGTCTACCAGGGCACGATGCGCAAGGGCCAGTTTATCTACCACGCACGCACCGGGAAGAAGGTCAAGGTCCCGCGTCTCGTCCGCATGCACAGCAACGAGATGGAAGATATCCAAGAAATCGGGCCGGGTGAGATTTGCGCCATCTTTGGTATTGACTGTGCCTCTGGCGATACCTTCACCGATGGCTCGTCGACCTTCTCTATGGTACGGCTTCCGCTTCTTCCTATTGACGAAGTAGTTGACAAGCGTATCTCGTGTATAGACGTCTATGTTCGTTCCGGAACCGGTTATCTCTCTGGCACTGAAGCCCGTCGGCCAAGAGACACCCAACTTCTCTCGCGCCCTCAACCGTTTCCAGAAGGAGGATCCGACGTTCCGTGTCCACATCGACAAGGAGAGTAAGGAGGTTAGTGCATCATTGCGTCTCACCTACCGCGGTGTTGTTGACCGGCACGCCTTTCCAGACTATCATCTCCGGAATGGGTGAGCTCCACCTCGAGATCTACGTTGAGCGCATGAAGCGCGAGTACAACGTCGAGTGCACGACCGGCAAGCCGCGCGTCGCGTTCCGCGAGACGATCACCCAGCGCGCGGACTTCTTCTACACGCACAAGAAGCAGTCCGGCGGTGCGGGTCAGTACGCGCGTGTGATCGGTTTCGTCGAGCCGATGGAGATGAACGAGGAGACCGGGAAGGACACCGAGTTCGTCAACCAGGTCATGGGTGGCAACATCCCGTCCAACTACATCCCTGCTTGCGAGAAGGTGCGTTGTTCCCTCCCGATGTTTGACTTGTGCGTCGTGTTGACGGTTCCCCTTGCAGGGCTTCTACGAGGCGCTCGAGAAGGGCTCCCTCTCTGGCAACCCTGTCTCTGGCGTTCGTTTGGTCCTTAACGATGGTCTCGCGCACTCGGTCGATTCGTCCGAGTTGGCCTTCCGACTCGCTACCATTGGTGCCTTCCGCGAGGTCTACAGCGCTTCCAAGCCCATCATCCTCGAGCCCATCATGACCGTCGAGGTCGTCGCGCCCTCCGAGTTCCAGAGTACGTGCTCCTTCTTCCCATGTCCTTGCACACACGCCCTGACCATATTCCGTCCGTATAGGTGCCGTCATCGGCGGGCTGAACCAGCGCCGCGGGACGATCGTCGACAGCGAAGTGCGCGAGGACGAGTTCACCGCCATCGCCGAGGTCGCGCTGAACGACATGTTCGGCTACTCGAGCCACCTGCGCGGCATCACGCAGGGCAAGGGCGAGTTCAGCATGGAGTACAAGACGCACCAGCCTGTCCTGCCGCAGGTCCAGGCCGAGCTCGAGGCGGCGTACAAGAAGACGCTTGGCCAGACGAAAAAGTAGTAGACTAACTTATATGTTGCTTCTGCATAGACACCCCCCACCCCCACTCACCGTCGTCTTCGCATACTCATCTGTCGCTCCTCGCATACACCTATAGGCTTACAGGATAGCTTTTGTATAATCCACCATAGTAATGCATCGTACCTGAAACATCCGGATAGTGGTAGAGGTGAAGTGGCCACAGATTCTGATAGCAACGCAAGGATTATGAACCCATATTGGACGTTGGGACTGGGGGTCGGGTTGAGGAGTAAGAGGTACAGGTGGCTGCTACGATCAAGGCTATTTTCAAGAGCATATGCATCCGGAGCGGCAGAGTCTTTGACGAAGTCCTGCAGTAGCGTGGCACACACATAGCGATGCTCGTCCGGCCGACGTTGAGAGCCATGTCTCACCTGGGCCTCGACGTTAGCTCGCGAGTGACTTGGGCCTGCCGACGGTGGAGAGAATAGAACGAGGTCAAGTTTCAACAAGGGTCAATATTGAGAACTAGAGGGCAAGGCAATCAGTACTGAAGGAGTCCCTCAGTAGTATCGGGGAATTTACAAAAAATTCATTGTATACAACACCAGCAAGAGTCTCTGAAGCAAGCTTTGTTCCGATAATCGTAACAGTCATGATATAGTCGTGAGTGACGCCGGAGTATAGTATCTGCCCTTATCCTCTGAAACCGTGTCGCTCTACAGGCTGTTGGCATACGTGAGGAGCCGCGCGTAGTCGACAGTGCCCAGGCCGGTGATCTGGAAACGTTTCGTCAGAACCCCTACAAGTCCTCATCGAAGACAAGCCTCGTATACGTACCGCGTCCCATCCGGTGACTGCGGAGAAGCCGTTCGTGTTGCAGCCAGGGTTGTTCCCGGAGGTGATGTCGTTGAAGACCGAAGTAGCGGCGCTGCTGTACAACAGCGGGTTCAACCACCCAAGCGGCGACTTGCCGGCGTTGATGAGCTGGTCGTTCACGAGCGCGACGACGCTCGCGAACGTCGGACTCGACGCGCTCGTGCCGCCAATGAGGTACAGCGTCCCGGCGACGTCGACGATGAAGTTCGTACCCTGTGCGGAGATATCGGGGAAACCACGGCCGGAAGCGTTGTACAGGCCGGAGTAGGTGGAGCCGAGGTTTGTGATAAACTTCGAAACAGCGCTGTCTTGGAACGAAGGGCGCGGGAAGATGTTTGAGAAGCCGCCAGAGGAGAAGTCGACTCCGGTTTCAGGGCTGACGCCAGTAGTACCGCCGACTGAGGTGACACTAGGGTGAAAGGTCGGTCAAACATACATGCAGCCCGTAGTACCAGCGAAGACACTCACTAGGGACAGCCGCTGGGGAAGGTCGCGACGAACTTGTTGTTTGGGCAGCTCGCACTCTGCGCGCCAGAGACTCCTCCGTCCCCAGAAGAGTACAGGATGGACGTGCCACGAGCGCTGAGTTGCATGTAGTCATCGCAGAGCGCACTATAAAACCATGAGTCTAGACAGCGAACGAAGTCTGGTGTGAAATCACTAACTTCGCGATGTCGTGGTCGTCATCAAAGGAATACTCGTAGAAGCCATAGCTGGTCGTGAAGACGTAGGGCGTGGAGTCGAGACCGAGGAGATAGTCGTTCAGGTCGAAGAAGCCCTGGATGGAGCTGTCCCCAACTGAGTCGAAGGACACCGGAACGTTCGTCGCCAGAAGAACAGTATAGTCGATGTCAAGACTCTGAACATCAATGTCGCATTGATCAGCAACTACACGTCCTGCATTAATAACCTCGACGTACGGCTTCGAAAGTGCCCTGTCCAGACGTGACACCACCGTCGATGGACACGATCTTGAACGTCGGGTTGGTGATATCCTTTCGGTACGTCCTGGCCAGAGTCTGCGATTTATGAGCATCTATTCCAGGAAAAGCGGGGCAGGCGATTCGGACATACCTGGACTTCCGACAGGTTCGCAATCTCGGACAGGTAACCAGCGACATGGATGTTGTTGCTTGAAGCGGTCGCAGGCGTAGTAGGAATGTTGTACAAAGCTTGCAGACAAGCGGGAGTCGTCTGGCTCGCGCACGAAGAAGGAACAGCCCTCTCCTGTACTGCGCGTGCGCTGGATCCTAGCGGCTTGTAAGTTGGCTTGCCGGTGGCAGGCGGGATGAATCTATGCCACAGGGTGAGCCCAATTGGCAATATGCTCCACGACATGAAGACTCACTGGGTGGTAGGGTACACGAATGACAAATGTTGCTTGATCTCTGCTGGAAGCGAGTAGGAGAGCGTCCGGAGAACCTCTGTCCCCGATGCCTTGTGCTCAAACTTAGTGTAGTTGGCGTCGAGCAACGCATTCGCTTGGTGGACAGGGACGTTAGCAATGAGAGAATTGCCAGACTTGGAGGCAACTGCAGTGATGTTGTTCTTCGTCAGCCAGTCCTTGACGGCGGTGATACTCTCGGTCTTGGGCGCAGCGAACTTTGCGACCTAGTGCGTTACCATAGTCAGAATAGTATTAAAGGTGTGAATCGATAGACGAACCTCCGCCTTGGACAACCACTTGCCGTAGTTCGCGCTCTCTGGGTTGCTGATGTCCAGGAGAGTAGCCTCAAGCCCGTCTCGGTCGGTCATCGGGAAACCCAGCGTGATCGTGATGGTCGCCTCTTGCGAAGCCTTGCCCATAGCTACGAAGCCGCGAGTAGACACATCTGCGTGTGCCCGACGCTGAACGGGCGAGGCCAGGGATGCTGAGAGAAACCCAAGGATGAGGAACGGCGCTGAAAGCATGCTTGCTCGATGCTCGTGGAGCGGGGGCTGGCAGGTACAGGTCGCTGCTACGAGACCTGTTGCAACGACATGTGGAGAAGAAGCCCTTTATACAGTCCAGAAAGAAGGGCGCATGCCGCGGCCTCTGTAGAGCGGTCGTCATACCTCTTGAGGATGGTGTCGGTTCCCACTGCGAGCACTCGACGGGCAGGCGCGAGCGCGTAGATATGTAGCACACGACCTTCCATCCATTCGGTATCAGACAGACTGATTCGTCTGCACAGCTGTAGCACTAAGCGCACTGCTATCGCTCCATCATAGACATCGTGATAGAACGACTGCATGTTCGCCTAGTGCTAGTAGCAACTGAGGAAACGCATGCGACCGTGCGTAGTAGTACGTGAGCTTGTTCTGCGTAGAAAGAGACCCATGACAACAAATGACAAACATGGAGATGCGTCGCCGCGGCTCACGCGGGGCCGCAGCCTGCATACGCCTTTGAAGGTCCGTGCAAGGGCATAACAGGGGTGAAGCCAAACGCACGGTCTTCTCCAGGGGCACATCTCATATAGAAGGGCACTGGCGTGTGGACAGGAAGTCTGTACACCCGGCCGCATCGCTGTTGATACCGTCACGGACGGAGTCATATGGTTTTCAATCAGCGAGAAGCCAGAGAAGAGACGCGCGAGAGAACAAATGCCCATATTTCTTCTGCAGATAGAAGACTCCGACCGATGTGTGCTTGGCACATGTGCGTCATTCCGAAGAGTAGGATCATGGGATCGCTTGCGTCTTGAATCCACATGAACCGTAGCAGATGAGACTCAGGCTGGAGAATGGTCCCCGAATGCGATGTCTTGACCCAGATGCGCGTCCGCGCATCTGGGGGTGGGCTGCGAAAAGTGATCCACTTACCGTAACTTCGGATTGAAAATCGTCCCGATTATGACCCGATGGTCGTGCAGAGCGAGACTTGGCCTCGTTATTGTATAGACTGAGCTTGTAGGTGCATCCCGGGCGTTCGGTCGTGGCTGGTCAGCTTGAAATACTAACAAGGTCAAAGACGGAAACTGAGGAAGAGTTCGCATCGGAAATAGGGAGAAGTCCACCATCCAGAACAAAGACCGAGCAGGACCCCTAGCGCGCGACCATCGCAGTACCTGGTAGCAGGACTCAGTTGCCCTCGGCATCCTCACCGGCTTCTACTCACCGTTCAGGGTATTTGCCCTTGCGATTCTATCACGGGGTCGCGAAGGAATTCTTCTGGCTTGACTGTTGGAAGGCGTGCTGGGAGAGGAGAGTGCGTCGGGACCGAGGTCTGGTGGAGACCCGGGCTGTCTAGTACAGCCTCGACGTTCTAAATGCTACCCAGTAGAAGCTGCAGCAGACGGGAACAAAAGTCCGATATGCGACAAAGAGGAACGAGAAGACGAGTTTTGACAAGCCGGCGCCAGGCAGGAATGGTGGTAAGTGGTTGAGCTGTATCGGCAATGCCCGGACCTGCGCTCCGCCTTGTGAACGCCCTGGTCCCATCTCTTGTAGTACCCATGTCACATCCATGTGCCATGCCGTTAGGCCTCAGGGACCACATTGTATTGGACACGATGACAACAACTTCGAATTTGACGGAAGTCAGTCGAGACCGAAGAGCTTTAGAAATAGGCTCGTACTTACTCAACTGGCCAGGCACCGCCCACTTCTGCCGGCGACAAGGATTTCGACAAGAATCTGCGACGACGAGAGTATCGTGGACTTCTACGGAATATACGCCAACTGTCGCTGAACTGTAAGGACCGTCCCACGAGTCGTGCGCAGCGGCGTGCTGCCTTCAAACACCCCCAATC
This sequence comes from Lentinus tigrinus ALCF2SS1-7, assembly GCF_003813185.1. NCBI lineage: Eukaryota > Fungi > Basidiomycota > Agaricomycetes > Polyporales > Polyporaceae > Lentinus > Lentinus tigrinus. Next base: position 42,805 of record NW_027137929.1, read on the forward strand.
GAGCCTGATACTGAATGTTGGTCATGCCAATTACTAGATCTTACAGGTCGAGTCGTGATGCATATGCCATACGGTTCAGGACGATAGTGTGCTCGAGTAGTGTGTACCGACGATTACTGACTGATGCGGCCGCCCGAGCTAAGTGCGGAAAGTTCTATGCTACAAATCGTCCAGGAGAAATAAGTCATGACGTTGCGGGTCCTAGAGTGCAGTATGTATACCAAAGGAGTTGTGGAGTCATGATCAGAAATAGTCGGGGCGCTGTTACGCTGGTATGCGAAGATCGGAAGCGCGCGGGGTAGCGTCAGGGTATGTAGCATCGCTGACGGTCAATCCACCCTGATAGCGTCCTGCGTTACCGATGGAGTGATGCAGACCGTGCTCGAACGCGGGGGGACGACGAGGCTCTTGAGATGATGCGGGATCCAAACTCCACGCTCCTCTGTCGTCCGTTTCCCTTGCTCCGTCGCGCCAGCGCCTGTGAACGCCTTGTCGAAGACCACGGCGTGCGCTCGAACGCCCGTCAATCGTTCTAGAGAGGACACTCGGACAGCCGCATGGCTGAACCAAGGCCATATGCCAGGACGTACAGTGTTTCCGAGCGTGCCCTCAGGAACGCGCGGAGGGTCCGGCGCTGGCGCTTTCCGGGGCTGAGGAAGAGCGACGAAGGGAGGCTGTGGACGTGCAATCGTCCCTGTGGCCGCCTGGCGGGGTTGAGCAGGCGGCGCCGCATTGGGCGCTGGCAGAGTGATGGTCACTGGGGGAGCAGAATTAGGACGAGGAGCGTTCGCCTTAGTCGCGGGAACTGCGAGAGAACCACTGGCAGACACGCGAGCGCTAGGGGCAACGGGTCCGTCGGACTTGACAGCAGGAGTAGCACTGGCAGAGGTCGCAGGCGGAGAGGGACCAGACGATGCCGCAGGTTGTGGTGGACGGGCACCTGCAGGACGTCTCGGAGGGGGCGGAGCTGCAAGGCTATGGTTAGCTCTGGTCACCCTCCTCAAACACGACAAAGAGCGCACCTTTCCCAGGCCAGATGCCTGCAAGCGTAGCAGGCAGCCTCGCTCTCCGACCGGTGAGGACGTCTTCGGAGACGCGCCCGCCTTCGCCGCGCCCGAGCCCGCTGTCCATCCAGTACTTCTCTGCTGTCAAATGGGTCATTCGTGCGAATGCGACCATCCCTGGCCGAGGGTCATACCTTGCGCTCACGCGATGCTGGACCCCAGGAGCATCAGGGTATGTCCCGGGTACCGGATGGTACTCGAACGTGGGCGCTTGCGCCTGCGTGGTCCACGACGTCCCGCACGGCGCGCCCAGGTTGCCAGCGATGTAGTCGACGACAACGAGTGAGTGATCTGAGCCCTCGGTCGGCGGGTCCTGCACGACCCACGGGGTGCACCAGCGGTGCCAGCAGTCCCATGCAGCGCGCACGGGGAAGCGGGACTTTGTCGCGGAGTACAAGATGAGCATCGCTGCACGGGAGTCTGTGGATGGCGGACGGACTCCAGCCGCAGCGGACCGCATGATGCGTGTGAACTGTTTTGCATCTTCTGAGGGCAGAGTGAAAGGAGGTCGCCGACGAGGGAAGGAGACGGTGCGTTGGGCGGGAGGTGGCGCGGATGCAGGAATGCTGTCGTCGAGAGGGAAGGGTAGTCTGGTCACAATCTGTGCGTCCTTGGCAGCGTTGGCAGCAGGCTCCGATGGGCCCGACGCTGCAGCCTTGGCTGGAGCATTTGCAGTCTTCGCTCGCGCGTTAGCCTCAGCGTGAGCCTCAGCGCTACCAAACTGTGACGCCTTACCGCGTTCACCTGCCTTTGCCTTCGGCGCGGGCCCCGCAGAGGGTGGTTTCGCGAGTGCAGACGCAGTCGTGGGACGAGCGCGGAGCTGGCGCGCCTCCGCGTTCATGTTCTGCAACAACGTCTTCATCTTGACCTCTTCCTCGTTGCTGATTGCGGCTTGCTTACCGAACCACTCCTGCAGTGGCCGCGTGATCAGGAGATTGTTGTACGCCTCGGTGACGAACGTCCACCCGTGCTCGGCTGGTGGAAAGTGGGCAACAACCTCCAGCAGTAGCAGAACCTCAAGCATAGACCACGGATGTTGGGCAAGGTACTCCACTGGGTCCTGGGGAGGCTCTGGCGGTACATTGAGGTTCTTACTTGCAAGGGACGGTATCACCGGCCCATCTGTGGGCGAAGGTGCCTCAGCCGATGGTGCTTGAGCCTCTGATACAGGGCTGGGAGGTGCATGTGTGGACTCGATGGGCGACGTTGGAATGCTCGCTGCGGGTGGAGGCGTTGGAGCAGGAGCAGGGGGCTCGACCTGGATGGTCTTCTCCTCAACTGGTGAGCGGTCGTCGGGATCCGGTTCGGTTGGACCTGTGTCGCAGTCGGACGGACAGGAACTGCTGTCTGGATGGCTATCGGAGACAGAATCGTCGCTGTCTGCAGAGGGCGTACCTGGTCGTAACACCATCTCTTCCCGTGACGATTCCTCTGCCTCCGTTACCAGGACATCCACATCTGCCCTTTCTTTCCCCTTCCCTCTTGTCGTCGTCAACTCCTCCTCCTCCTGCTCCACTACCGCACGCACACGGACCTCCAGCCGTGCCGTCTCCTGCCGCAGGGCTTCGATCTCGGCTGGTGCGACCTGGGTTTGCCACTTGTCTATCTGACCAAGCATTCCCTCCATCCGTCGTACGCTCCGCAACACTTCTGCTCTCCACTGCTCCGGAGAGACCGTACGCCCATCCAAGGACAGCGTGTCTTGCAGTCGTCGCAAGAGAGCCCGTGGGTTGTTTGATGACGCGCCGGCATTCAACGAATCGATGAGCTTCGCGATGCGCGACATGGAGGCGAGAAGGTCGTGTGGAGGAAGCGGTATGGTTTCTGGTGCGGTGGCCTCAATCTCCTCCTTCTCCTTCGCTTTCGCTCGCGCCTTGGCCCTCTTCTTCTTGTTTTTCTCGCGTTTCTTTACGGCTGTCCCGGAGAGCGGCGCGTCGGGGTGCGAGACGTGATCAGTGGGGTCGATCGCACCTGGGTCGGTTTCCAACTCGCTATCCGGCGCGTCTACCACATCGTCGTCGTCATCATCTGCCGCGACCTCTGAGCTGGCTGTGCCTCCCTGGCGCGTTTCCTCGACATCGTTGTCCGAGTCTCGCTCTGGTACCAAATCCACCAGCATATCCATCTCCTCGGGGGGCTGTGATTCGGCCGGTAGGTGTTTGGAGAGGGGACGTGAGCCGTAGGGACTCCCAGAGGTGCGCGCGTTCCATCGCGTACGCGAGTTGGACGCGCGACTTCGGCCAACGAAGTCATCTGGTGGGTCAGACGACTCTGTGACCACGCTAGAAGACGACTCGCCGCGCTTGGGCGGGTCCCCACGAGTAGTCCATGGGTTAGAACTGGTTTGGTGGTAACCGGATAGCGGCTGGGGATTGTGTCGGCGGGAAGAACTTGCCTCAGTACCCAGCCTAGGCATGGTTCGAGTCGCGTCCCAGCGCGAATAGCTGTCTCAGATACTTTCTGGTGGAGTTGTGCGCCTGGAACGTGGGCGTCGTGTTGTTCGCGGTTGGGCGGGTGGGGTAGATATCGCGTGCACTGTGCTGGACGGTCTCAAGTCAACCACGTAGAAGTCACCGGAGGATCAAGCTGAGAACACGCGAGGAAGGTAGACAATGTAGTGGTAGGTATCCTAGATAGATGTACCGCCAGGTTGGTTGGTTGGTTGGCTGAGAGAGATGGTGGTGGTTGAAGATGAGAGAGGGAGAGGAAACGTAAGTAAAGTAAGCACCAGCGCGCTCCCGACGGCGCGCCCGCGTCTACGCCGCTCCGCACGCAATTGTCCTCCTTGTCCTCCGTCCATTCTCTGCTTTGACCTCCAACGTTCACTCACACGCTCAAGCCTTTATAGATGAGACAAAAGGATCTACTTCATTCATTGTTGACGCTACGTAGAGTGTATGAGTACACTTAGCCTTTCGCCGAGGGTAGGTTTGCTACCGTCGCTCACTGATATGATGCATTCAGAGGATGCTAAAGACTTCACTTCATAGATACAGTACTGTGCGGTAACCGTGGGGGTAGAGGTCGCAGAGGGACGCGGAATGTCCGTACGGCACGGTTTTGCACCGCAGAGTCTCTTTGACCGCCGTCCGCCTCGTCCTGCAATAACCCTCCAAGCGGTAACGACTCGCCAAGCGGCCATGATATCTTTGTCTCGAGAGGACCCAATACCCGACATTTGCACCACAAAGAAAGCTGATACACGTGTAGCACAACTACCTCCGAACAACAAATCGGTCGCATTCTCCGTCAAGGCTTACTGGTGCTTCGCTCTCTCCGGGTATGCCTCATGGCACTCTTCTCGGTGCCGAGTGCGAGAACTTTACTCCAATCCTGACCTCTGCCATCCCTATGGTACCGGTGATATTGGCTAGATGCACCGGCCAAGTCAGACAATTCCCGCTGGTGCGTCGCTAGCTCAATTACTCGTCCCTTCTTGTTGCCGGCAGTACTGGCTCATGGGAGGCTCAGCTACTGGATTGTTAGCAGAGGCATACAAACATCAATCAACCGATGTTTAACTTCGGGCTTGCTCAGCACCTCGACCCCCAACGTCACAGGCACTGCCTGCGGGATGGACTCCCGGAATCCACTCATCATTGGTCTGTGTTTAGAAGATTCACGACTCGAGACACGTTCTCTCCGTACTCGGCCGCTTCGATACACTAGCAATTTCCTCCACAACACTGGTTGACTGAAGTCTATGACACGGACTCCTCGTTCCTTGCATGCTGCGCCGTACTCTCATGATGCAGCGTCATCGCGTGAGTTCTAGGAAGTCGCTTTCGGGAAAACCGCCTCACCTTCGTGCTTCTGCATACAGTGTGTCGCACAGCAACTTACCCGGTATGCAGGCAGAGCCTGGATCGTCGTCGTCATCGTCGCTTGAATGCGAGGTCAGAGAACTTCAAGCCTTATGCTAGTGGAGTAGACCCTCTTGGCATGGTCCTGTCCCTACCTTGTTCGCTGAGACCGAGCCCTTCAAGCCATTGTGTGCCGACGTATGCGCTGACGTACTGGCTGGGGAAGCTACTAGGGCGCCGGTGTGGTGCGCTTGCATCTATACGGTATTTCTTGCCGACTCGATGGATACTTTCGCTCAACGTTCAAGTACAGGGTCAATGCTACCGAGAGTAAGACTTCCCGGACGGCAACTATGCAATGTAACTTGGCAAGTAAATCTCTGACGCGATCCACGGTACAGCATGCGCAAGCTGACCAACCGGACTTCATCCGTAGCGTCGCGTTCTCTTTTAGCGAGTTATTCGGGCACCTTCGAGCACTCGACTCGGGTCCGAGCGGTGCTAGACCATACTTGGTGAGGATCTCCCTCATCGCCGTTCCCAGAGTGCTCGTCGTTGACCTCCGACACCGCATCCTTGACTGCATGTTCTCTGCTTCCGGAGCTCTAAATGAATGGTCAAAGCGTCCGACGGAGAGCTGTTCTCACCAGCAATTGCACGGCATCGGGTTCACAGTGGACCTTGCTCAACGCGCCCAAGGACAGAGGAATTCGTATACCTAACATCGTCTCCGTGTCGCACTCTGCGTAGGTCCTTAACCCCTCTAGATTTGCGTCGCGTTAACTCCGCTCCACCAAACGACGTGGAAATTCCGTGTTCCCATGAACTGGAGCCGGCACACTGGTACCCCTGTTCATCTCTTCGACGAAGCTCACGCACTGCATGATGTGGATACTTCCCACGTCTATATGAAGCCTGAGAGCGGAAGAAGAACGTTGTTCAAGCTTTATGTCGTCATCGCTGCAAAATTAACCCTCCATGTGTTCGCTGGGTTCTCGCGGGAGTCGTGCGACATGCGCAGCAAGACAATGTACAGATGGCGGAACCACAGAACCGGCCAACATTCACTAAGCGGATGAATTGGGTCTGTTGAGCGTGTGTCGAGAGGTATAAAGAGCTGGGTGGTCTCTGCAGACCGACCTCAGGGCATCTGCTCACAACTCACTGCGCACTCAGCTCTCGAAACCACTCAAGCTTAACAAGCTTACTACCACCTCTTCTCGCACTCATCATGTTCTCTAAGCTCCTCGCCGCCTTCGCTTTCGCAGCCGTTGTGCTGGCCAACCCGGTCCCTCAGATCCTCCCTCCGGGCTTCCCGACGTCGATTGCCGTCTCCATTCCCTTCGCCGCTCCGACCGATGTCCCGGGCGACGTGAGGTAGGACATCCGGTACCTTCGTATTCGTACAAGCGGCTGATATATCCGGAACGTCTTCAGCAGCGCCCTCAGCTCCATCGGTAACGTCTCTTGCAGACATGTGGACATAATGTGAAACTAATTATCTGTGTATAGGGAGCGAGCTGTCCTCGATCTTGGCCCCCGACGCGGCCCCGACCCCTGCGGCGGTCATTCCTTCCGTCTCTCTCCCTTCCATCATCCCGTCGGTCTCTCTTCCAGTCTCCATTCCTACCATCCCGACGTCGGTCGCCATCCCCTCGGTCTCTCTTCCGGTCTCCGTCCCCTCTGTCTCCCTCCCCGTCTCCGTCCCTTCTGTCTCCCTTCCTTCCATCCCGACGTCGGTTGACATCCCTTCTGTCTCCCTTCCTTCCATCCCGACGTCGGTCGACATCCCCTCGGTCTCTCTTCCGGTCTCCGTCCCTTCTGCCTCCCTCCCCGTTTCTGTCCCTTCCATCCCGACGTCGGTCATCCCGTCGGTCTCCCTCCCGGTTTCAGTCCCATCTGTCTCTCTCCCCGTCTCTCTTCCCTCCATCCCCATCCCTTCCATTCCGCTGGCGTCGGCGCTGTAAACTCAGCAGGTGCGTGTCTTCACCTGCTACCATGTGGACTCCGCTGACAACGTATCCGTACGTAGCGCATAGCGCACAGAGAACGCGGGAATGCTAGCCGGCTTTGGATGACGAGCGAATATGGATATTCACAGATTCCGGTCAATGTCTCAGTGTCTGTAAGATGTTAGGAGAAGGAGTGCTTATGCGTGGTAGCCTGTCTGTTCCGGATTGCGATGAATATACGAGCGTTTTATTTGTGTTGTACTGGATCCCACAACATATCGGCAGGGACTGTAACCAAATGGGAAAACGCACTCACCACGTCGATCGGGGTTAAGTCAAACGCATCGCCCTGCCCTCAATATAGTTTGAGCGCTGGAGCGGTCGCCTGGGAAACTCGCCGAGTCGTCGTCCACATTCAACTCACATTACCTTGTGCGGGAGGTCCCGGAGACGGGGAGGGGCACTAGCATCACGCGCGGTGCCAACTTGGCAACTAAACCGTGACTCGAGGTAGTCGCGATGTTCACTCCAGCAGGATCAACGTTCCACATGCCCGAAGATGTGTGCTCATTGCGCCTTGACCTGCACTATCACAGCAGTCAATACGATCATGATCCTGAACTCGGGAATTCATCGTTGTACGTTCTCCCCACACCTAACTCTGGTCTGCTAGGGACTTACAGAAAATTCATCAGGTTACCGGCTTTGGGAGTATCGATTTCGACAGGTCGTTGAACCGCAGTATGTCTGTACGGCGGTAATTCGATTGAACGTAGACATGACGACCTTTCGTCCATAATCATTAATCCATACACCGTGTCACAAGTAAGCTAGTGTGCGTGTGAATCCTGGTAAAGGCGGGAAATGCGGCATGCATGACAAGAACACAAGACATATCGGGCGAACGCGTACGTCTACTCCATATCCGAGTCATCAACGTACTTCGGTGTGATAGCCCCCTTCGTCCTCAGCTTCCTCCCCTTACTGACGGGCTTGCCGTTCTTGAACCTGGACTTCTTGACGTCGCTGCGACCAGGGTGGCCCAACCCGATGGCGGATTGCTTGTACACCCCAGGGAGGACGCCTTCCACATCGCGCGCATGCGCCGCAGCCTCTGCGTCCGACACGTCCACAAAGCGCACCGCGCCCTTGCCCCGCTTCTTCAGAGCGTCGAGTAGCAAGATCAACTGGGCTTCGGTGAGATCGCTAAGGTTCCGGAACGGCACCGCGTCGGGCCAGCGATCGATCCGGATCCGCCGACGCATGTAGACGAACCGATGGTAATAATTCCCTTCATACCAGAGCGTAGCGCTCTTGTCTCCTGTCTTGTTCTCTGCGGATGTATGAGATAGCTCGTCAGTGTGCTCGGAGGGCAGAAGGACGCGGGGAGTGGCTTACCGATACGCCTCTTAAGGATGACTCGAGCTTGGGAGCGCATCTTGCGTGCGGGACCCCCAGCGAAGACACCGTCGGGACTGTCTACCTTCCCCAACTTGCGCCGCCCACGACTACGAGCCATGCCAAGATCTGCACTGTAAGGGAGTCAGCCGCGCCGTAAGCAGAGAGGGTAACGAAGTTGGGACGTGCCGTGTTGACGCAGGGAGCGGGAGGAATCGACTACGGCGGAGGAGTCGTGACCTTTCCTGTACCGAATCTGGTCCTTATATGTATGAGGGCCCTCCGGTCCTGGTCTCGCTCGATGGAGGAAGTCGGCGTCACAAAAATAGTTCACAAAACATAACCGGCACTCGTACTCGTGATTTAACGTCGAATATTCACGGAATAACGGCGGTCCCTTGCCACGACCCTGGACGGCAGCCATACCTTGTGCATTGTGGCGTCCCTCGAGCACCTTAAGCGGCTGGACCCTGGCATGATTGGCAGAGGACCGTTGGCTTGCCTTCTAGCGTCAATTGATGGTCGCGTCGCTAGAGACAGGATATGGTACAGGATGTGAGTAAGCAGCTGCGGTGTTGTTACGTGGAAGAGATCACGGACCTTGGAGGTACGAGTCAAGAGAGGGAACCGCTTATCGCAGCTGCCAGCCGGCATCTACGCAAAAACTGTGTGGAAGACGAAGCTCACAGGCAGCAAAATTCGGCCACGCTGAACTCATCTGACGAGGCTTCTGGAGTTCGTGTGCCGAATGCGGCATTTCGTCGTGACTCACAGGACAGCAACGAGTCCAATTCGTCGTAGTCGGCCACGCACTGTGCTGCGGAGAGAAAACTTAAACGAAGATGGGGAGGAACGTTTTCTGCCTTCTTTTCGGGACGGAGCGCTGGACCGTTGAGGGCAATGGCGGGATATGGATAAATCTGGCGATAAGCGGAGGGTCAGTTACGGCGGCGGACATGACAGTCTACTGTTTACGTAGAAAAGCGGATTCTTTGACCTCGAGGGCCACACAAGCTGGTCGAAGGTTGACCGGCGCGGAGGGCGAAGTCTGTGAAGAGGATCGAAGGTGTTAGAGGATACCCCCTGGGCGCTGCGGGGATTGTCGCCTATCATATCATGCCGGGGGTTCGTGGGATGTCCGTTATCCCGATGAGGCCATCTGCGTCTTGCTTTGGCTTCAGAGGCTCGTGGACGAGACCTAACATAACGTATATTGGGAGATAAATCGAGGGTAATTGATGAGGTTTCTCTACGTCGGTATAGCCGAAGCTTGTGGTTACGTAGGAGTCGCAAATCTTGTGACAGGGACTTGCCGCATGGAGGGGCGATGCTCTGATCCGCTCTTGACTGAAGTTACTGAGGTCACCGTAACGCCGTGGCACATCACCTCGAGCGATATCCGCGGCTTGAGGGAGTAGCAGCCGCGAAGGTTTTCCCCACGTGTCACAGACCCGCAAAAAGTGGGCTCAAGAGTTCACCAGACCACGAAGGAACGCGGCCGCAGTGTTTTGTTGCGCTGCGCAACTTACCCGAAGTGGACGGACGTGATTCGTTCGAATAGTATGAGTATTTGACGAGATCCAAGCCTCATCGTGAAGACAACGCCCACAAGTACCTTCATGAAGACAAGAAGCGATACTTGAGACGATCAGGTCGCGTCTAAGGCAAAAGAAAACTCACGGAGGGTATCATAACCTAGGCGCGTCAGGCCCTTGCCATCTCGTCGATGTGCTACCGCGACTCCGAAACCTTGAGCACAAGGGGGAATTTTTTTTAAACCATTGCTTACAGGGGTGATCTTCAGAGTAGGCTGCGCCGTTGTGGGGAGCGCGACATACCGAAGACGACTGGTCATGGTGGACGTTGAAACCAAAAGTACCGCGGGCGCTACTAGGCCGCGCAGGCCCTTTCGGCAAACAGCGGCGATGACGAAGTTCGTTCCGACCGTGTGGATTCTTACTTGCACCCAGGCCCCAGGCTACGTCTTTTACGCCCGACCGTAGACCAAGATGCGTGAGTTTACACTCTTCACCAGAAGGTGAGTGTCTGTAAATTCTGGTTCCGCGTGCCAGTGGGCCCGGTAACGGACCTGAGTTATATGTTTCATATCGTGTTGACTCATTTCCTACTCGTCCAGGTTGAGATCTGAGCGCTGAGCGCAGAGTCACACGAGCTCGCGAATGCGTCTTGAAAGACCATGTAAAAAACTGCTCAGCTATACTAAATGTTCAGGTGCACTGGGTGAAGCAGTGTCCTCGCTCTGTCGGACTTAACTGCATGAGGGGCTCTCGGACCTGGGGCTGTTGGTCGCGCAACCAGTTGATCTGGTCTTAGATGTTGATCAGCGGGCGGTGAGATTCATCCCCGGTGGGACACATTGACCTCGCGACACCCCGCCTCGACCCGTAGGTCATGATACCAAGATTCGACATCCTTGATGCACGCGGGTCGTGATGCACATCCGATGCTCGCGTACACCCTGTGGCGATGTTCCGGCGGGAATGTTGAACGCCTACGATAACGTCGTCGTGATGACTTCTGTTGTCATTCTATAGAGACCGACATAAGAAGCTCTTGGCATCGGCACAAGACGGTCCATTCATGTGGTCAAGCAGTGACGCGAGCGTCAGGAGTTGCATACTCGCGTGCTGCCAGCAATGACGCAGCACACGTATGCCGTATGCCAGGTACGTCCGTCGATTGTCGAGAACAGAGCACTCTGTCTCATCAACTGGCGCACAGAAGAGACAGAGAGAAGGCCTGATCGCCCGGAGTAGCAAAACGTACGTACTTATAGCTTCTCTAGCCTTGCGGATCACTTAGCTGAAGTACTAGTACATACTGGTGCTTGCTTCCTTGGGTTCCGATGGGCGACCTTAGCCAACTGGGGACTGGCTTATCCGAAGCGGGGGACCCGGATCTGACTCGGTTGTAGTCGTCGGGAGAAAGTGGCTTCTCTTTGTGCGTTGTCGGGCTGCGCAACCTCCGAGAGATCTTGTCATTTATCGCAGGTTGCTGTGTTGCAGCCGCATGATGGCATGGCCATGCCATGCATGGTCGCCATCGAGAAGGCTACGGCTGTTTGCAACCACGCACCCGAGAACCATGTGGTCGTGATTCTCCAGCGGCCACGCCTACAAGACCGGTGACAAAGGGTGCATGAGCACGCAAGCGGTTGAAGGTATAAAGGTGCTTGACTTGACCACACAGTCTCCAGGCGACTTCGTTCTCCGTCGTAGCTCCAGACAGACTTTCACAGGTCTCCGTCTTCCCTCCCCTCTCGCGCACTCACCGTTCACGGACAAACCCACGAACTCCTCTACTTGAACCATGTTCGCTTTCAAGAAGGTCTTCGCCTCCGTCTTCCTCGCCGTGCTCTGCGCGCACTCCGCGACTGCGGTCCCGTACCCCGTCAACTCCAAGTACGCCACCCACCGCACTCGTGAGATTGGGAGTCTCAAGATCGAAGCGTACCACCCCGCTTCGTCCTACGAGGTCGGTTCCTTCCCAGGTATATCCTACGGTCGCTGCTAATGTTTCGGCATTGCGCAGACCTTCGGAACCGGTATTGACCACCCTCTGTCGAAGCGCTCTGACGCGACTCTCGAAGACTCTGCCATCGCTTTCGTTCAGTCTCGCAGCGGCATCGACTCCGATGCCGTTCACGTCCGCTCTTCGTTCGAGAGCGAGACTGCGAGCCACGTCTACGTTAAGCAGAAGCTGAACGGCGTCCCCGTTGCCAACGCGGTCGCCAACGTCGCATTCAACAAGGCCAACAAGGTCGCGGCCTTCGGTTCTTCGTTTGTCCAGGCCTCCAAGGTCGCGGCCTCCACGCCTTCGGTCAGCGTCGAGGATGCTATTTCCATTGCTGAGAAGCAGTTGAACGGCAGCTACGACGCCGCCAACTTCCCCGAGCCCCAGCTCGAGTACTTCGCAAAGGAGGATGACTCTGTCGTCCTCACCCACTCCTTCCAGGTCCGCAACGAGGAGGCGGGCACCTGGTATGAGGCGTTCGTCGATGCCCACACCGGGGAGGTGGTCTCCGTCACCGACTTTGTGGCTAAGGCTTCGGTCAGTCTTATGATTCCTCCGAATAGTGCCGATCGCTGAACTATCATACACAGTACCTCGTTCTTCCCATCCAGAAGGAGATCCCCACCGAGGGCTTTGAGACGCTCACCGACCCTCAGGACACCACCGCATCGCCCCAGGGCTGGCACAGCGATGGCACGACCACGACCACGACGACCGCCGGCAACAACGCGATTGCCTTCAAGAGCAGCCAGAGCTCTGTCACGTCCCAGTCGGGCTCCGGTCTCGTCTTTAACTACCCCGTTAACCTCTCGACGGCGCCCACCACGAGCGCAAACGTGAACGCGGCCCGCACCAACGCATTCTACATCGTCAACTCGGTACACGACATCCACTACCGCTACGGCTTCACCGAGTCCGCGTTCAACTTCCAGAACAACAACTTCGGCAAGGGCGGCGCGGGCAATGATCGCGTTACTATCTCCGTCCAGTCGTCTGCCGGCACTGACAACGCCGACTTCTCCACGCCGCCCGATGGCCAGAGCGGCGCGATGCGCATGTTCCTCTGGGACCTCACCAGCCCCGAGCGTGACGGCGCTATCGAGAACGACATCATCGCTCACGAGAACACGCACGGTCTGACCAACCGTATGACTGGCGGTGGCACCGGTCGCTGCCTCCAGACTACCGAGGCTGGTGGCATGGGTGAGGGCTGGTCTGACGCATTCGCCGAGTGAGCTCTTCCTCCCAATATCTTCCATCGAGTAATGCTGACAGGGGACCCAAAGCTGGCTGCACCAGACTGGCGAGACGACAGTGGACTACGTGATGGGCCAGTGGGTGATCGACGACGCCGCAGGCATCCGGACGCACCCGTACTCTACGTCGGCGTCGACGAACCCGCTCCGCTACTCGTCGATCAAGACGCTCAACGAGGTGCACAACATCGGCGAGGTGTGGGCGAACCTCCTGCACAACGTTTACGCCGCCCTGGTCGAGGAGCACGGCCACGCGGCTGACGCGCGCACGAACCCGGGCAGCACAGCAGGCAACTCGGTCTTCCTCCACCTCTTCCTCGACTCGCTTGCGCTCCAGCCATGCAACCCGACGTTCCCCACCGCGCGCGATGCATGGATCCAGGCGGATGCGAACCGCTACGACGGCGCGAACAAGTGCTTGCTCTGGAACGTGTTCGCGAGCAAGGGTCTCGGTGTCAACGCTGCCAACCACAACGACGACACCACTGTTCCTGATGATTGCTGAACGGACGCTTACGAGCTTTGCATGGATTGGTCTCGAGTAGACTTGCTGTAGTTCACGTGTACTTTGTCATCTGGGAATCAAGCTGTTGTACCGATCCTACCATCTGCGAACCCATGCACATGCCACATGCAATTATGCATACGAGGAAGGACCAGACTACATGGCACATCCGATAGGGATGTGCATTGAACATTGACGATAGCAGCGACGCTGAGACAGCACGAAGAGCACATAGAAGGACACGAATCGGACACACACGACGGGACTTCAACGACCATACCCCAACGTCGGCTGAACGACCCCGGCCATCATGTTCTGTTGAGCCCGGGTGAGAGGCACGGCGAAAGTGACGAGTGCGCGGCCGTCCTTGACGACACTGAGGTGCGATCCCGCTGGGACACTCCACTTCTCCTGGCCAGGAAGGATGTCGCCTGCGGTGTAATCAAATGCTTGCTCCCACGAAGGCAACGCCCCTCGCATGGAGAAAACTCCCGGCGTAGAGAACGTGCCCGGCATATGGGACGCGCCCGGCATAATGGTCACGCCCGGCACATTGGACACGTCCGGCATGCTGGACGCGGCAGGATGGATAGAGAAGCCTTGAGGACAGTTGACCGCAATCCGCTGGCGGGTGTCGAAGAAATCGAGACAGAACTGCAGAGTAATAGTCCATGCCGCCTTCCCACATGCGGATGGCGAAGTCTGTGCCGTTGATGGGAACCGTGTAGACGTTGGTATCATCGGAACGCGGCTTCACCTAGAGGACAGCGATGATTAAGTGCTGTAACCCGAACTTCAAACGAACTCACTCACGCCAATCACCCGGAAACCGACAGAATTTGGACCCATCCTGGTCTCCATCAAACGGTTCAATGCATCGAGATAATCCTGCATGGTCTCATCGGTGGCGCCCTCTTCACGGAGAAACCCCTCCACCTCCTCCTTCGATAAAGGCGTATACTCCGGACAAACGTCGAGTACATACTCATCCATCCTGCAGAACGTGGGTGGACGTGCACCAGCCTGAGGTTGGCTGCGACGACCTTGAGTGGCACCGCTGGACGGATGCGACGACGGCGACGGGGCGAGGGGCTCAAGTGGAAATTTGAGCCCAAACAAGGCACGAAATCACGATGATACTCACGAACGACATTGCGAAGTAGACAGAGACGAGGAAGAAGATACATGAACCAGGAGCAGACTGCGAGTCGCGCGGAGTCTGAGATATCGGAGGCCCAACTTAAGCGAAATTGAATGAGCGATCCCGAAGAACCCCGCTATAGCTACATAGCTCAAGATCTCAGCCACGGGGTGCGGATGGGTATGAACCTCACAGGCCTGAGTCAATCAACCATCGACAGTAAAAGTTACAGTCCGCTCTGAATTCACAGTAACAGCATAGGTCGTCAAAAACTACAAGGACTACTCCACACAAGCCTAGTCGTCGCCCCCATTGGAGCTCGCCACATCGCTGCTCGCATCGTCCATGCGTTCTCTCCGGCCCTCCTCCGCCTCCTTCTCCCCCTGCCCAGAGGACGCCGATGCCGACGATGCTGCAGCAGCAGCAACGAACCCAGACAGCGGTGCCGCACCACCCGCACCACCCGCACCCGCCTTCGCCTGCGCGGCCTTCCACGCATGCGCCATCTGGAGGAACTTGAAGCTTGTCGGGTTCGACTCGCGCTCGTCGTCCGCAAACACGATGTCCCAGTCCTCGACCGTCTGGCCCGTCTCCTTGTCGACGACGCGCCGCTTGCTCGTGATCGGCATCATGCCTTGCACCTTCACCACGTCCTCCGCCGTGCCGTACTTTTCCTCGAACGTCTTCCAGATCTCCAACAGGACGACGCGCTGCGGAACGCAACGTGGTCAGCGGCCTGCCCGTGAGAACTCGCACCGAACGTGAACGCACCTCGTGCTTGAGGCCCTTGCTCTTGAGGTCCTTGTAGCCCCTCTCGAAGACCTGCCGCGCGCGCACCGGGTCGCCTTCGACCATCGGCACCTCTTCCTCCTCCTCGTCCTCCGCCTCCTCACGCATCACCCGGGGAACTGGGATCGGCTCCGCCTCGAACGTGGCGTACGAAATCCAGACCTTGACGTGCCCGCTGATTTGCACGAGCCGCTCGTACAGCGCGCGGGCCTTCTCGCGCTCGCCCTCCTCGGTCTCGAAGTCGATGTACGCCTTCCAGAGCAGCTCGGGCACCGACAGCGCGTCCTGTGAGATGCCGAGCTCGTAGATGGCACGCACACGCGCAAAGTCCTCGAGCTGCGTCTCGAGCTCGGCGTACTTGATCCATGCTGCCGAGTTGGTTGGGTCGAACTGCAACGCGAGTGAACTTTCTGGCTCCGCATGCAGCACAAAAGATAGGGCATACCTCGATGTACTTCTCGTATAGTGTTCGCACGCGGTCAAACTCGCGCAGATCGAACTCGAGCTGGATGTAGCCCTTGAAAAGCGCCTCCTTTGGACACATCCCAATCGCCGTCCCGAGGATCTTGCGCGCAGCAGTCAACTGTAGCTGCCTCACCTCGAATCTTGCGAACATGATCCACAGCTTCGCAAATGTGAACTGCTTGTGGGGCACAACCCGGATCGCCGTCTCGTAGATCTGGCGTGCGCGCTCATAGTCCTGCGACCACGTTAGCTGGGGGATCCGAATGAGTGAAGGATCCGACTCACCTTGGTTTCTGTCTCCTCAAACAGCGCGTAGAATAGCCAGAGGAAGATGTACCGTCTCCAATGTCGCTTCTCGCCTCCTGGTGGTACCTGTGCGACTGCCCGCTCGTACACTTCGCGTACCCGATTTGTGGCTCGCTCTTCCTCTTCCGATGTCGCGCCCTCTTCCCGCAAGTCTCGGAGAGCGCCCTCCTCCAGCCGCGCATAGTCGAACCACACGTCGTAATTGCGACCATCGTGCTGCAGCTCCTCCTCGTACTGTATCCGGCGCTTGCCCAGCACAGTAGACTCGAGCGTCGTCCTTGTCCCGTGCTGCTTCTCGAACTTTGTGTAGGCCGCGTAAAGCGCGGCAGACTTTGATCGAGGCAACCGCGACAACGCAAACTGGGAGGAAGGGTGCTAGAAGTCAGGAAGCTGCACGATAGCCAGGAGCTCTCGGTACGCACCTTGTAGATCACCCTCGCCCGTTCATATTCCTTCAGCCGCGTCTCCATCTTTGCAAACGCGTTGAATACCGCCTGAGCCTTCTCGATCTGCTCCTCATCGTCTCCGAAGAACTCAAGCGCGGTCTGGAAGACCTCTCGAGCCTTGTCAAGCCTGCCCCTCTCCTCCTCGAACTTGCCCCATTTGACCCACACCCTTGGCTCCGGTCTGACAGCGACCCAGCGCTCATAGATGGCACTGGCGCGGTCGAGCTCCTGGTAGCGTTGCTCGAGCTTGATGTACGCCTGCCACGCCTTGTCGTCAGGCTCCCATTGCATCCACCGCTCGAACACTTGGCGGGCCCCAGGGACATTCTGGAGGAGCTCCTCGAGGTAGACATACTTGTACCACAGTTGGTCGACGCGTGGGAGGAGGGTGACGGCGCGGTCGAAGAGGTTGCGTGCGTGCTGGACGTTGCGACCCTTGAGCTCCACTTCAGTGTAGGACAGCCATAGTTGTACGCTGCGGGGGTCGACGTCGAGGGCACGCTCAAATACGGAGCGCGAACGAGCGTATTCGCCTTGACTGGCCTAAAGAACGTGGTCGTTTGCGGAGGGCATGATGAGAGTGGAGGGGTACATACCTCCCAGTTGGCGTATTGTAACCATTCTTTTCTGGACGTGGAGTCAGCATCAGCGTGAAGAGGTAGAGGTGGGTTGAACACGAGAACAACCGTTGCCGCTGGTGGTGGAGGAAGGCACGCACATGCTAGACCGTGTCTGGCGGATACGCTTCTCGAACTCCTCTCGCTTGCGGCCGCGGTACTCGTGAAGTTCCTCAAAGTCTTCCACACGCTGCTTCGGAGCACGGAATTGGGACTCCTGACGTTCTTGGGCATCGCGCAGGAGCTGCTCGGCTGTAACCTGGATGGCGGCCGGCGCCCTGTTCTTGATTCTCGGGGCTCTGCCGTCCTGCATGGCAAGCGTCGCGTATCCGCAGCGGTCAGTAGAAAGTGAGTAGATTTGAGCTGGATAACAAAGTCAGAGTGTGCGAGGACAGCAAGAGTTGGAGATGAGCGACTCAGGCAGAGTCTGAGCCAAGCTGAGCGCGGTGGCGGCCCCGCGAAGAGCCCGCACGTGACACGCGCGCTGCATTTTCGTCAAGTTGTGAGTTCAGCTTGCGCCACCACTTCGTCCTCGACCGCCAACTTCCTTCTCCCCCTCCCCCTCGTCCTCCCTCTCTATTCTCCGCCTCTTGCACGCTCAGCTTGTCTGCCATGTCTTATAACCCATACACGAAGGCGCATCCAGTTTCCAAGTCGCTCCCGAGCGACCCGAGCGAAAAGAATCCTCTCTATGGTTTCTTGCCCCGGAAGGTGACCGCGAAGCAGGTTCAGACAGCCATGGTACGTCCATTACTTCTTTTCTCGCACCATCCTTCTTACTGATTGCAATTACAGGAGAGCGATATCAACCCCTTCACGAAGAAGCCGCACTCACCACAGTACAAGAAGATCCTCGAGGCTCGCAAGAAGCTCCCCGTCTTCGGCCAGATGGACGAGTTCCTCAAGATGGTACGTGCTCCTGCCTCATTCGCGCCATGTCAGGGGAGGTCAAGTTGCTTCAGGCATACACCCCCGGCCCTAGCCCATGAGAACGTAGCTGACGTCCCCGGCAAAAGTTTACAAACAACCAGATCATCGTCATGGTCGGCGAGACCGGTTCAGGAAAGACGACACAGTAAGGCCCTTTATGCACATCGTATCACCTATTGCATCGCGAAACTGACTCTTCTTGCACAGAATCCCGCAGTTCGTCTGCTATTCCGACCTTCCTCATACGAAGGGCCAGATGGTGGCTTGCACACAACCAAGACGAGTTGCCGCTATGTCCGTTGCCAAACGTGTCGCTGACGAAATGGATGGTGAGCAAATTGATCCATATTCCAATACTGGGCGTTCCATACATGAGGCGAATCCTTGAGGAGCCTCACTGTACCGTCTACGGGCGCTTGTTATCGTCTGCATGAGGCCACGATGTCTACCGCAGTGCACTATCGTGTGCGTGCGGACTTTAAGAAAGCAAGCTTGCCACGGACGAAATGCGCTCAGAACAGTTGAGGAATGGAATTGTAGACGTTCTGCCTTATCCACTTTGTTCCGCGTGCAGTTGGCTCGTCGGGAATCTTCGTCTCGGAGGCACACCATCTGCACTTGCGTCCAGATCTTCCCACTCACATTCTATTGCAGTGCAACTCGGCAAGGAGGTCGGTTACTCCATCCGTTTCGAGGACATGACTGAGCCTGGTACGACCTTCATGAAATACATGACCGACGGTATGCTTCTCCGAGAAGCAATGAACGACCCCGACCTCAAGCGATACTCTACCATCATCCTCGACGAAGCGCACGAACGTACCCTTGCCACCGATATTCTTATGGGTCTCATCAAGGACCTTGCGAAGCGCCGCTCCGACCTCAAGGTCGTGATCATGTCTGCCACGCTCGATGCACAAAAGTTCCAGAAGTACTTCAGCATCGCTGGCCCCAGTCAGCCTGCACCGCTCTTCAAAGTGCCAGGTCGGACACATCCCGTCGAAGTATTCTACACACAAGAACCGGAACCAGACTATGTCGAGGCTGCTATCCGCACGGTGCTTATGATCCACCGCGCAGAGGAGCCCGGTGATATCCTGCTGTTCTTGACTGGTGAGGAGGAGATCGAAGACTCATGTCGAAAAATCAAGCTCGAGGCCGACGACCTCGTCAACCAGGACCCGGACAGTGTCGGCCCACTCGTCTGTATCCCGCTGTACTCCTCCCTCCCTCCCCAACAACAGCAGCGCATCTTCGACTCCGCGCCCCCTCCTCGTACGGCTGACGGCCCTCCAGGCAGGAAGGTTGTCGTATCGACTAACATCGCCGAGACGTCGCTCACGATCGACGGTATCGTCTACGTCGTCGACCCCGGCTTCTCGAAGCAGAAAGTGTACAACCCGCGCATACGTGTCGAGTCGCTGCTCGTCTCGCCCATCTCAAAAGCATCCGCGCAACAGCGGGCCGGTCGTGCGGGCCGTACACGACCGGGCAAGTGCTTCCGCCTGTACACGGAGAAGGACTTCATGACGGAGCTCGAGGAGCAGACGCACCCCGAGATTCTGCGGAGCAACCTTGCGAACACGGTGCTCGAGCTCGCGAAACTCGGCGTCAAGGATCTCGTGCACTTCGACTATGTCGATGCTCCCGCGCCAGAAACGCTGATGCGTGCGCTGGAGCTGCTCAATTACCTGGCCGCACTGGACGACGATGGTAACCTAACGCCATTAGGTGCGATCATGGCAGACTTCCCGCTCGACCCTCAGGTACGCATATCCGTCCTGACTCCCTTGGGTTGAACCTCGGCACTGACCCGAAGTTGTTCAGATGGCGAAGATGCTCATTGTCAGCCCCGAGTTCAACTGCAGCAATGAGATCTTGACAATAGTCGCGATGCTTTCTGGTATGTCGTCCTATTCTTCCCGTGACGAGTCCCCGCCAACAAAGCCTACAGTCCCGAACGTTTGGCTCAGGCCACCAAACCAGCGCAAAGAAGCCGATCAGGCGAAAGCGATGCTGACAGTACCCGATGGCGACCACCTTACGCTCATGAACGTCTTCAACTCATACATGAACAGTACGTCCCAATCAGCGCTCTCGTTAGTTCAAGTTGGGACCGCCCACTGACCCCGCGCCGCGCCGCACCGCAGACAAGCACGATCGCCAATGGTGCTGGAACAACTACCTCTCGCAGCGCGCACTGCAGCAAGCCGAGAACGTGCGCATGCAGCTGCAGCGCACGATGGAGCGGTACGAGATCGAGCTCGTGTCGACGCAGGACGAGCGGCGACTGTGGCAGAACATCCGCAAGGCGCTCGTCTGCGGGTTCTTCATGCAGGTCGCGCACAAGGAGGGCGAGAAGAACAATTACTTGACCGTGAAGGACAACCAGGTCGTCTCGCTCCATCCCTCGTGCGGGCT
The DNA here is from genome assembly GCF_003813185.1 of Lentinus tigrinus ALCF2SS1-7. Lineage (NCBI taxonomy): Eukaryota > Fungi > Basidiomycota > Agaricomycetes > Polyporales > Polyporaceae > Lentinus > Lentinus tigrinus. Next base: position 63,432 of record NW_027137929.1, read on the forward strand.
CGAGACGACCCCGGAGTGGGTCATCTTCAACGAGTTCGTGCTTACCACGAAGCCGTACATCCGCACCGTCACCGAAGTCCGGCCCGAGTGGTACGTCCCTCCCCGCCCCTTTTCTCAAGTCTCTCTCACTACTTGGAATGCGATGCTTATGTTCCCCGTGCAGGTTGCTTGAATACGCGCCGGCTTACTTTGACCCGTCGACGTTTACCGATGGCGAGACAAAGCGCGCGCTATTGAGGGTGCAGAAGAAGCGTTCGCTCAAGTCCGGCGATGGGGGTGCGTCCAATGGCCGGAATAGCCCCGCGTCGGACCTCCCAGCGAAGAAGAAGAAGAAGATAGGCACGTCATAGACATGTTACGGCGCGGTGCAGCGAGTGGTGCGCCTGTCTGTTCTCTCCTGGCGGGGAGCATGGAGTGTTGTTGTACTGTATCGATCTTGTTATAATGCGGCCTTTTTGGCTTTTGGCTTCTCTTAGTCGGGCTGCTGTGGGTGTATGCAGGGGTACCAGCTGGCTGTATGCGCGCACTGAGGAGGACGTGACGAGCGCTAGTGTCGGGATAGCAGACCTCGCCTCCTGAGTCCTTCTCTCCTCTTGCCACCACCACCACGCCCAGCTCCCAACGTAACGTTATGTCTACCTTCATTATCCGCGACGGCAAAATCAGCTATCAATGCCCGCCGTATCATCGTATCGCAGGCAACCCCACTCATCGCAACATGGCGGCCCTGGACTACCCTGACTCTGAATCCTCCGTCTCCAGCCAGGACCCAGCTCGCAGCGCGCTCAAGACTCTGCGCAAGGAGCTCCTGCGCAAGGATATGCACTGCTTCGTCTCTGGCACGTGCGACCAGTCTTTACAGGTGGCTCACATTTGCAACGCCGTGAAGAACGACCCCGCCCGCAAGATCGACGTGGTGGGTCCTCTTGCGAGATTTTCTGATACCTTGTTAACAGTACGCATACAGGAGAAGCTACTCACTTTCTTTGGTTTCGGGGAAGAAGGCTTTCAGCTCGACAGTATACAAAACAGCATGTTATGTAAGCCTATTCTTGGCAATGTTTCATTGTTGTACCACTAATCCCTCATCGTTCGTTAGTGGAGTCCAATCTACACATACCTTGGGATCAAAACGCCGCTTTCGCCCTCGTTCCTCAGCAGAATATATTGGACAAGATTCGCACGATTCTGGTCACGTGTAATGGCAAGTGGCAAGAGGCATGCAAAGACGAGAATCTTCCGAATGCCCGTCCAGCAGTGAGGGTTTAACCTACTCCACTACATATCCCGTGCCTAATTGTCTGTTTCACTGCAGAACGCAGATCCATTCACCCAGGTGGCAGCTCTGCGGCCTTTCAAGTGGCGGCTCCTTGTCCTGCATCCCGCCGCGATCCTCACAGTCAATAAGCCCCTGATGCTCTTATCTCCGGAAGCTCGGGCCCAGATTGTCAACTCTGGCGGGGAATATATTCCGACCGTTCGCGACTGGCGGGAGTGGTGTCTCCATCCATATGAACCCTTCCTCGTCCCCGTTGACTCCTCTGAGAACCCGTCCCCGTTGGACGAACTTCTACTGCCAGATCTTGCACACCGTGGATCAGAAGCGACGTCGGTCTTCGCCATGCTCCTCAATGCCCATACAAAACTCCAGTTCTACATGCAAACACGGGGGCTCGGCACGAGTTACCTCGCGTACCGGCGCAGGTTCTTGCACTCAGACGCTTGGGACGTTGCAGATTCACTCATCACAACTTACGCCCATCTCGTCTCCACCGTCGTTAACTCAATTCTCTACACGCCGAAGGGGTGTGAACTCCCTGTGGGTGTTGATGCGTCTCTTGACGATCAACCTGGTGGTTATCCTGCTGGCGATCGTACCTCTCAGGATCAGTCTGGTGACGCCTCTGACTCGGAGATGGAGGAAATGTCAAGTCACGGTACTGGTGGCAGTGGCGGCCATACCCTCCCTCCTCGAGTCGCGAACGCCATTGGTGCTTCGTCATCCCCTGCGCCTTCTCCACCTCTTGACGCGTCCCTCACCACCAGCGGCACTGCTGACTCCGATGAGGGGATTCTTGCCCACGATCGCATGCTGGTAGAGAGTGACACGCCCCACGATCACGGCAAAGGCAAAGGCAAAGGTGTCGATGACACTGTCGTCACGAAGGACTCCGAGCACTCTCCTGAGGCGACAACCGCGGATTTCCCGGACCACCCGGAGGGCCCACCGGAGAAGGAGATCGACGGGTTCACCGACACCGAGTGGTCGATGCTGAAGAGGCAGGTGTTTAGTCGTGATCCTGCCGTGGCCACGAATGCGCTCATGCTCATGGCATGCAACACCAGTGCGTAGTAACCTCGTCCAGTACATGCGGTCTTGCCGACTGATCTTGCAATACAGGCTACCAGCTCCCCGACGGCCCCTTTGCGGACCGTTAGATACTATGAGCATGCCCAAGCTGCAGGTAGACGTCTATATCACACGAAGTCCAGCGCAAGATGGTTGATGATCCCTCGTTCCACTGTCTCGATTCATATGTTCGCGCATTCCTCATTCCTCATAGCAAGATGTTCGGCCTTCACGGGCCGCGAACGAAGATCCTCACTATCGAACGCCTACTACTTCATCCCGCAGATACCCCATAGTACGACCCCCGATTCTTGGCAGGCTAGTAGATGCAGCATGTTGACCGTTTGAACGATGATCCCACGAGCATGAATAGTCTCCAATATGTACTTCTAGTTGCAATCCCCCGAGCTTAGAGTCCTTGTATTTCTACGTTACAGTTTGTATGATATGTCCTCGCCCCACGAAGCTGTACATCCGCACCGCCACCGAGGTCCGGCCCGAGTGGTATGTCCCTCCTTCGCTTTTCCCTGGTTTCTGTTACTACCTGGTAAACGCGGTCCTTACGATATACGTGCAGGTTGCTCGAGTACGCGCCGGCGTACTTCAACCCGTCGACGTTCACCGACGTCGAGACTAAGCGAGCGCTGTTGCGCACGCTCAAGTCCATCGATGGGGGTGCGTGTTGTTGTATTGTATCGAGCTTTTTATAATGCGGAGTGTATGGGCCCATCCTTGACGGTCCTCCAGTGATATCCCGAGTGCTCAAGATACCAATATCGCCATCGTCGCTCATGGGCAGAAAGTACTCTCTCGGATTCCTGCTGTACTCGGCCGTTGCCGCACCCATCTTCAGCGATATCGCGCAGGGAGTGTAGTCCAGGCATGTGCCACTCAGGTTTCATTTTGAGCCAAAGTATGAACAACGGCGAGTATCTCGAGAGTGCGAGGACCGAAGCCGGACGTCCGTATACGTTAAGTGGGTCTAGTCTGTCTTGCGCAGGTCGCGCACACAATATACCATGTTTACGCATTGTTCCCAGATGCGCGTTCCCCATACGATTACGCTGAGCACTTGGCGTGCTCTGCGAGCACTGGGCCTACAACGACAAACCGTCGTGCATCCGCGCTCATTACCAATGAGCCAATCTATGTATCGCCGCACAATCCATGGTAAGGGACTATCATTGTAGGACCACTTAGGCTATTCGTGAGTGAAATTGAACTGTCCGATGTCGGAGCTAACTCACTTTCACTATATCATTGAACATTTTCCCGGTACAATAGACGTCCCATGAGTACGGGTCAAAGCGCGTCATGCCGAGCGGAGGTTTGCAGGCACACTGTGGCAGCTCTACGGCGTGCTGGTGCCCTGGGCCTCTGTCGAGGCGCTTGGAGACATCGAAGTCGATGATGTAGACCTTGCCTGCCTCAAGTTCTTTGTGCACGCCCGCAAGTACTTCGTCTGCCACGAGCACCTGACCTTCGTACATATCCTTATTCAAGATACAATCAGCGATGCCGTCAGGAGTAGCAGCTACAGATTGCCCACCATATGAGCGATATTCTGATGGTGCAAGAATTCGATGCCCTGTCCATGTGCAATTGTCAGACACCGAGTACGGCATACTGAATATGCCCGACTCACTTCGAGGACTTGGCGAAAGGTATCCAACATCAATAGGAGGTCCCATTTAGTATTATCGGCGTAATTCAGAATCTTGTCGACGAAGGGCATTATCAAGAAGGGTTGCTGGGTTCCAGAGGAGATGACGTCACAAGGCAAGGTGTGGTTGGGAGATGCAGGACTCAGGCGGTGAAGCTGCTCGTAGATCTCCACTTCCTCGCACCCAAGAGGAACCACTTTGACCGCATAATCTGGTGAACATGGGTCGCGGTACGTCCGCCATGCACAAAACTAAGATGTTCGTCAGAGCATATTCAACTTAACGAAGGGAGTGTCTTCTACTTACTGGTTTGAGCGGTGCTGCGAGTTCGGTACCTCTACTTCTGAGTTCAGGATGCTTGTTGAGCCACTCAGGAGGTCCGAGGGTATTTCCGTAGTGTGCCGCCATCTTGCAATCCCAAACCGCAACGGGGTGGAGGCAAGTGCGGGCGTTGCGATTTCCCACGGCGCAACGACGGACGCTGTTTATAGCACTAGCAGTTGCCACCCACCAACCTGCAGTATGGGCATAGTCTAAGTTCACTCTTGACACAACTACCAGTGTTCGCCGGATGGACAATCACACCGCCTGCAGTGTGTGTGTATCCAGCAATAGTCACTCACTCAAGACATGTAGTGATCTGAATACAATGGCAGCTCCCCGCAGGCCACGTACGCTCTCATCCCTTTTCAGCGTGTCCGTCACGATCCCTATGAAAACGTGCATGAACGGGTGAGTGTGCACCGCAGCCCGTTCGGTCCTGCACAAGACTACTCAATCGAACACTCGAACCCGTACGACAACATGCTCCTCCCAACGTAGAACCCGGGGAGTGTTCACGGACAGCGGCGGACTGGCAGAGCGCGAAGACCGAAGTACTGCGTCTTCCCGAGTTAGTCGGGGGTAGTCCGTGTCTTGCCCAGGTCGCGCGCATAAGATACAACGCCTGCGCCTCGTTCCAAGATGCGGGCTGCGCACCGGATGGCACCAAGCATTTGGCGCGCTCTGCGAGCACTGGGCCTGCAACGGCAAATTGTCGTGCACCCGCGCTCGACTCCAACAAGCCAACTTATGTATCGTCGCACGATCCATGGTAGCTGACGGTCTCTGTAGATAAACTGAGAAAACCATCAGTAAGTGCAGATGCACAAGAAGTATGAGGAGAATTACCTCCGATAGACTCTCGAAGAGTTTCCCCGTGCAGTACACGTCCCAAGAGTATGGATCGAAGCGCGTCATGCCGAGCGGAGGCTCGCAGTTGCACTCTGGCAGCTCTATGGCATGTTGGTGTCTCGAGTCGTTTGGATGTATCGAAGTCGATGATGTAGGCCTTGCCTGCTTGTACGTCTTTGTTGAAGGCGACTTGCCTCTGGGTCGCGATGATCACCTGACCGTCATACATATCCTAAGCCGACATAAGTCAAAGGAAGTTACAAAGAATAGAAATGACTTATTGCTCACCAAATGAGCGATATTCAGCTCGTGCAAGAATTCGATGCCCTGCGCACATACGTTGTGAGGTTGTGACTACTGCAGGTGCCCATCAGCACGACTCACTTCAATGATCTGATGGAAGAAGTCCAGCAAGGGTGAAAGCCCCCAGTTCCAACGCTCTAAGTCGTGATAAAACAATCCGAGGCACGGCATGATCAGAAAGGGTTCCTCAGCCTCCGACTGGATGACATCGCAAGGTAAGGTGTGGTTGGGAGATGCAGGATCAAGTCGATGAAGTTGCTCGTATATTTCCGCTTCCTTGCTTTCGGGAGGAATGATTTTGACGGCATACTGTGGGGTCGGCGACAAAAGTCCGTCCGCCATACACAAAACTAGTAATGAGACGTTTGTCAGAAAGCGAAGTCAAGCCAAAGAGCAATCACCAACCGGTTTGAGCGGAATCTCGAGTTTGATCCCTCTACGTCTGATCTCGGGATGTTGACAGAGCCAGTCTGGAGGTGCAAATTCACCCAGGTCATCTTCGGACATGTTTCACCCTCGAACCACGGAGACACGTCAACAGGTAATGAGGGTAAGGGGAAGAGCGATGATCCATAGTAGGCGCCCACGGGACATCTGACATGGGGCCGTCAGCGACACCTGTCCTACGGTCCTGCGGACTCGGGTGCTAATGCTCGACCGGATCGTGTCTCAACACTTCGGTCAGACCGCGCACGTAGTCGAGGTCTATCGATTGTCCCGGGCCGTATACGGGGTCCCACTTGCGATAGGCCTCAACGGCCCAGCGCCACTGCTATCATCCCAAAACTATCAGCGACGCCCGTTTCCATACGAGCAAAAAAACGCTTCGGCTCACCAGATACTTTCTGAGCTCCTTATCCGTCGGACGCACCCGCTTCCACTCCGAATCCCCAGCACAGAAGATGCGGTAGGAGTCGAGCGCATAGGGCCCACACCCAGGGATGTGGGATACAGGCGTAGGCGGGTAGCGCACCTTCTTCACCTCGACCCCGGAGCCCGAGCCCGTCTCAGTGTCCAGCGCTGTGTTGTAGCCTCGCGAGGGCCGGGGACGAGCCGGGTCCGGTGGGTCAGTGAGAAAGGTGCGAGAGATGTCGATGAGGCGCTGGGAGCGTGTTTGGCCGAAGCCGAGGTCTTTCAGTAGCTCGAGGAGGAGGGATAGCGGGGCTATGGGCGAAAGGGGTCAGTTGGCAGGCGGTTGATGGGGAAAAGTTGGTGCATACCTTCCGCGAGGTCCTCGGGAGTATGCCATTTGTCCATGATCTCGAAGAAGACTGGGATGCTCTTCTTGCCCGCGGTCTTGTTCAGTAGTGTGACAGCTATGAGCACCTTCCATGGGCTGTCCGAGACATGTTCTGCATGGCTGTACTGATGTGATCAGCGGTACATGCTACAGAGAGGAGCACGGCGGACCTTGGATGAGGATAGGTTTCGCGTGGTAGAGCTCAGTCATTGCAGTGACGAAGACCTCGTAGAAGGAGCAGAAAGTGGGATCCGACGTGAGCGCGTTCAAGTCTACTTGTTTCTGGAAGAAGCGGCTGTTAAAGTCGCTCTGGCGGACTGGTGACTCGGACCTGAGTTTCTTGAGCGGACTTGGACTTGGACTGGAGAAGTAATGCGACTCCATGTCCGCTCGCCGTCGCTTGCCCGGAGTCCGAGGTGTGTCTATCATCGTCGGTCACCGTTAGTGGGAGAGGAGGAGGAAGAGGAGGCAAAGCGCCTGCCCGCCGCCTGGAGCGCGCGGGTGCGAGGAATTCCGAGGCGCGTCTCTCCTCCTCTCCGCGCCGTCCGCGTCATGTTTTTCCCGCCCTTCCTCTCGCTCTCGCCATAGACTGTTTAGAATCTCCTGCACCCTGCCTTTCTGAGACCCTACTTGCAGCTCGCCTCATCTTCAGGTCCTCATCCTCCTCATCTAATACTCGCACGTTTACGTCTGAAGGATCCGCCGCTGCCCCTGCCAGCAGGGTCTCGAAGTCGTAGAAGTCCATCCGCAGAAAGCTTCTCTCACTCTCTTTGGGATTGGTGCCAGATATGTGTCCGATCGCGAGCTGCACGCATCTGCGATTAACCGGACTATCCGTACGGACGGCGACTACTTTTCGGTGTTTTCATACTGTGCTTCACGTCGGATGGTCTCTACACCAAGATCGGTATGCATCTGAGCATTGCGAGCCAAGTGCGATTATATGGTGCCCTCAAAACATAGCCAGTCCGAGTCATGTACACAGACACTGGCAGGGGACGGCAGACATATCAGGCAAGCTTTTCGAGAGTGCGGACTGGGGCTGGACGTCCGCACAAGCTAAGTGGGTCTACTAGTCTGTCTTGCGCCCGTCGCGCACACGGCATACAATTTTGACGCATCGTTCCCAGACATGCACGCCCCATATGATGACGCTGAGCACTGGGTCTACAATGGCAGACCGTCGTGCATCCGCGCTCATTGCCAATGAGCCAATCTATGTATCGCCGCACGATCCATGGTAGGTGGCGATCGCGGTAGGCATACTATGCTGTCCATGAGTGAAGTCAATTTACTCGGTGCCGGAAGTAACTCACGTTCGCTGTCCGATCGAAGAGTTTCCCGGTACAGTACACATCCCATGAGTACGGGTCAAATCGCGTCATGCCGAGCGGAGGCTTGCAGTTGCACTCTGGGAGCTCTATGGCGTGCTGGTGCCCTGGGCCTCCCTCGAGACGCTTGGAGGTGTCGAAGTCGATGATGTAGACCTTGCCTGCGTCGACTTCTTTGTGCAAGCCCGCATGTCTTTCGTCTGCCATGAGAATCTGACCGTCATACATATCCTCGTTCAGGACAGTTCAGCAGTGTTGTGCACGATCGTAGCTACGAACTGCTCATCATATGGGCGATATTTAGATCATGCAAGAATTCGATGCCCTGTCCGAGTCCGCGTGCATTGTGAGATCCTGAGTACCGCGTAGTACACTCGACTCACTTCGATGACTTGGCGGAAGAAATCCAATATCTGTAGAAGATCCCATTTCCGAGTGTAGGGATGACCCACGATCTTGTCGAGGTAAGGCATGATCAAGAAGGGTGGGTGGACTCCGGAGGAGATGACGTCGCAAGGCAAGGTGTGGTTGGGAGGTGCAGGATTAAGGCGGTGAAGTTGTTCGTAAATCTCCACTTCCTCGCACCCGGGAGGAACGAGTTTGACCGCGTAATTTGGCGTCCATGAATCGTGGCCCGTTTGCCATACACAATACTAGTGAGATGTTCGTCAGAGCATTACCACGGTGACGAGTGGTTTACTAACTGGTTTGAGCGGACCTACGAGTTCAATCCCTCTCCTGATAAGTTCAGGATGCTCGTTGAGCCACTCAGGTGAATTGAAGGTAAGTTCGTAGTGTGCCGCCATTTTGCAATCTCAAACTACGGAGACACGTCAGCGAGGTGGACGGAAGGGCGGCGGGCAAGCGCACAGTACATAGTAGGCGCCGACCGTATATTTGTACTCGAGCCCAAGTTTCTGGTCAAACTCGTCAGACAATGTTGAAGTACAGCTCAGCCCGGTATGACATTCATGCTACATGCGTGCGATTCAAGGAACAATCTACTTCAAGTCCGGGAAGCCAATAGCGCCCCAGCCGGTCCAGTACGGCGTGCAGAAGCGACGATGGTTCTCCTTCTCGAGCTCAGAAAGCGCCTTGATATCCTCCTCATCCAAGTCCACGAGCTTGGCGTTCTCTTCAATGCGATGAGTCTTGGTGGACTTCGGAATCACTGCAGTACAGTGAGAAAAGTCATCAGCACGAGCTCTCTCGGGACGCAACCGAGCTCAGTAACGTACCAGACGTGCCAGGACGATTGACTGGCAGCGATAACAGGATGTTCGCAGGCGACACTTTGTACTTCTCCGCAAGCTGCTTCACAACCGGCTCCTCCACGAGCGGCGCCTGGTCGGAACCGAGCGGCGAATATGCAGTGACTGCGATGCCGTGCTTCCTGCACTCTTCGAAGACATCCTCCTGCATGCACAACCTGCAGAAGGCGTGAGTGCGCGTCCGATCTCGTACTGATAGGGAGTCACGGTCAGACGCACGGGTGGGACTCGATCTGGTTCACTGCCGGAATCACCGTCGCGATCTTCAAGAGCTCCTGCAGGTACTGCACCGAGAAGTTTGACACGCCGATCGCCTTGACCTTCTCGGGGTGCTCCTTATAGACCTTCTCCATGTCTTTCCAGGTGTTGCGCCAGTCCCACTCCTTGTCCGCACCGCCCTCCTTCTTCATCGGGCACGGCCAGTGCATGAGCCAGAGGTCGATGTACGGCGTGTCCAATGCCTTGAGCGATGCCTCGAGCGCACCAGCGACGTTGCGCTGATCGGTATTCCCGAGTTTGGTGGTGAGGAACACTTGCTCGCGCGGCACGCCGGACTGCTTGATGCCCTCGCCGACCTCCTTCTCATTACCTACACAGCTCGTTCTGTTTCAATGCGCGAGATCCGCATGACATCTTGGTCACAAAACACCAGTGCACGTACTGTATCCTGTGGCAGTATCGATAAGGGTGTAGCCATGGGTGAGAGCGTGTGCGACAGCTTTCTCGACGTCGCCCGGCAGGGACCTCCACGTTCCTGTGGGCGAGTTACAGAGCAGGCCTAAGTCGAGCTAGTCTTGGACGCCAGGAAGGGTCGTTGATTCACGCACCGAGTCCGAGCGTGGGCATTTCAGCACCGGTGTTCAACTTGACCGTCTTGTGGACAGGCATCGTCGTCGTCGTCGTCGGCGGGTTATGGATGTTAGCGGTAGCAGTGACGATTGGGAGGTGCACCCACACTACATATATACCGCGGCACGCCGTCATCCGTGCCGAGTACCCACGGCGAAAGGTGCCGGGGCGATTGCATGCACCGAGTCGATACGGTATCGCAAAACCTTACTGTGGCCATGCACCCCTCAAAACGCGCACGAGACCAACTGAGATAGACAAAGATGGCACAAGGAGATGCAGACTCGTCTGAGGGTGCATGCGTACGTTGGAGCTGCAGCTGTCCTTCAATCTTTCGACGGTCCGAGCCACCCAAGTCGTAAGTCAGAACAGGTTTCATTGGATGCAATGCGTGGGCAAACCAATAATTTCGGAATCTGAAGATTTGGTTGGTTAGCTAGACAAGCGCGTAAGCGGTATGGTTACATACCGTGAATTCCGCTCGCCATAAGTCGCGCAGACTTCAAGCTACTGGAGTATATCATGTACCGTATATTGATTACAATACTTAGCTACTTTTGGCCTTGTCCGGGTTCATCGCAGCAAACAGCCTCGACACCCTCTCCGACACCCTCCCCACCCCAACGCCGACACCGAACAGCACCGCAACGTCCACCACTACAACCGTCACCGCTGCTAACATGAACCGTGGCGCAAAGATCTTCCACACCATGAGATGCCTTCGCAGCCACGCCGCACACACCGCGCTGCTCAGCAGCAGCGTCCCGTGGTACAGCATCACGCTTAGCCCGGCACGGATCGCATCGACGCGTGCCTTGACGTCCGCCTGCGGCTGGGGCAAGGGCGGCACATTCCACAGCGCAAGCAACGGCACGGCGAGCGCGACGAGGAAGTGCGGACCGAAGGTGTTCAGGATGACGAGCAGTGGCGAGATCGGGTACGCCAGCGTAGGCGTGAGCACGAACGCCGTCTTCCACTGAATCGACGGGATCACAGCCTGGTGTCCGGTAGTGAAGAATACGTGCACGGCGAGGATCGCGAGTGGAGTAATTTCGGAGAAGCAGAGAGGCATGACTGGGGCACGGAGCTCATCCGCCTGGAGGACCGCGGAGGGGTTCCCGGACGCGAAGACCGCCTCGAGGCCCCGGACGTCACGAACGCTGTCCACTACCTCGAGGTGCGCCATGATCGCAACCGCAACGAGAGCAAGGACGACTTGGCCCGTCAGCTGCGTGGCGGCGTACAACAGCCCGAGGAAAAGGGACCAGAAGACGAGATAAGGCGCCCCGAACGCGTTGGCGAACCCAATGACGGTGACTTCGCGTTTGCCTTCGTCCTGCTTTGATTCGGTTGATATTTCCAGGCAGAGGGGGACGAGCCACCACAGCGCATACCCGAAGAAGAGCACAAGGCCTACCGCGAGTCGCGCGTACCACGTCCTCGTTGAGCGCAGGACACCCACCCACTCAGGCCCGAACTGCTCCGATGAATCCCAATGCTCGAGGACCCAAAACGCGGACCCGAGGAACAACACCGCTGGCAGCAGTCCAACGAGGACCAAGGTCGCAGTTCCCCTGTCTGACCTGGATATCCTCAGGAACCGCCGCATGATCCATGGCAGCGCGAGGGCGATCGGTATTGACAGAGCCAGGATGGGCATTGGCGGAGAGGGCAAAGAAGACGACGCGAAGAATGTGACATGACAGAATGGTTGCTGCTCCTCCCTACAAACGGTGCTCATTGCCATCAGTCGCACGCAGACAGCGAAGAGTGTGGAGAAGCCCAAGATGCGCTGTCGCAACCGCGCCGTAGGTGCGGTGAACCCGACCAAGATGTTCGGCACAATGGAGGTGATGAGAAGGTATGTTACGACACGGTCTTCCCATACTGTAAATGAGTTGGAGGCGAAGGCGGCGGCGTGCAAGATGAGCGGAAGCGGGATGGATGTGAGCGATGATGGTCGTAAACCGGAAAATTGAGGTAGTGAGGAAGCAATGATGACGAGGGACAACATGCCCGCCCCTCCAAAGAGCAGACTTTCCACGAGGTCCAGACCCTTGACGTAACGAGAGACGGTCATATATGCGACGAAGCCAAGGAACGCTCCTCCCACAGCGCTGGACAGATACCAACGTCGCGCCGCCAGGGTCCACTCCTGCCACCCAGCCTCCAGAGCGCGAAGCTTGAAGTACAACAGCGCTGCGGCCACCGTCCCAGTAACGAGGAGTGTCAATCCAAGGACCATGAGTCCGAGGTTGAACTGAGCCCACAGCATGCGGCACACGGCCAGGGCATCACGCGTGTACATCTTCATCGCGAGCCATTGCGCCTCCACGTCCGCGGCATGCGTCCTGAATTCGAAGTCTATTGACGCCCAGATGCGCTCAAGCTCGCCCCATGCCTTGTCCAGCTCGGCGCCGGATGCACTGTCGTGGTACGTGTCGAGATAGCGTTTGACCTGAACGGCGTTGAGTGACAGAGCACGAGTATAGTCCCTCCCCGCCTTGTCATGCCAGAAAAGCTCAGGGATGACGGTGCCGAGGTTGTTGAACGGGATGGGCAACCCGAGGGCCAACGATAGGGTAGGCGCAAGGTCAATCTGCTGTATGTGACGGTGTTCCACCGTCGCCCCAGGGAACACGCGAGTCATTAGGAGGAACGAGGGAATACTTGCTCCGGGGTGGACGAGTTGCGGCCCCTTGCTATATACCCACAGAGCTGCGGACGTCTCGAGGTCTCCGTCACCGCCATGGTCCCCTTTCCTGTCCATGCCATGGTCACCCATAAGAATGAGGAGCGTGTCGTCGTCAAGCTTGTCTACGACGCGACGGAGGACGTCATCCATCTGCGTCAGCTTCGCCTTCATGGTCGGGTGGTCGGGTCCGACGCGGTGGCCGACATGGTCGACGCCCAGGAAGTGGCCAATAAGGACGTCCCAACCAGCCGCCTTGTCTTCCAGCAAAGGGAAGAGATGCTCGATGACTCCCTCGTCGACGGTATGCAGGTCTTCCACGTTGAACGAATCGTACGGGAACGTCATGTTCGGCTCAAAGGAGTCAGGGAAGACGGTGGTCCACGTATCGTCGCCCATGAATGCAATCTACCTCTACATGATCGTCTGCCACTTCTTCAGGTAAACAGAAGTGCATGCTCACCTTCTTGCCAGCTGCCCTGAGCTGTCCGATGAACGAATCCTCGGTAATGGAGGAGCCTCCGAAGTTAGACCCCATGTCAATGAATGTAGGGAGGGAACCGGTGGTAATGCCCTTCAGCCGCTGCAACGTAGTGGTCGGCGGGTCAGAGAACATCTCAAACAAGAACGACCGCGATGGTTGCGAAGCTGTGAGCTCCTGAGGAAGGACCAGCACATTGTGGTGGTATGGCGAAGGGGGCTCCGGAGGGTGCGGACTAAGGAAATCGAAACGGAGGGCGTCGATGACGAGCACGACAGCTCTTTTGTGCGACGGCACAAGAGTGCACTCGCCGTCAGGACATGTCGTGATGTCCGGAAGCGAGAGGCGGGTGAGGAGGAAGCCGCGCGTGTAGAGGTAGATTCCGGCGAGGTGCACGAGGAACACCGCGAGCAACAACGAGAGTCCCTTGGTCGCCATCTGAACAAGTAGGTTGTGCAAAGAGCGTCGTGCGGCCTATGGCATGAGATGTTGCTCTCGACCGCGCGAGTGGGAGCAGACCAAAGTCGAAAGGAGGTGGTGGTGGTAGAACGGAGAGAAACGTGTCCAGCGCGCCTCGGGCTTCGCGCGCATCTCCGCCCGCTACCACCACCTGCCCAGTCTCCGTCCTTCATCCCCCTAGCTTCCGACCATGCCGCGCGCAAAGGAGAGCACCGCGGGAGCATCCACAGCACAAGCCCAGCAAGAGGCGGTCTCAGAAGGGATCGACAACTTCGAGCTACCCCGCAGTCTGATCATGAAGCTCGCACGAGCATCACAGGTGTGTACTCGCGTCCCGACGCGTCAAACGCGTCGCAATGCTACCTTGAATTGGTGAAGGGGTGCTTAGCTGTACTAGGTCCCAGAAAACACGAAGTTTTCGAAGGAAGTCATCCTTGCTATCTTGAAGGCATCCACAGTCTTCATCAACTACCTCGGTAAGTGCACCCTTCTTCCCCATGTCACTGCAACTAAAGATCGCTATCTAGCTGCAACGTAAATGCTTGTTCCCCTGCTTACCCCCTGCACCCCATCTGATACCGTTTTGTGCATAGAGCCCACGAAGTAGCCACCTCGAAACAACACAAGAGCATCTCCGCCACCGACGTCCTCAAAGCGCTCGAGCTCGTTGAGCTCGCGGACATTGCAAAGAACATACAGGGAGAGCTGCCTCGTGAGTCCATGCATCTCTTGCACCTTAGCACTCTTCCACTCATGCGTACTACGCGTAGTATATCGCGACCTCCAGAAAACAGACAAGCGGAAAGGCGGCAAAGGCAAGGCAAAGGATACCTCCACCGAGTCTGCCTCTGCCGGCCCCAAGGGCAAGGGCAAGGGCAAAGCAGCCACAGGCCCTTCTTCCGACGCTCCTGCTCAAGGACTGGCTCCCAAGATCCACATACCCGCGGGACGCCCTGCGGCTGCGCCATCATCGGAGGCGGGCCCGTCAGAGGGCATTGACGAGGACCAGGAGATGGCGGACGCCGAACAGGACCAGGGCGAGGAGCCAGGGCAGGACGATGCCGAAGACGAGGAGATCGACGAAGACGACGATGTGGAGGAGGAAGATGAAGATGACGCTGAGCCTCCGGAGGACATAATGGCAGTGGAGGAAGAGGAGCTACGGAAAGACGCGAAGGGGCTGGAGGCCGCGAACCGCGATGAAGCGGTGGACGAAGACTAACGGCGGACCCTTCTGCCGCTACTTGATTCTCTGTATTCATACCTGCACGCACAGTTCGTTATGCATCGTTCTCGAGGATGATCGTTCGTCTGCGAGGTGATGACCCGATGTATTACACAAAGTGTGTACTAGTAGGTGAAGTTTCCGCGGCGACGACCGCGAACAATAACCAAGCTACACCAGCGACGAAGGTATGTAACAACAACACTATCGCCTCGAGCGCGTCCTCGACCCAATGGCCTTGAACGTAGCCCCATCATCCGAATCATCATCCACAACAATCGCAGGGGCCTTCTTCCTCCCCGCTGTCGCCCTCCCCTTTGCCGACGTCTGGGTCCCCCTCACCGTCGCCGACTTCATCGTCGCCACCGGCTCGTCCTCTCCATCCTCGTCATCCTTCCCAAACTCATCCTCGTCGTCTGAGCCCATGCCCATCTGGAAGTCTTCATCCTGCTCGTCCTGCTCCTCGATATCCGAGTCGATAAACAGCGGCTGTCGCTGCGAGCCCTTGCCACGGGTCGTCCGCGTGCTGCTCCTGGACTGAGTGCTGGGTGGCTTCGTGCTGGGTGGCTTGGACGACTGGGACTTTGCGGGGGCCTTCCCCTTCCCCTTCGCGGACGGCTTGACAACGGGCTCGTCTTCGTCCGATTCGTCAGAGATGAGGGTTGGCCGGACCTTTGTGCTCCGCTGCGTCGACTTGAGCGTTGTGCTGCTCTTGGGTTGCGACTGCGGCTGTGACTGGGACTGGGACGGAGCTGCTTGCGACGCGCCCTTCCAGTATTCTGCACGACTCTGTAGTCAGTAACATACACTCGTGAAAGAGCAAGGGACTCACGAGAGCCAATACCAAGATCGTTGTTTTCCTCCACGACGAGTTCGACCGGCTGCCGCATCTCTCCTGCATTCTTCTGCATGCAACGTATTAGCACACGAGACACCACCGGCAATGCATTTACTCACCCTCTTGAACTTCTTGAAGTCCGGCCGCCCCTGCCACTCCACCCGTCCCTCTCCCCTCCTGAGATGATCCCGCGTCTCCGCCCCCGGATTCCGATACAGCGGCATCTCCACCACGACCATGAAGTTGCCCCTCATATCTCCATCGTCTCCAAAATCGTCCAAGACCTTCCACTGCTCCTCCTGCCCGTCCCTCTCCAGGTCCGGCTTCGAAATCCGCAAATTGTTAAACTCGCGGTCGAACGAGTCCTCCGTCTTCTTCCCGCGCTTCGTCGTCGCGACCGCCTTCAGGAACGCGTCGTCCCGGTCTGGGCCAGCCTTCTCCTTCTCCTTCTCCTTCTTCGTCGGGGGCCGCGGCTTGACGTGCACATGCGACTGCGCCATGTCCACGCGCGTCACGATCTGCGACACCGGCTTCTGCGGCTGCGGCTTCCGCTGCGTCTCGCTCGAGCTCTGCGCGCCCTCGTCGCCCGTCTTGCGCTTCGTCCGCGGACGCACATCGGCGTCGTCGTCTCCCATCTCCTCGTCCCCGTCCTCGTCCTCCTGCGTCTTCCGCTTCGTCCCCCGCGACTGGGTTTGGCTTTGCGTGACGCCGCCGGTGCCCGGGCCCGAGCCCATCGTGCTCTCCTCTTCTTCCTCCATCAGCGGGCCCAGCGAGCCCAGTGCTCCGCTCATCCCGCTCCGCACAGTCGTCCTTGTCCGCGAAGTCGTCCCCATCCCCGTGCGACCCGTGCCCTCCGTATCCGGAGCGAAAGTGACCGACGCAGATGCAGACGGCTCGAACTGCGTGACGCTCTCCACGCCGCTCACGGGAACGACCTGCTGGCTGCCGTACTCCTCCGGGTGCATCTGCGCGATCTTGTCCGGGTCGTACGAGTCGAACAGCGGCTTGTAGCGCTTGTAGTCGGGCTCCTGCGCCTCGGACACGAACACGTCTTCGGACGACGGGGGGAAGACCTGGCTCCCGGCACTCTGCGCCTGTGTGCCGACACGACGCTTGAGGCGGGATGGCTTCACTGGCGTTGGCGGCTAGGATCGGATGCGTGTGAGAGGCAGTTGAGTACGAAATGACACTGTGAGACTCACGACGATACTCTCAGCTCGCATGCGAGCGTTCTCTGAGCTCTCAGGCTCGACGGACACTCTAGCACTGTTGTCGAGATCCACCGAGTCGTCGGCCGCAACCTTCGCGCGTGCTCTGCGGACCAAAGTCTTCGTACGATTCGTCGGTCAGACAACGCATCATCACAGTAGACAGCACATCGAACACTTACCCTTCGGGTCGAAGGAGGCTTCGGAGCAGGAGCTTCCTCGACTGCAGCTGGCGCGGCAGGCTCTTCCGAGATCGGTTCCTGGGCAACCGCGGGAGGAGGCGAGGGTGCTCGCGAAGAAGCTCTGAATGTCGCTCGGCGGGTCAGCCTGCGCTTGGGAGCTGGTTGCGATGCGGGTGCAGGTTCGGCTTCGGGTTCAGGAAGGGGCGCGGGGGCGTTAGTTTGCACGACAGAGGGCTCGTCGTCCATGGTGTTAGGAATGACATCGGGGAGTACAGACTGTTCTTGAACTGTTTCCATTGTCAGTGCAGCATGGGCACGATTGCATGGGGACATACCATCCTCGGCGTTGACGCTGCAGTCGACGTACGAGACGTCGGCATAAACAACCGCTTCGACTATCTTGCCTGGGGGAATGAACTTGAGCTCAAAGCTACGTTGCACTGGTTAGCCACCTAGAACCGTGAAGAACTGGTGGACGTTACTTTCTAGCTTCCTCGACGAAGCCCGCCCATTTATCTTTGCCGATCGCCGCTGCCATGCCGTCTTGTTGTGCGATCAACACCAGGGTTGCGCCTCTTGCGTTGCCCTTGGCCAGCACCTGCTTCAGCCCCTCTCTCGCCTTCTCGACTGCCAAGCACTCGTAGTCACCCTCGGCGCGCTTGACGAGGTCCTTAAGGACAGTAGGTGCCTCTGCGCCCTTCTCGCCGACGAAGATGAACCTGCGACCCCTAAACATGCCAGCGCGTTCTTCGTTGGGCTCCCACAAATCATACTTCTTGAGCCGGGATGGGAGAGAAGGCTGGAACGAAGGTCGGAACTTGTTCGTCGGCGGGAGAACAAAGTGCTCTTCTAGAGAGCTGAGTTCCCCTTTTTCTGTGTTTCCGGAGCTGAGGACCGCAGCAAGCCATTCAGGTTTGACAAGAGTGGCGACAGCGACAAGGGATGTGGCAATAGGTGCGGTGACGTCGTACTTGGATATAAGATGATGTGTGACGCTCGGATGCAGCGTAGGAACAAGATGAATGCCTCCGGGGGTAACCTGAGTACATTGCAGAACTGCTTCTTCCAACGTAACTCACCTAAGGAGGCGCACTCGGTGATGGACTCTCGAGGCAGAGCCTTTGTTTCGGCAGCATAACAGCAGACCTCCTCCCACCGGATCCTGAGAGACGTGCCTTGTAGCAACAGCCGTCACTGGCGAGGAGGAGTACTCACTTGACGTATATAGTCGCAGAGAGGTGAATGATATCTCCGTGAACGAGGACTAAGGCCTCGCTCGGTTGACAGACGATCCTTGGATGTGCCTGGGATGGACGCTCAATTGGTCTTGAACGATTAGTCGTGTTGTGGAAGGTCAAGGTAGGGGCAAAGCTTGGGTCTGCCTGGGGAGTTGGGTGGATGCAAATGAGAAGAGGAAAGGGAGTGAAGATGTGTGTGGACGTACTGCCTGCTCGTCGGTGCAGTCCGCAATCACAAAGAGGGCATGGGTCTTGGAGATGGCCTTGTTTTTAATTTGCAGAGGCTGTTCGCGACGTCCGAGACCATACTTGCGGCCGGTCTTGAGAAGCTTGCTCTCTGCCCACAACGAGCAGTGAGGGATGGGTGGCTTGCCACTGGGCTGAGGAGCTTACTTTCGGGAGCCTGGTGTTCGCTGTGGTCGGCGTCGAAGGGACCGCTGATGATCCACATCTACTACTAGCCCTGAAGCAAGACAGCAACCAGCGCACCGCAGCAAATGGAGATGAGTTATGAGCAAGGGTAGTAGTAACCTGAGGTGAGTCTAAGTTTCCGCTTTGGCCACGCGGAGGACTCGGGCCGGGGAGCGCGCAATGTTGAACTGAGGCGCCTCCATCCCTTCATTCCACGATGATGACTGTCGATGAATTCTAGAGCAGGTGAGCCTCTTCATTCTCGAGTCCTGTCTCTCTCTCATCATGTATCGCTCCGCAGACATCGCTTTCAGTCCCGCTAGTGATGACGCTGTCGCCGCTGCCATCAAGTGCGAGGTCGGGATTGCAGGCAGGAGGCGACGGTACGTAATTCAGTACCGTGGCCCGCCGGACTCCCATCTGAAGTTTGGACTCAAGCTCCTGGAGCTCTCGTCGCCCAACTGCAGCAGATGATCTGACGACAAGGATGAATGAGATGGAGGAACGCTTGACGACAAGGATGAATGGGTTGGCAACGATTGCCGTAAGGGCCTATACCAAATCGGCAAAGGTATACTACGCCCCGTCATGCTTGCATGATGCTACGCTGCTGCATCATTGTTACTCACTGCCAACAGCGTGACAATGCGCAAGTCCATGACCACGATGCGCTCGAGGAGGTGCCGTTTCTCGATGGTACGTTCCCGTGGGACAAAGATGTTCCTGGCCCCCAGAACACGTACATCTGCTATCCAGTGGAGCATATTCGCAACAACTGATACATTGTAGCGCGTCGTACTGCCAAGGCTCACGTCTGTCCAGTCTGTTCGCGATATGACCATGCCGCAGACATACGGGTATTACAAAGGATACTACGGTACCGCAGCTGCGCTTCCCCCGAATGTCGACACTTGTAAACAGCACATCCTGGCCGCGATCGGGCGTCAGCGGGACGCCACGGTCTAGTCGCGTCAACCTTGGGTCAACCCGACTTCGTTCCACACGTACGACTTGGACATCTGTGTATTGTTCCTATCTTCGTATACTGTATATTACACAACTGGTTCGCTAGTGTAGTTCTTCCTCTATCTGTATTGTCAATGAATGGTTCGTCTCTCAGCATGGTCCGCATATATTCACCTTAACGATGAATTCAACAATTACATGGTCCACAGTACAGGGTGTACTAGAAATGCAACAATTTTATCGTCCTGTTGCTTGTGCCTGTGTAGTCTGGGGGCGCGGCGGGCAAACGCGGTTATGCTGTAGCGCACTCGCAAGTGTGCAATGTCGCGTCACGCGTGCGGTACAAGTCACGTGCACCGACGCGACGCGACATGCCACTAGCCACCACCACTCTCTCACTGCCATCGTCTCTGCTGCACAACAGAACTTCCAAGATGTCCAGGGCAACACGCTCTCAACGCGCACCACAAGCCTCGCAATCAAAAGCCCCGCGAGCCACCCAGGGCGGTCGCGGTTCGCGGCGGGCGCGCGTCGCTGAGGAGTCCGAGGAGGAGGAGGAGCATATCCCGATTGATGACCTCGAGAATGGAGACGGAGATGAGGACAAGGCGCAAGGGGTGCGTTACTCTTCGACAAGTCGGCCCACTGGCACTCTCTCAATCCCATTGCCGATGTGAGCAGGACATCGCGAAGAAAGCCTACGACCTCGTCCGTCTAGCGTTGTTTCATGAGCAGCGCCGCATGCCGCTGAGGAGGGACGAGATATCAAAGAAAGGTGCGTCGTACTTGTACAGTGCTTTCCAGAGTACTCGCCGGATCAACCGTACTTTACTTTCCAGTCCTCGGCAGCGGGACACGATCCTTCGTACCTATCCTCCAGGCAGCGAACAAGATCTTGCAACAAACATTCGGCATGGAGCTCGTCGAGCTCCAGCCCATGCCATCAGAGAAGGACATGAGCGAGAAGGACGCCGAACTCCTCAATAAAACCGGTGTCAAGAAGAAGAGTGAGTCCCCCCTTCGCCTTCGCCTTCGCCTTCGCCTTCACCTTCACTTGTCCGTCCACTTATGCTCGCGCAGGCACATCCTCGGGGACAAAGTCCTACATACTCCGCTCCTGTCTCGACCCCGCCCTCATCGAACTAGCATGTTCTCCAGACGCCGACATCCGCGAACTCGAGCAGAACGAGAACAGGGACGAGAACCAAGAGTTCGCGGAAGACGACAACCCCATCGGCACACGCTCCACAGGCAGCATCCTGGCCTGGCACAACACCGACCAGCTGGCCTCCATCGGCATTCTCTATGTCATCCTCGCGCTCATTCTCGTCGAGGGCCGTGTGATCAGCGATAGTGCGTCGTTCCTCTGCTCATTCTTCCCCTCTCTCCATCGCCAGATGACTAACCTGAACCTGAACCTTTGAAGACGACCTCCGCGCCATCCTGAAACGACTGCAACTCCCCTCATCCGCGCCCATCCCCCTCAGCAGCCAAGCGAGCAACCCATCCGTCACCATCGACGCCTACCTCGCGCAGCTCACGCGGCAGGGGTACATCGAGAAGCTGCGCGTCGGCTCCTCCGGAAAGGGCGCCGGGGCGAAACGCGCGCGGGCGACCCAGGCCACCCAAGCCGCAGACGACGCGCACCTGCAGGCGTACGAGTGGCGCTGGGGTCCCCGTGCGCTGGGCGAGATCGGGGAGCCGGGCATAGCGCGGTTCATCGCCGAGTTCATGGCGGGGCACCCGGGCCAGGATGAGGACGAGGACGAGGACGCGGTCGGCGCGGCGCAGGACGAGCAGACGCAGAAGCGCGTGCAGGTCATATTCAATGGCATAGTGCGTGCAACGGGCGAGTTGATTGGGTAGCGGTTACCCTGCGTCGCGTACTCTACATGGCTGGTTTTTTTGGTAGTACTAGTGTATAGTTTGTAATCTTTCCGAGTGTCTGTACTAGTATTCCTACTGCTGTTTCTCATGATCGTGCTCGTGCAGCAATTCTACTTCGTCCGAGCGCATTCGGTCGACATGATATACACCTGGCAGGGACTTCGATGCGCCAGCAATCGCTCTCCTCACATTGCATCCATCCGTATCCATCCGTATCCATAGCTTGTGCTGAGTGGTTAACGCTACGCCCAACTGTCCAGGTCCACGTATAACGGCCGGCCAGTGAGCTGCAGGTATCGTATATGTATCATGTAGTAAGAGTACACTAATCATGTAAGTCAGCCACGACCTCTCTTCACGAACTACCTTCCTGCGTCCCCTCACCCGCGGAACCCGGCCTAGCACTCGCCTCCCGACTCCCCGCCTGGCTCGCACTCGCAACAGGCACTGGGGTCACTGACGCAGGGGTTGGAGGAACGTACGCCTGCGTCTGCGGGTACGGATACGCCCCCGATGCTGGCGCAGGAGCGGCAGGGGCTGCGTACCCCGGCGGAAATGCGACGATGGGCACGGTCGACGGAGGCGTCTTCTGTGCTGGCTCCTTCGGGCCCGTGTACGGCTGCTGCCACTGCAACCCTCGCCCCGGTATGTACGGTCGCGATGGAGGTGGGGCATAGGACGGAGGCTGTATTGGTGAGTACGCTTTCTGGATCGGCGGTCGCGGTTGCGGCTGGGGTTGCGGCTGGGGTGGCGGTTGCGGTTGCAGTTGCAGTTGTGGTTGCGGTTGCGATTGTGGTTGAGGCTGGGGCTGAGGCTGACTGTTGGGAGGTGGCGCTGGCGGATACGCACCATACCCTCCATATTGAGGATACGGATACGTTGGGCGTCCGGCCTGATTGGTATACGGATAGTATGCCGACGAGGGAGGCTGACCATACGCTGACTGCGGGGGCGGCTGAAGATACGCTGGTTGGGCAGATTGACCGGCAGGAGGCGGTGCGTACGACTGAGGTGGACGATACTGGTACGCCCACGACCCGGGGTATTGATATGTCGAACTGCCCGGCTGGTGGTAAGGTGTAGGCTGGTACTGATTGGTACGTGGCTGAGCAGCATATTGCTGCTGTGTAGAACCAGACGCAACTGGCGGCGGAGACATATGCACCGGAGTATGTGCCGTAGGCGCTGGAGATGGAGACGCGCCATACGCACCAGCAGGAGTAGCTGGCGGCGGATAAGACGCCCGCACAGGAACAGGCAATCCTGCAAGGGATTACCCCGTCGTCAGCCTCTTTCACAGACCAGTTGCAAACAAGGCTGGGCGGAACACTCACGTTCCGGTTCAGGCGCAGCCTCGCTCGGCTTCTGGCCCACAACCCCATCTATGTCCCCGAACACCACACTCCGCCATTTGAACTCCCTCCTCACCCCTCTGTCCCACAGCACCTCGACCGAGCCTGTCTCCTCGATGATCCGCACCAAAGTCACCTCGAATACCCCAGCCGTCACGCGCAGCTTGATGCGCGACATAGGGGGAAGGGCCAGGAGCGCATTCCGGATTCTGTCTTGCTGTTGGACCTTCTTCGCCGCAAGGACCGCCTGGCAATTGTGACCATCAGCGACATCGTAACTATAAGAAGCTGAAGAAGAGACATACCGGGTTGTGCTGGTGACAAAGCACCTCCACCTCAGTCTTCCTGATCGTCTTCAGCACCCGGGGGGACGGCGACGTGTATCGTTCTACTGCTTCCGGGCCGGTAGGCGCAGGTGCGGTGGGATCTACCTCCATGGGCTGGGCCCCTTCAACGCCGTTCACGTATGCAGGGGTTACCGGAGCCTGCATGTGAGCCGAGTCTGGATGGAGTAACAGGACCGGCGGAGGGGGAGGAGGAGGGGCTGCAGGAGCAGATGGCTGGCTGTCCAACAACACGACCTCCTTCTCGACCTCCCTGACCACCTTGTAGACGATACCGCTGGCGTGTCCATCCCGAGCACAGGAGACATGGAATGCTTTTGGACACTTGCCCTTCGTGCACTGTATAGGGGCACCGTGTGCGCGGTTCTTCGCCTTCGTGCATGCTGTGCATTTCTGGGACCGTCGGCTCGTTACAGCCAACTAACTTCACAGACGGCGCATGCAAACTCACCAGGTTCCAACGGTCCTTCACAATGCCGTCCACGCCGAACACAACTTGCTCCTTCTCCCTCACTCCCTCCGCAGCCGGCTCGCCAACCTCGACTTCGTCGATCCAAGTCTCCGGAATCACCATCGCGCACTCAACATGCGCCATGCAAGGTCCACGCGGAAGCTCGTCATACCACCATGCTGGCGGGTCCTGCACACGCAGCAGATCCTCTTTCGACATGGAGACACATAGACAACAAGGAAACGTCTCTGGCTCCTTTTTCGGCGGTGGCGGCGGTGGTAGCTTCAGCGTGACCTTGACCAACTTGGGTGGCAAAGAGGTCGTGGGCGGCAGCTTCGACGACGACGCAACAGGCTGTTCAGAGGGCGGTTTTGTCTTCCGCCTCTTAGGCTTCGCGGACGTGTCGCCTTCCGACTTGCGTTTCCGTGCCAGCTTCGTCTTGTTCTCGTTGTCAATGTCTCGGTCAAGCTCTGGCTCGCTCTGCGCGCGGCGATGTATTCTGGCGTTGCGGTATACTTGTCGATTCTCGGCTGCCCTGTCCTGAAGCAGCTGGTCCACGTCGATCCGGACGCTGACACAAGACAGCATGATTATGTTGCCCCTTCGGAAAACGCACGACGGACCCACCTGAAATTGACGCAATCGCACGCTTTGGCTTTCCGTCCGATGTCGATCCAGCTTTCGAGGGCAAAATTGACGCTCTCCGCGCAATTGAATCCGAGGTTGAAGCCGGCATGGTACCCTCGGGGAAATGTGATCACAAACTCTCCCTCTTGCTGCACGAGATAGTTCGGCTTGCACGAGTATTTTGCGAGCAAGTTCGGCGACGCAAGATATGATTTATGTCGCAGGAACTGGGTACAATTCTTGCCCGCGCCCGGAAAGATACCTAAGAGGGACAGGAATCAGGACATTGCTCGAGCACTGTGAGAAAGATGACACATACTCCTCATCGTTTGTTCCAGAGCATTGGCCCGTGCTTGCGGCATGGCATACCAGAACTTGGGTGCGCCAAAGTGGATATAGTTGATACTAAACAAGTCCATATCCTCAACATGCCAAGCGAAGGTCGCCCGCCACATGCCGAAGTATAGATATGGCGTGTTGACACCAGGCAGGCCCTTCGACGATGCCGGAAGCAGACGAGTGAGCGCAGAGGGTAGACAGGCGACATTCCACGAGGTCGTTTCGGTGGTGAACAGCGAGCCTACGACGATAGGTAAGACGAGGAGGCGATTGTCAGCAAGCGCCATCAAAATCCAAACAGGTGTGAGCCCACAAGGCGGACGCACCTTGCATGTCAGCCCCGTACCATGGCGGCTTGCCAAATCCACAATTCCTCCAGTATCGCCGCTCGAGCTCCTTGCAGAACTCGAGGTTGTAGCTCGTTGACGACGTCTTGGGAGGCAGCCATGCCGTATGCGGTTCGAAGGTCTGCAGCCACTCACGGTCCCTTTCCGCGCGCTCCGCAAGCTGCGCTTCCTTCGTCTCGCGCGTTGCTGCAGGCCTCCTCCCTCTCTTGGGCTTCACGTCCTCTGTCTCTATCGACTCTGGCTTCACGTTTTCGTCGGCATCGATGACAGCCTTCACTTCCTCCTCCTCTGCCTCCTCCTCCTCCTCGGCCGCGGGATGTCTAGAGGGACTGGTGGGTTGCTGCGGAGTGTCCTCAACGGGAGATAGCGTGCGGTTACTGTTTGGAGGGGAAATGAGGGCAGAAGCGGGGTCGACATGCTCGGGCGGGACGAGCTCCTCGTCGTGCTCGTGCTTCACGTTGATCAGGGGACGCGACTCGGGCTCGGCAGTCTCCGACCCCCTTGCATCCATGCTCGCTCTCGGGTCTGCCGTCGCTCTTCTTGTCCTCCTCCGCGTCCTCGCGACCCCATTGTTTGCCCTCGCATGCAGACCGACGTCGTCGACGCCCGGTGCCCGGAACTCCTCCTTTGCACACAGTTCAAACCACTCACGGACGCTGAGCAGACGCCGCTTCTCGATGTTCTGCTGCTGGAAGAGACCGCCCTGGCCCAGCATATGCTGCTCAATTGGATTCTTCAGCCTCACGTTGTCAAGCTGAGGCACGACGGACGGTAAACGTTCAGTCCTACATACAAGCGACGAGGGGACTTTAGTGGTCGCGACGGTGATCACAGGGGGACGTGACTGACCACTCCTTCGGCGGAATGATCTTTACTATACCGCTGCGCATCCCCCACGGCTCGACTCGTGTCATGTACTCCTCAAAGTCCTCGAACTCCGCCATAGTCGGCTTGAAAACTGGGATACCGCGCAGCGCAGCAGGGTCGTCCGCGGGGTCAAGCCATGTACGACCGTCGGAGTTGGGTGAAGGGGGTAGTTGTATGTTCTCATTGCCGTAGAAGTGATCTGGTTGTGCAGGGAGTGTTGGTGACGGCGAGCGCGAGTAAGAGCGACCTGGGGTCGCCATGCCTTCTTCGTAATGTGCCAGAAATGTCGACAAAGTGCAGCCAGCGCAGGAATGGGGTCGATAAGCAATAGAGCAATAATGATACAGTCAACGTCAGGTGTGGTTGTGTGTGCGTTGTCGTCGAGGTCGTACGCAATGAGGGCGAAGAGGGAGTCGATGTGCAGCCACCTTTGCCCGCCGTCAATCCCGCGCCCCGTTTGCTGACGTAATGTTTCCACCTTTAGTAAATCGTTTATTCCAGGGATCATACCAAGTAAACCCAAATGTTTAACCCGGTTGAACTTCGACTACATGGGCGCGACATAGCCCGGCCAGAATATGTCTAGCCGCGTCCAGTCACGATCTGGGTAGGGTCTGATACATGTAATATCAATCAACAATGAGCACGAATCGGAACAGCGAAGCCTGAGGCAAGTAGACGTTGCAATTGCGCAGCTAGAAGGGGTCGCGACAGTCGTGGGACGTCGACAGCATCAACGCGATGTCTGAGGAGAAGAGGCGTGCCATTCGATTCTGCAGGCAGACGACATGTAGGTTCCCTTCGTTTCTCCAAGATACCGCGCCTTGCGTTCTTCACGTAAGGACACCACTGAAAGAGTCACGATCGGCGATACAATTCGGATAGAACACGATACATTGTACATTCGTTGCGCTCACTACGGCTACGTTTCAATCGATACATCATACAAGGGGTGTTGGTGCTGCTGTACAGCGTTGACGGGTAATGAGGTGGACGTGGAATCGGTAGATAGTAGGATGACGAATAACTTGTGGCGCTTGCCTCCGTATGAGGAAGATGGGAGACAATGGCCCTGGGTGGGTGAAGAACGGTGCAGTGCAGTCGCTCTAGTACCCATCGTGGCGTCTCCAACATGACCGCTGCAAGGGCAAGCATGCCAGTCAGTGTTGTGACATGGATGAGATTGATGGTGAACGCACCTTTCATATTAGAGGTTCTTGGTGCTGAGCTCGACAGTCGCCAAGTTACGCACGGATCCCAGCCGTTCCAACGCCTTCACAACAACTTTCCTATTCACCGCTGTGTCCGCTACTGGATCGCGGACCCAGATGACGAAATTGCTGGGCTGCCCATCCTGCGGAACCTTCAAGACATAGCCAATGTTTGTTGGCTCGATCCCGGAGTAATGTTCTTTGCTGAAGGCGAACGTCTCTCCGTTCCGCCTGATTGTGTGCTTAAGCGACACGTTGTCGTGCTTAAACCAAGATTCTTGGTCCAGAGTCTGGATGTCTTCGATTGCATACTGCGTGACTCGCGCGAGAGTCTGGAAGTTGGCCTCAGCTGCACTGGACATCTTGATATCATTATTTGATTCAGTAGCATTCTGCGCGCGAAGAACGACTGAAGTAGATCGTTTACCGATGAGATGTGCAGTCTCTTGTATTCGGACTCGGAGTACTCGTAGGTCGAGAATGAGGGCGGTTGGTGTCGGGGGAGACTGAAGGTGATGGATCCCTGCAGTGACTCTGAGCATACTTGGACTTATCGATGGGCCCAAGATCAGCCCATTCACACTCAGCGTCGCTCGAGGACGCGTCAGTTCCAAATACGCACTCGGAAGCAATATGGGTGAACGGCGTCTGCCAGGCGCCCACCTATATCATTGTCACTATTGGCGCCTCTAGCCTAGCCTCTCTCTGCATCGGCCCGCTGACGTGTCCCCGCAGTTTGGGAACGCAAGATGTCGGCACACTATGGAAGTACCTTCGGACCTCCCAAGTGGCTCAACGAGCATCCTGAGCTCAGAAGTAGAGGTATTGAACTCGCTGCACCACTCAAACCAGTCAGTCGCAGCGGCCCTTCGTCTTGAATATGCTCTGACGAACATCTCGCTAGTTTTGTGCATGGAAGACGCACTGTAGCCCATGGTCGCCAAATTATGTGGTCAAAGTCGTTCCTCCCGGGTGCGAGGAAGTGGAGATCTACGAGCAACTTCACCGTCTCAGTCCTGCATCTCCCAACCACACCTTGCCTTGCGACGTCATCTCCTCTGGAACCCAGCAACCCTTCTTGATCATGCCCTTCGTCGACAAGATTTTGGATTACGCCGACAATTCTAAGTGGGATCTCATATTGATGTTGGATACCTTTCGCCAAGTCCTCGAAGTGAGTAGGGCATACTCAGTATGCGGTACTAGGGTCTGACAATATACATGGACAGGGCATCGAATTCTTGCACCATCTGAACATCGCTCATATGGTGCGCCTTGCGTAGCTATTATCCCCGATGGTGTTGCTGATCCTATGTTGAACAAGGACATGTATGACGGCCAGGTCCTTGTGGCAGACGAAAGACTTGCGGGCGTGCACAAAAAACTAGAGGCAGGCAAGGTCTACATCATCGATTTCGATGCATCCAAGCGCCTCGAGAGAGGCCCGGGGCACCAACACGCCATAGAGTTGCCACGATGCAACTGCAAGCCTCCGCTCGACATGACGCGCTTTGACCCATATTCTTGGGACGTCTACTGTACTGGGAAAATGTTCGATCACACAGTGAAAGTGAGTTGACTCCGACGTCAGACAGATGAATTTCACTCACGAATAGCCTAGTGGTCCTACAGTGATCGCCCCCTACCATGGATTGTGCGGCGATATATAGATTGGCTCATAGGTGATGAGCGTGGTTGCACGACAGTTTGTCGTTGTAGGCCCAGTGCTCGCAGAGCACGCCAAGTGCTCAGCGTGATCATATATTGGACGCGTATCTGGGGACAATGCGCAAACCTTGTAGCTCGTGGGCGGAGCCTGCGCAGGACAGAAACTAGACCCACTTAGCTTGTGCGGACGTCCGGCTCCAGTCCGCGCACTCTCGAGATACTCGCCCAATCTGCCTGCCGCTGTCTAGTGGTACGCAGGTACATGACGAGAACCTGGTTTTGGAAGCAGCACTCGGACCTGTCGCGTAGCCGAATTCCGCTTGCCTTCGCACTGTAATACCTATATCGTTTCACAATGTACATCAATGATACCCATCATGTCATCTCGTGTGAATATCGGTATTCGTAAGTACTGACCGACGACAGGCCGGCGCTGCACAATCTTGCCTCGCAAAGAACCCGTCAAGTTTTAATAACATGCTTGGTACGGTCATAGATTGTAGGTGTACAAGAAATCTCGCAATGATAGTCTATGGATGTTCAACGTTGAGCGTCGAGCCTCAAGTATATGCATTCCGCGTTCCGGGCGCCTCAGCTCTTCGTCCTACCACTGGCATAACCATCTTCGGTTCGCTGACGTGTCTCCGCCGTTTGAAAATACAAGATGGCGACACGCCACCGAAATACCTTCGGACCTCCGGAGTGGCTCAACGAGCATACTGCACTCAGAAGTAGAGGTATCGAGCTCGTAGGAACACTGAAACCGGTGAGTGCTTCTCCTTCCTTTAAAATGCGCACTCTGACAACCATGGCACTAGTATTGCGCATGGCGGACGAACCGCGACCCACCGTTGCCAAACTATGTGGTCAAAGTGGTTCCTCCCGGGTGTGAGGAAGTGGAAATTTACGAGCAACTTCACCGCCTTAATTCTGCGTCTCCCAACCACACCTTGCCTTGCGATGTTATCTGCTCCGGAACCGAGCCACCCTTCTTGATCATGCCGTACCTCGTCCCGATTCTGAGCCACAGGGAGATTTCAAACTGGAATCTCCTATCTTTATTGCTTTTCTTTCACCAAGTTCTCGAAGTGAGTCGAGTAAACTAAGGGGCACTCAAAATCTCACAATGCACGTCGACAGGGCATTGAGTTCTTGCATGATCTTCATATTGCTCATATGGTGAGCATTCGGTAGCTAATATCGCCGACAGCATTACTGATCTGTCTTGAACACCTTTCCTGAACAAGGATATGTATGACGGTCAGATTCTCGTGGCAACCGAGAGACGTGCAGACTTGCACAAAGAAGTAGAGTCAGGCAAGGTTTACATCATCGACTTCGATACGTCCAAGCGCCTCGAGAGAGGCCCAGGGCACCAGCACGCCATAGAGCTCCCAGAGTGCAACTGCAAGCCTCCGCTCAGCATGACGCGGTTCGACCCGTACTCATGGGACGTCTACTGCACCGGGAAAATGTTTGATTGTATAACGACAGTGAGCTACTTCCGGTATCATGCAGATGGATTTCGTTCATTTATAGCCTAGTTTTTCTACAGTGATCGCCAGCTACCATGGATCGCGCGGTGGTACATTAATTGGCTCATTGGATCTGAGCGCGGATGCACGACGGTTTGCCATTGTAGGCCCAGTGCTCGTAGAGCACGCCGAGTGCTCGGCGTGATCATCTGGGGTGCGCGTGTCTGTGAACAATGGGCAAACCTTGTCGCTAGATTGCGCGGCCTGCGCAAGCCAGAGACTAGACCCACTTAGCGCATACGTACGTCCGGGTTCACTCCACGCCCTCTCGACTCGGAGATATCCACTAATGGTGGCGTGCAGGTATATGACAAGCTCTGTTGTTGAAGCAGTACTTGCGCACATCGCGTCGCCGACCCTTGCTGGCCTTCGCATTGTAGTGCTGTTATTTTTCAGTGTACATTAATGATACCCATCACCCTACGCGCACTCGGAGTCGAGCCTAAAGTGGGGCCAGTCACAAACTCCGCGTTGGCGCTTCCGGCTCTTCGTCCTACCATACTCATCCTACCGGCTCGCTGACGTGTCTCCGCAGTTTGCGAGGAATGCAAGATGTCGGCACACTATGGAAGTACCTTCATACCTCCGAAGTGGCTCAACGAGCATCCTGAGCTCAGAAATAGAGGTATTGAACTCGCAGCACCGCTCAAACCAGTCAGTCGCGGCGTCCCCCTTCGTCTTGAATATGCTCTGACGGACATCTCTCTAGTTTTGCGCATGGCGGACGAACCGCGACCCATCTTTGCAAGATTATGCGGTCAAAGTCGTTCCTCCAGGATGCGAGGAAGTGGAGATCTACGAGCAACTTCTCTGCCTCAGTCCCGCATCTCCCAACCACACCTTGCCTTGCGACGTCATCTGTTCTGGAACCCAGCAACCCTTCTTGATCATGCCGTTCCTCGACAAGGTCGTGCATTGCGCCAGTGATTATAAGTGGAACCTCCTACTGATGTTGGACTCCTTCCGCCAAGTCATCGAAGTAAGTCAGGCACAATACGCGGTACTCGGGGTCTCACGATGCACATTTGCAGGGCATCGAATTCTTGCATGATCTGAATATTGCTCATATGGTACGCCGTGGGTAGCTAATATCCCCGACGGCATCGCTGATTCTGTCCCGGACAAGGATATGTATGACGGCCAGGTTCTCGTGGCGGACGCAGTACTTGCGGGCTTGCACAAGAAAGTAGAGGCAGGCAAGGTCTACATCATCGATTTTGATGTCTCCAAACGTCTCGAGAGAGGCCCGGGCCACCAGCACGCCATAGAGCTGCCACAGTGTAACTGCAAGCCTCCGCTCGGCATGACGCGCTTCGACCCGTACTCCTGGGACGTCTACTGTACCGGGAAATTCTTCGATCGTATAGCAACAGTGAGTTACTTCCCGCGTCGGGTGGATTTCGGACTTCACTCATGGACAGCGCAGTTAGTCTACCGCGATCGCCCCCTACCATGGATTGTGCGACGATACATAGATTGGCTCATTGGTAATGAGCGTGGTTGCACGACAGTTTGTCGTTGTAGGCCCAGTGCTCGCAAAGCACGCCGAGTGCTCAGCGTGATCATTTGGGGTGCACGTGTCTGGGAAGGATGCGCGAACCTTGTAGCTCGTATGCGCGGCCTCCACAAGACAGAGACCAGACCTACTTAGCTCATGCGGACGTCCTTGCGCTCTTAAGATATTGGTCAAATTTGCCTGACGTTGTCGTACTTGGCTCACAATGTATCCCGAGATTGTCACGTATGAACGCGACTGTTAGTAAGAAGTGACCGATGACAGTGGACTTACCTAACCTGTTCCCATACATGCTCGCTGAACTCTCGCAGTCAGGATTTTTCTCGACGATGATTCGTTTTGGAGATGGGTTCGGCAGCAGTCGAATACGGCAGAGTTCAGAATCCAAGACTGGACTCCCCAGTATTCAGCTGCGAATCGTAGACGAGCGCAACGTGCTCCCGAAGATGGGACTCCACGTGCACGTTCCGCTGACAGCAACGCACACACAAATTCAGTATGGTCATAAGTCGGCTGCAGGAGAACAGGACGCTCAGGATGGCCTCTCATAGAGATGATGACGAAGTTTCTTGCACGGAAATTCGCATGTCGAGGTCTCACTGAGGTCGTGGCGGTCTTCCATAGCGGACCAACCAAGCCAAAAGGCAAACGCCCGCATTATACCAAGATTGATATACTACAGGAACCTTTTTTTATTGAAAGAAAGGCAAAAACAGACCGGCGTACCGATGGACATACCCACCAGAACTCGCTGTAGCGTGTACTAGTAGATTTATGACGTGTCCGTCTTCTTCTTATTCTTCTTATTCTTCTTATTCTTCTTATTCTTCTTATTCTTCGCTGGGAGGTCCGACGCGGGGCTATTCCGGCCATTGGACGCACCCCCGTCGACGGACTTGAGCAAACGCTTCTTCTGCACCCTCAACAGCGCCCGCTTCGTCTCGCCCAATGCTGCTCACCATCCATTTCATCAGCGACACGTTTAGCAACGGACATAGCGGCGACTCGTCTTGGTTGTGTGCAAGCCACCATCTGGCCCTTCGTATGAGGAAGGTCGGAATAGCAGACGAACTGCGGGATTCTGTATAAGAAAAGTCAGTTTCGCGATGCGATAGGTGATACGATGTGCACAAGGGCCTTACTGTGTCGTCTTTCCTGAACCGGTCTCGCCGACCATGACGATGATCTGGTTGTTTGTAAACTGTAGCCGGAGACTTTAGCTACGTTCTCATAGGCTACTTGACCTCCCCTGACATGGCGCGAATGAGGCGGGAGCACGTACCATCTTGAGGAACTCGTCCATCTGGCTGAAGACGGGGAGCTTCTTGCGAGCCTCGAGAATCTTCTTGTACTGTGGTGAGTGCGGCTTCTTCGTGAAGGGATTAGTATCACTCCCCTGTAGTTGCAATCAGTAAGAAGAATGGTGCGAGATAAGGTCTAATGGACGTACCATGGCCGCCTGAACCTGCTTCGCGGTCACGTTCCGGGGCAAGAAACCATAGAGAGGATTCTTGTGGCTCGGGAGTGACTTGGGAATCGGAGGCGCCTTCGTGTATGGATTATAAGACATGGCAGGCAGCGTAAGAGACGCGGAGGATAGAGGGGACGAGAGATGGTCAACATCGCACGGTGATTCAACAACGACATATATGCGCTGAGGTGCGGGGGTGCTGCGGTACCCGGGAGGTCAGCTGCAGCTGCATGAGGGAACGAAGGCAAAAGACGTTTCGGGTTCTGCCGAGCATGGCGCTCGCGCGAATGGGCACTAGAACAGGCTGAGGGTAGTACCTCAGTCAACTTCAGAATGTTAGCACTCACCAGTACCGCTCAGGCTTGCTATGTAGCCACCGACCTCGTCATGTGCGCGCCCAACCCGATATCATACAATGGTCTCTACGGTACAGTGGGGGGGAAGGAACGAGAGGCGTCGACAAGCTACAACAGCATAACAACGCACGGTGGTGCAAATGCAAACAAACACGCAGCAGGAAGAAGTCAGCCCGCCAACATGGAGAAAACGGCTAAAGGGGCCTGAGCCCAGCAGGTCGGCAGAAGAAGCAAGCGGGAGACCAATAAAGAAAGAAGAACTTCCCTAGCCATGAACCACCTCTCCGACGCTACACATCGTGGCACGATAGGAGTCCAAGGGCCTGCAGTCCGAGTGTACAAGCTACAAGCGCCTCTATTAATCAGTCTGCATATGCATGTTGTTACACTATGGTGCTGGCGACGATCCCGACGTGAACCCCACACTCCCCGCACGAGGGGGCGACTGTGGAGGCCGTGGCCGCCGCGGGGCTGGAGTGAGACCACCTGGAGGTGCGTATGAAGAAGACGGGGGAGTGGGTGGCGGCGCCGGGGTGGGCGGAGGCCCCGGCGTGGCAGGGTACCGCGAGTCCGCGGGATACGGCGGGGGCAGCTCCTCGACGATGCCCCCGTCCCTATGCTGGATGATGATGTCCGGACCGACCTCAGGGATCGCTCCCACCGACGGCAACCGCAACGACGAGCCCGCTCGTCTGGGTATCGGAGGGAACGTCCGGGAGTTCGTACGGAGCTCGCTCTGGGACCGCTGCACAAGGGGACGCGACGACGGTCCTGCGATGGGTGTCGAATTTCCACTACCAGATCCCGACCCGGAAGCGAGGCGAGAGCGGGCCGCCTGTGCTTCGGTATACGCTTCGAGTACCTTGCGGTAGCGCTGCGCGGGGGTGAGGGTTGCAGCCGGAGAGGTAGAGTTAGGCGTCAAGACCGCGGCTTCGGGAGTACCCAAAGGTGAACGCGCCATTGACATTGAGCGGGACATGGCGGAGGGAAGCTGTGATGCGGGTGAGCGTATCATAGACACCGACGACTGGACTTGCGTCGAGGTGAGGAATGGCGTCGGAACGGTAGAGGCATGGAGGTCAGTCGACGCCATGTCTATGGACGTCGGACTGTCCGTCTGGCGCGGCGGGGAATTATTGGCATCGACAACCCACGTCGCGGAGCGGCGATTCTGGTTATCGACGCGCACCATGCTCGTGTCGAGGTTGAGGCTGGGACGCTCGGCGCGTTCTTGCATATTAGCGTCCCACGGACGAGGCCGAGCGTCCTGTCCATCCACCACGCCCTTCAAGAATGATTTTCGACGGCGCCACCACCAGAAGGCACCTCCCGCAAGGAACAAGGGGAGAATAAGCCCAAACACGATTCCAAGTGCAAGCGCTGTGGACTTTGCCTTCGCCTTCGCGGCAGCAGCGGCCGACTGTGCCGCCTGGTCAGCCTGAATCTGAGACAGGGTATGTGAGAGCGAGTCGAGTCCAGGACAGCTGGTGTCCTTGGAACCTGCGGAGGGGACAGTCATTGACGAGATTCCCCACTGGCCTGTGCTGTGAATGCGAATGTAAGTCATTGTCAGTTCAGAATACAAATGCTGCAGGGGATACAATACTGACGCATCCACAACGGCGGCTGGAACATACCATCAGGATCGCGATGCAGAGCATACAGAGAAGGTCGCTTACCCAGCAATCGCTCCCCAGGATTTGCTCGGTCGATGAACGTGAATACTTCATCATCAGGTCCCATCGTCACGTTGGTGACAGCTTGCCCGCTCAATGCTACAAGGGACATCTGGTACGGTTTGACGCCGCCCGTCACCCTCAGTCCCCAATGTTCACAGGTGTGAATGGTCGTGGTGACATTCGGGGTGACGGTCGCAGGATTTGTCGGGGCCGGCGGTTGACATGATGTGTCACCATCTAAATATACGCACCAGATGAGATCAATGGCCACTCAGGATACTTGCATCACAATTGGACGTACCGACAACAGTGAAGAAGTTCGTGTTGAACCCGCCAGTACTGTTCGCAGAGTCGACCACGGTGAGGATCAGGTTAGAACCTGCGTTCGCGGTGTTATATGTATATGTGGGGGCGGAAGTACGAGGCTGGACTAGGGGCATACCTTTGGGATTCTGCACCTGCCACGATAGTTGGTCGGGGTCGTCTCCAATGTGCGAGACGATCGTCGTGCCACCTTCCGCGTATGCCATCATGTAGTATGGCGGAACTCCTAGACTGGTTGTGGAGGAATTGAGGGGTATGAGGCGAATCTTCATAGAACTGCACTCCGCGAGGGTCGTTTGGACGAACTGGAGACGAGACGCTCGGCGGTTTGGTATCCGGGTGTACGTTCAGCATGGGAGGGAGCACTCACGTTCGTCGGGAACCCCCAAAAGAAACCCAATCCATCCGCGCGGCACTCGAGAAGAAGTAGGGAAGTTAAAAGGAAAAGTACCAGTATTCGACCGAGAGAGTCCATCGGTCAAGCCAGTCGCGAGCCCCAGGAATACAGGTTTGAAGGAAGAGAGCCCCAGCGACCCAGAGAACAAGCCAGAAAGAGAACGGGAGGGGAAAAGGAAGGGAGTCGTGGGGTAGAGAGAGAACGCCCAGCGTCAGAACATGAAGGCGGACGACAACCAAGACAACACCAACGGGGGAAGGTGCGACGAGGATGGCCGGAGGGATGCGCCGAGTACAATCCAGGGCGGCGCCAGGGGCAAGCGGCTACACCCCAGTGGTCGGCTAGCTGATTCCAGGTTTGCATCTCGGAGAGTTGATGGATAGCGCGACGGGTATTGGACCTTTGCGCACAGCGACATCCTGACAGAGGCTGTTCTCAGACACATGTGTTCCGGCCAAGTCCGTCGACAGCATCTCGCAGCCGTCTCTCTTCCTCCCGTCGTGCTCATTGCATGTGTTCTTCGCTGGCACGTCGCGACCACGAAGGCGGCCACAATTTTGTGGCGTTCGCACAGTGGGCTTCTGTGGGGGCGCAGCCGCGCAGGAGATAAAGATAACATGAACACGACCATCCATCAGTGGGATGAACATCAAAGACAGCGCGACGGTGGGGGAGGATGGCAACCTGATCGCACGGAGAGCTGTGAGAAAAAGGCTCGGAGGTCGGACAACGAAAATGAAATCATACATCCGTTGCTACCCACCGTACTCGCTCAGGCACCCGTCTAGACTTCGTGTCCCTCTCTTCGCACGTCTCTGGCCCATTGGCGAGTTTGCGGCATCTGGAGGTCGGCGTTGAGCTTGGGAATGGACGACGTCGCGATCGTCGTTCGTGCAAGAGGCCGTTGTGGCTGCTGCACAGCAAAGCGCCGATCGCTGCGTTTCAGATCCTCCAACCACAGCTTGTCGTGAGCCGACTTCAAAGCTGCTACAGATTTACTGACGCTATCACCGGCAGACCAACCTGAATGGATCTACATCACAGACCTCCGGAGGATGTAGACCGACGCCGTTATACTTAGCTCAAGGTGTGTGCGTATACTCGAATATGTTCGCAACGCGGCATCTCATACCTCGCACTGCGCAGTAGCAATAGATGCCGGAAGAACAACAGGCAGCGCACGGGACCAAAGTATGTTGCGGATGCCTATGACAACACGGCCCGCTTGTGCACATCTATCTCATCCCTAGGCCAATAGAGCACCAGAACACATGCTTCGACGCTGGAACTGCAGACCCTGGCAACGTATTTACAGACGCACAAGCCATTGGAAGGCGAACGTCATCTGTCCCGCACAAAGTGCCTCGACGCAGTGTAGCGCATTCCGGGAACCCCGAGGTCATCTTACCATACGATCTTCCGGACACCAACTGCCAGTGTACGCCCTCTCCCTCAAAACTTATCGACAGCGTGAGTAATCCGGTCGGCCTCATTCACCCACATCCTATCGTTGCTGCAGTACTCACCGGATGATCACAGTATATATACATCTCATCGCCGTCGCACGTTGAGCCTCGAATGTCGCGGACTTTGAGAGGCGGTAGTAATACTGCATACCACGCGGACGCCCGCCCGGTTGTGCGAACGACCGAGATAACGCGGTAGCCACCGTATTGCAGCCGTCGCGACTCACGAAGGCCCGGTAGCCTACAGAAGGTGAGTACCTGTCAGTACTGTCAAGGCCGTCCCAGCTACAAGCTACAAGCTAGGCACATCTTGTCCGACATGTCAGATGTTGATGGATGTTTGCGCTTCTGTGGCCTGGTCATCAGAGATAGTCAGAGATAGTCAGAGATGCCCGCTGGGCTCACCGCCCGAAGCTGGGATTCTCAGGCCCGATAGTCACACGGGAGGCTAGTGGGTACAGTCAAGGCAGTTCACGTACCCTGTGCATGTCATGTCCTACTGCAATTGCCTTGTTCACCCGGTGAGGTGCAGAGTGCATATTGACGTCGCGTGTACGGAGATCAACTGAAGCTATGTATTCCGTATACACAGCTATGCGACGGACATGTATCGGGACACAACCGGTGTCAACACCTTGCTTGATGCTGATGACGACTTCGAACTCCAGGTACATGTCGGTCGCACTGCGTCGCGCAG
Organism: Lentinus tigrinus ALCF2SS1-7; assembly: GCF_003813185.1. Taxonomy (NCBI): domain Eukaryota; kingdom Fungi; phylum Basidiomycota; class Agaricomycetes; order Polyporales; family Polyporaceae; genus Lentinus; species Lentinus tigrinus. The sequence continues at coordinate 101,847 of NW_027137929.1, forward strand.
CTTGGGTTGTACACCATCCCGTCTGCGTCCTCGATCAGTGTACGAGAGTGCACCCTCTTGCACAGCTGCGAAATGCTACCGTGCGGCAGCAATTAGCGGACCCTTGGGCAGACAAGAAGGTGGCAGGTCAGCTTTTTCGAATTCACGAGCATACGTCGCTCAAATTACATTCACACTCCCTCCCGCTCTCCGATCACCACAGCCCGCGAGGCGGTCATAATCCGGCTGCCCAAGGCTCGGACCAGTGACCTACGACAGATCTGCACATACATCAGCACACCATCCCACCCCAACACATGACCAACCACACAAACACGATCACCCACCGCGTCCCACCCCTCGGCCGTCGGGAACTCGACAGTCCCGCACCCCGGATTGCACCCATCCCTCCGGTCAGTGTTTCCTCAGCAGCTAGCTGGTCATTCGGGGGCGCGACCAATGACCATGCTCCAGCCTCCGAGTCGCTGCCCTCCTCCCCGCGCCGGGCCCGCCTGCCCCGCGTATAGGCTACTGCAGCCACGACGTCCGTAAACCCAACTCGCCCCCCCCGGACGCATCATACCGCCCGTCCACGTCCAGCCCGACGTTACCTCGGGAGCGGTCGACATACATACGTGTGCACGCGGGTTCTCGGTACACCGGTCGCCGGAAGGTGTTCGACCTCGGAGGAGTATGGCGCTGCGCTCTCCCTCCTGCGAAGGTCACACTGTGGTGTCAGGTTGTGTACTCGCGGGCAGTGAAGCAATCGCGTACGAACGCGCTGTTCAAATTGTCGCAGTTCTTGTCGGGATTGAACGGCGATCCTGCGACCCCGCGACCCCGCGGTCACCCGAGGAGATGTCCTGCCCACCGAGGCAGAGACTTCTGCCAGTTCCAAGGGGACGTGGCGAAGGGTAATCCAGATCGAACATAGACAAGGGGAAGCTACCTTTGCATTCGTGTTCGTCGTCCTCTTTGGTCTCGTCGATCGAGGCTGTATGCGGTTATGACGATCGTCCGACTCAGCGGGTTCTCTTGAATCGAGAAGATAAATCATGCAAAGCTCCGTGCCGACCGACACGAACCAGTGCGACGAGGAATCCGAGTCGGGGGGTACGCCAATGCAATGCAGACCATCTACATCGTCAAGGTGACTATATGCGCTTGGTTATTGATACAGGAAGATACAGGAAGAACCACATCGAACGAATCGCGAACATACTGTCACATACTATACAGACAACGCAAGTGTCAAGGAACGAACTGGGTAACGGGTTGACGGGACCATCACAAGTCACAAGTCGTCGTCGTAACGCCCGAGGGCATTCAGGATCCTGAGCTTGCGCGTTTCCACGTCTGGAAGCGGAACACCAGGACCATAGTAACCCTTGAAGTACGCGTACGCTTCCTGCTCAGTCAAGTCGTGGACAGACTGGAGAGACGAGCGCCTTGGCAGTTTGACCTGCTGAATGCATCGCATCAGCCGTGGCCCGTTTCGAACACGATCCGCATAAACACAGAGAACATCTAGATGTACCGACCGTGTTCTGGGGACCAACAAATTCATTCTCCCATGGCCACGAACCATCGAGGAACGGCACCTCCTCGAGCTCGTCGTCGTCATGTACTTCAGCGTTGTCGTGCTGTGCATCGAAGTCGATTCATCAGCAGCAACAATATGCATAGCATGGCTCGGATGGCGTACTCTGACTACCCTGGCATAGGTCTTAACGGCAAGCTCGCGCGTCTGGTCAACCTTCGTAGTCAGGTCATCGATCCTCGCCGTGATCTGCTGCAGTTGGGTGAGGATAGGTCCCATTCCTGGAGCCCCCGAAACGTCAGATAGGAGACCGGCTGTACTTGGCTCTGCTAAATCACGTACCCCCGCCTCCTGCGACGTTGACCTCCTCGTCCTTGGCGGCATCCGCGACGGCGTTCCTGGAATCCATGTCTGCGCAACGGCGGATATGATGGTGATGGGACCGACGACGTTCGAGTTTCGAGTTCAAGTTGGGAAGAGAAGGGCAAGCCGAATAGCGAGCCTGAAGAGGTGTCGCGTTTGTCACGTCCACGTGACGCGCGTAACGCGACGCGTGTCTCGACCTCAGCTCGAGTGCTGGAGCGCTGGAGCCTGGATGACATGCGTCAATTCGCCAGGGGAGCTGCAATGCGAGTGAGCCTTTGTAGACATGCAGTTGCTGCTGTATATTCGCCGATTTGGCCGTCGATCGGGAGGGAGAGTATAATGGTATTACATAGGTACCGTACGGAGTCAGCGATAGCAACAGCTGTGGATGCGAGAGGAAAGATGGAGCAGTGACGAGGGGATGCGAGTGTAGCAGGTATAGATTATGGTATACATAGGGTAAACGGGTAAGAGCATTAGTTTAACGGAAGACTGGGATGGATAGGGCAGCCCGGGTTCCGGCCTGAGTGATAGAGATAGATATTGGGAAATGGTGAGGTCCGTGGGTTGACATCTTGAGGGAGACATCACCTCTGGGGGGTTCAGGCCGGTGGTACGTCTTGTCCCAGCAGCCGCGCCGCGCAATCATAACATGTCGTGAGCTCCCTGTGAGTGTCAGCATCCCAACGTTCGTCAAGCAGAAACAAACCAACCACCACGCAGACGGTCAGCCACGCCCCAAAGCATCGCCGGAACAGACACGCAGCACGCACCTTTCGGGAGTCTCAAACGCACAACTTCGACACACGGTTCTCCCACACCCCGGCAGCACCCCATCCTCCTGCCCTTTCTCCTGCTCCTTGTCGGAATCTCGCTCCCTCTCTTCTCCACGTTCATCATCCGCACCATCGCGATCTCTCACCTTCCTCCTCTTGCCCGCAACCGGAGGTGGCACGGACCCAAGCGCCGTGTTCGTGTGCAGCGCGAGGGCAGGCCGCCGCGAGGAGGAAGTCATCGGTATCTGCGATGGCACTGTCATCGACATCGACCACCGTTCGACTGCATACGGTGTTTGAGTGAAGGCCGAGGATGTAGCGGACAGGCAGCCGTTGCACGTTCTTGAGCATATAACACATGTGGCCGCATGGCACCTACGCATGCAGGGATAAGTCGTGCACAAAATCACCGCTGCCACCATGATCCTGAACGCACCGTGCGCACTCAAGTAACTGACTCTGCTTCGCCCCGAAGAAGGCCCGGTGGCAAGAGGCGCATATTGGTGGTGACTTCTGGTGGTTCGGAGCAGAGGTGAACGGAGAGTCCGGCTTTGCAACGGTAAGTGTTGGTGGGGGAGGATGAGCGAGCTTTCTTCGCTTCATCGAGTGCATCTTGCGACCGGTTTGAGTTGTGAGGCTGGTGAAGTTGGACATGAGCATGTTGGAGTGCAGGGCGGAAAACAATCGACGGGCTAAGGCGCGTGTCGAGCCAAAGTCGCCTTGACCCTAATTTCTGGTTCTGGAGAGTGCATGAGAACAAAAACACCACTATCCACATGATATACGCCGAACGGGAATCGAACCCGTGCCGCTTGCTACCTGTAGTGGAAGGCAAGCATGATAACCACTTCACCATCGGCGTATGCTCATTTAACCTGGTTTATAAAATATAGCACGTTGCAAACAGCATGCAGGAGCAGTGTGAGTACTTATTTAATAGGACGGGGTGCGGGTGGCTCAGTAGCTCTCCCTCCAAGCCAAGTCCTCCAAGTCTCCCTCCGCGCCTCAGCCTTTCTCCACACGCGCGACACACGACAATGAAGAACAAGAACAAAGCGACCAAGTTCCCCGTCGTACGCCCCGCTCCTCCTTCCCTGCCCGTCCCACACACTCACCAAACAGCCCTTCGTCTGGCCCGCATGAATGCCCCGCGCACCTCAACAACCATTCCCTGCCGCCTCCCTCAATCACGATCTCGCTCGGCACCCGGCCGCCTCCGCAGGCGCGCATAAAGCGCATCATGCAGAAGGACGAGGAGGTCGGCAAGGTCGCCCAGGCCACCCCCGTCGTCATCTGTGCGTGTCCCGCTCCCTCGCGTCCGTCCCGGTTCTCTCTTCTGACGCGCCCTCTCGCAGCCAAGGCGCTCGAACTCTTCCTCGCCATGATCGTGGAGGAGGCGAGCAACGTCACCGTCGAGCGCGGGTCCAAGCGCGTCGAGGCATACCATCTGTACGTTGTCAACTCGTGCCCTGTTCCCCCGATTTCCTTCGGTCGTGTTTGCGTTTGCTCGCTACTCGTCCGCTCTCCGCCCCGTGCTCGCGCCAAATGTTCCCGCTAACTATTCCCCCCACCCCGCACACAGAAAGCACGCCATCGAGACCGTCGACATGCTCGACTTTCTCAAAGAGATCGTCCAGGCCGTGCCCGACCCCTCCGCGGGCGGGACAATCGACATCGAAGCCGAGGCCGCCGAGGGCCGCGGCAAGAAACGCGGCAAGGGCAAGGGCAGGACCCCCAAGGACCGTGACGAGGACGCAGACGCGGACGCAGACAAGCCCGCGCCGAAGCGCAGGCGGCGGAAGGCCGCGCCCAAGGACAAGGACAAGGATAAGGACAAGGACAGGGAGAGGGACGAGGAAGAGGACAGGGAGCAGGACGAGGACCGCGAGATGGACGCGGAAGACGAGGACGACTACGACGGGGGCAACAACGCCCGCAACGGGCGCGGTCGCGCGCGGCGAAAGCGCGATGACGACGACGACGACTGGGAGGACTAGCTGCCGCGTCTGCCCCAACCGTGCTAGAAGGGCTGTGAGACGCGGTCGCTGGCGGACTTGTGATGCTTCTGTTGTACGGTGTACGAGTACGTGGTCGTGTTTACTGTGTTCGCGTTGCGTATGAAGCGCGTTGTGTGTACTGTACATACCCGTCGAGCTATGATATCGGAGTTGTACGCTGCTCAGTCTGCTGTGCAATCTCTTTGCGACCAGCGGGTATCTCTCACTTTCTGACTGCGGCATACGCAGCGGTCTCTCGAATGTTGCGAAGCACGTATTGCCACGTAACTACATGGACTGAATGGTTTGACAGATCCTCGCAGAACCATCCACATCCACCTTTAACTTGCACGACTCACCTTAGACTCTCACTCGAGAAGCATGCTCCCATTGCACGAGTAGAGCAACCAACATGAGATTAAGCGTGAGATGTACAAGTACCAGACAGCAGGGAACACACTCATCCCCTGTTCGACTTGGGCACCCTCGGCGGCCGGACGACATTTCCTCTGCAAAATCAACACCCTGCTCAGCCCATCTCCCTCACACACAAAAAAAAACCACCAATAAAAGCACGCACCTATGCAACACCGCCAACTTATGCACGGCCTCCTTCTTCTTCAACACCTCGCTGTCGCCCCGCACGATGCCAACGACCTCCCTCGCGAGGCGCTCCGCATCGTGCCTGCCCCCGCGGCGCCTCCTGCTCTCCTCGACGATCCACTTGACCGCCTGCCACGCGCGCTGCCGCTCGCTCAGCGGGTTCGGGAACACGAACTGCTTCGCCGCGCGCTTGAACTGCCGGCAGCGCAGCAGCGGGCCCGCCGCGACGACCGCCTGCCGCAGGATCGGCAGCGGCGGCGCCTGCGTGAACGCGTGGATGTGCAGCAGCATCTTGGTTGTTACGCGCGAAGCTTGCTGCCGCTTGCCGTGCCGCATGAGCATCGACGTGAACAGGTGCAGGAGCGGGTCCTCGGCGGGGGGGATGTGGATCGCCGTGGGCTCTGCGGCGGCGAGGGGGAGGACGGAGGTGGAGGTGGAGGTGGAGGCGTTGGCGGCCGCGGGTGTGGATGTGGGCAGTTTTAAGGTAGAGAGCACTGCGTTCTCTGCGCCGGGGAGGGAGGAGGGTGTGCTCTCCGTGGCTAGTCTTCGCGCGTGCACTGCGACGGGCGGACGGAAGGCGAACCGTGTCGCTGCACTCCTGAAGCTGGCGAACATTTTGCTGCATAGAAACGGTCAGTTTCACACTAAACTAAAGCATATGGACTGCAGCTGTTGTACATACCGCAGCTACCGTCGAGGGACTGGTCGTGGTCCGGGAGCAAGTACAGACTCGTGCAAGCGCTGGACAGCAAATGTCCGGATATGGTAACCTGAGCGCCCCAGACCGGTCTACTGAGTGGCATCATTCGAACTGGACCAGGGTTGCCAGATCATCGAGCACAGAAATCATAGAGGAACATATGGAGTGAACGCATGACTACGCGCAAGATGACATGTCGATTGATTACAGCAGCCAACACACAACATACGACTAGAAACGTACAGCGGATATTGCAGTAAGTACTACGACACAACACACGTACGAACCCCTCCCCTCCATCCACAAGAAATTTTAGAGAGTGAGAGTGAGAGTGAGAGAAAGAGAGACCAAGTCCGTCGGTCTTCACCATTCATAAAACAAGCCCTGCGCGCATCTTGTAACGCGTTCTACTCCCAGCCACGCTTGCCCCTTGTCTTTGTCGAGCCCGCCCGCTCTGCCTCCTCCTCTCCGACGGTATGCAGAAGCCGTTTCCGATCGTAGTCGCTAGTGGCCGTTGACACCGTTCACATGGTTCTCGGTGACGTGGCTGAGCGCCGCGTCCGCCTTGCGCAAGTCGCCCTCGCTCAGGCTCCCCGACCGTCCACCGCCAGGCGTGCTCGCCCCGGACATGACAGAGCCCGCACGCGAACGGACCTTCATCACGAGCGGGAAGGGGTAGCCCTCCTCCTCGTCGTCCTGTGACGGCCACTGGTAGCCGCGGTAGTCGCTCGTGCCGAGAGCTTGCATCTGTCACCAGGAGCGTCAGGAAAGCTCGCGAGCCAGATAGAAAAATATTGAAACGTACCTCCTCGGTGAGCGTGCCAATGTCTCCTGGGGTTGCAATGCCCGACATCTTGTACCGCGGGCTCGCAGGCACGCTGATGGGCAGCGTCATCCGCTCCATGCCAAAGTCGAGCTCTTCGTCCTCAACTTCGCCGTTGGGACCGTAGAACGCGTCGGGGTAAGCACGGCGAAGGGCGAGTTGCCGCGCCTTCGAGTACTCGATGCCCAAGTTTTTCCAGTCGAGCAGCGGGCTGAGACGCTCGACGCGGTTGCGCTGGTTGATACGCTGCCTGCGAGTCTTCGCGCAGAACGAGAACATGTAGTCCGTAAGCTGGTTGACGGAGTCCTCGACGGACTGCGAGCGCCGGTCGACGATGTAGCAGCCCTCGTCTTGCGGACGCTCGATCAGATCTTGCAAGAAGCACCCAAACCCGGACAGGTTCGTCGTTACAGAGGGGATCCCCATCTGTCCAGAAAGTTCGTCATGCAAGACAACTAAATAAGACTTCAGGATGGAGACTTACGACCGTGCACTCGGCAGGAGTGTAGCCCCATGGCTCGTAGTAACTCGGGAAGACGCCCAGATGGCATCCACGGACGAACTCCTCGTAGTCCATGCCCAGGATCGGGTTATTGCTGTTCAAGAAGTCAGGGTGGAACACGACCTTGACACGGTCTGATGATGCGTTGAAGAGCTGCACCCGACGGATCTGGTTGAGGATAGGGTCATTCGGATCGTCGGCCATGTTGTGCGTCGTCACCGGTGGAAGGGCGTTCCGCTTGAGGGCGAAAATGCGCCGCTTCAGCAGAACCTTGTCCTCCTCGGACAGGAGGTCGTCCGGTGTTGGCAGGGTTGCATGCTCACTGAATATCATGGATTCAATCGACAAAAATCAGCAAGAAGAAACGAAAGCGTGACCCACCCGTTGGAGCTCATGGCATGCTCGAAGAGGCGCGCACCAATGCGGTTCTGGATCTCAGTGACCGTATCCCGAAGCTGCTTGGTGACAGCCTGGCCCTTCAACGCGTCGATGGTGTACGAGTGCGTGGCCGCGGGCATGATGATGAACGCAACAACCGTGACCTTTGAGCCAGACTTCTTCAGGCGGTAGTTCAGGCCTAGAATGACGTCGATGAGCGCCTGACTGAGAAGGTGATCTGGGCCAACATACGCGCTAGCGACTCAATGAACATGTCAACACCCTTGTTGCGGTACTCGTATCGACCAGCGGTGAACATCTAGCTGTATCGTCAGCGAGTGCAATGCACCAGTGACAAGGTGCGTACGTATAACGTGTTGTCGAGGTCGAAGTCGTAGTGGCCGTAGAAATGCCCACGGATAAAGTCGTTGATCTTGGCCTTTGCTGTCGAGTGCAGGTTCTGGAACTCGTGCATTGCCTGGAACTTGACTACATTGAGACCGTTCGGGAGAACGCCATCGGGCTTCCGCTTCAGCAAGTGCTCGCTCTCGTATGCCGTGATGTGTGAGACAGTCGTGAACACATCCGCACAGTGCGCAGAAGAGCGCTCGATGCAGTATCTGTGGTAGATACCACGCTTTCCGGCCTCGTGATCAACGTCAAAGTATTGCAGGTTGTTGTAGAAGTCCACGGAGCCTGCGCACAAGTACCGGCCGAGAAGAGTCGCGTGGGTCGTGAACACCGTGGTGACGTCGACATGGCGTTTGCGACAGAGAGGAATAGCGAGACCGGCCTGCCACTCATGGAAGTGCGCAATCACGGCTTTCTCGAGTTGGCGCGAGACATACTGTGGAGAGGGAAAGTGTCAGCGAACCTAACGAAGACGTACAAGAAGACACAGATTGCACAAGGCGCGTTCACATCTCTGCCCATCGAGCGTGAGCTTTGGTGCCCGAGCGACAGGGCGCGAGAAGCCAGGGGTGTTCACGTGCGTTCCGTGGGCAAGATATGGAAGACCCGAGGCGTTCGAATGGAGTCGAACCATTCCACATGAACGCTGAGCCCAACGGGAGTTTGATTCAAGTCGCCGTGGCCTTATGCGTGGATGAAATACGCGTAAGTGGCGGGGATCCTCACGCCAAGAAGGGAAGGGACGCGTATGTTCCGAGTGCGGCCGTATCGGCGACTTGAATTTTGGACAATGGCGTGCACACAGGCGCGTAGATCCGAGGAGGAGAACGCCTTGGAGATAGAGAGTGAACACGACGCACCTCGCCGAGGAACCAGGCGACGATGTATCCGAAAATAATGGTCTCGTTGGTTTCGTGATCGCTGGGCGGGGTTGGAATGCCGGCAAGGTTCCAGAGATCGCCCTTCCACTCGTCGAGGCGGGAGTACTGGCTGCCGGTGTCGAAGAGAAGGACGTTGGGCGCGCCCTCGATGAGCCAGCGTCCGTAGAGGATCTTAACACCGGCCTGGCGCATCACGTCGAGGGTGGCTGCGAGGTGGGGGTCGGTGGGCTCCTTGGCCTCGACCTCCATGGGCGCGGTCTTGTAAGAGAGCGGGCCTATGAGGGTATAGCGGTCGCCATACTCTGAGACAGTGACGGGGACCTTTGTCTTGATGACGGTGTAGATACCGCCGACCTTGTTGGCGACCTCCCATGCGCACTCGAAGAGAAGGGGGTTGCGGACGTCGCGCTTGATGTCTGACATGTCGTGAGCGTGTGTGTCGTCGTCGTCGTCGCTGATGTGGAGGCTGTGGGGAGGATGTGGGGAAGGGAGCAGGCGCGAGGAGAGGCGAGGCGGAGGGAGGAGGAGAAGACGGTGGGGCGCGTCTTGGGGAACGCACAAATCAAGGCTGAGGAACGCTCTAGTGGTCTCTAGTAACGTCATACCTACTTCCCGGTCCGGCCTAGCCAAGACAGGCAACTCTCCGCCAACATACGGCCCGACATAGCCTCTCCCGGCCAAGACGATCCTCGGCCGCAGACTGCTCGCACTGAGAGCTTGGTGAGACTCTGCGGGATCGTCGCAGTCGGCATTATTCCGTAGATTACGCTATTCACGGTAGCTACGCCAGAACGTGCCTCGCTATCGCGCGCGAAGCCCACCCAAACGGCCCCTCCGCCGACAGTTAGTCCGTCGCCTCCCGCTCGCGGTCCATGAGATCCCACTTCCCGAACAACAGACTGTTCCAGACACGCGATCAGCACTACGCATATCGGGACCATGCGAGACACTTACTCGAACATCGCCATGATCGTCCACTTGCGGTTGTCCGACACCTGGAATACCAGCGACCGCGGTCCGTAGAACACCTGCGTCCACGCGCAAACACATGCTCCCGGATCAGCACATCTGAATTGTGCGGAACGGAGACGTGCACACCCACCTCGTCGTCGACCTCCTGCTGCTTCCGCGGAAGACAGTGCATGAACTTCCAGTCCGGATTCGCCCCGCCTTCCCGGCACAGCTGCTCGGTAACTTGGTACCCCTGGAAGTCCTTCAACCGCTGCTCCTTCTCCGCCTCCTGGCCCATCGATATCCTGGTGAAGTCGTCAGCACTCACGTAAGACGGGAAAAGCCATAACATCGGATCAGAGAAGCAGCTCCGAGTCAAGTCCAACATTCCCGATCTCTGGGTGCCGCGATAGCCTCTCACTTCGTCATCGCCGCAGAAGCGACCAGCCTGCTAGGCTGTCAACCGCTATGTCACTGCACGTTCTGGCTTCTACATGCCTGTCTCCCTCGCTCACACTCAGCAATCGAACCACTCACCAAGTATCTGTAACAACCAGGTCCGCGCCATGGACGGCCTCGCGGGGGTCCTTCGTCAGCAAAATGTCCTTGTCACATCCGAGCTCAACGACACGGTCCCAAACAGCCTGCGGCGGGCGGTACTTGTCGTTCTCGGGACACGCGACGCGGACCTTGTGCCCGAGCCGCGGCAGCGCAACGAGCATGTCGTGCAGCACATTCGCCGAGTCGCCGACGTAAGTGATCGTGAGCGGGCGCACGGGCTGGAGGTCGCGATGTCGCTGGGTGTAGAGATGGTTCTTGTCGTCGGGCTTGGGCACGGACGAGTCGAAGAGGTACGCGTGCTCGTGCAGGGTGAGGATGTCCGCGAGGACTTGCGTCGGGTGCCAGAGGGACGAGAGCGCGTTCAGCACGGGCACGGGCGAGTACCGCGCGAGTTCCTATCAGTCGGTCAGTCTGGGCACGCCCGTCGTATGAGGGGACCACGTCTGCGCACCTCGATCTCCTCGTGTGCGCCCACCCGCGCAAAGATGCCCTGGCACATCCCGCCAATAACCCGCGCAGAGTCGCGCACGGTCTCGTTGACGCCAATCTGGATGTCGTCCTTGCCCAGGAAGAGCGTCTGGCCTCCGAGGAGGAGTGCCGCTGTCTCTGCCGCGACTCGCGTGCGCGTGCTCCGCTTGTTGAACAGAAGGGCAATGGACTTGTTGAAGAGCGACTGCGAGGGCATGCGCAGCTTTGCCGTTGAGATCTTGCCGTTGCCCAGACGGATTTGCGGCTGGAGCCATGGCAGAGAAGTGCGCTTGAGGTGGTACGAATGTGCGATGATGCGCTGAATTTGACCCGGGCTGAGGTCGGCCAGAGTCATCAAGTGAGGCACTTTTGAGGCCATTTTGTCTTTGGCTAAGAAGCAGCAAATTGAGGAGGAGGAGACGAGTCAAGAGACGCCGCAGTTGAGGAGGAGGAAGAGGAGGAGGAGGATTTAAAGTCGCGTCCGTAGTCTGAGGCGCCCATCCTAGCCTCATATGCATGCATTTCGTCAACTTTCCCAAGCCAACATAGATTCCTTTTGACTCTGACTGACTCCCATGCGAGTCACTCTCATGAAGCAGCTGCGACAACAAATATACAGAATTCCAGGGTCGTCAGCAAGCGAGAAGTCCGCCGTGCAGGAAAGCTGGAAAGGCTCATTGGGCTTCTACCTGCGACGTCACACGACAGATACCACTGGCACAAGGACTCCTGGCTGCTTTTTCATAAAATATAGGCCCTGTATAGCCTGAGGGTGTTCCATTCTGATGTGAAGTAGGAAGAGAAGAACTTGGGAGAGTCGACTCGGAGAGCGTCTCATTTAAGTCACGTGCCCGGTGTACGCACGACGCGCGTACCGTACGGTGGGACGCGTCTGCACCTTCCTCTGCTCTGTACCTCGACGACAATGGACCACTTTCCGACGAACTGGGGCCGCCCTGTATGTCCAAGACGTTTATGAAGTGCTAATCAACCTCTGATAATCTACAGCGCAACGACGCTTTCGACCCATATGGCACATACCCGATCCACCAACGTCCAGCCGTGAAGGACAACTTTGCGGAGGGTGTTCAGCACACACAGTATGTTGCATGTTCTTCGTCTTAAACTTAGAAATTGACTGACTGGCTCGAAGACAGCCCATTGTAACTGGTACATCCGTACTCGCCATCCAGTACAAGGATGGAATCATGATGGCTGCAGACAACCTCGGTACGTCATCCTTTCTCCTACCCAAACCCTCATAATCGTATCCATACCCATACCACTTCCTCTCGTGCAGCATCCTACGGCTCTCTCGCACGCTTCAAGGACGTCCGGAGGCTGCACGCAGTCGGCACCTCCACGGTCATCGGAGCCTCTGGCGACATGTCCGACTTCCAAGCCATCCAGTCTATCCTCGACGATCTCGTGATAGACGAGTTCACGCACGGAGACGGTCACGACCTTGGCCCCGCAGAGGTGCACGAGTACCTGTCGAGGGTGATGTACGCGCGGCGAAGCAAGATGAACCCGCTGTGGAACTCTCTGCTTGTGGGTGGCTTCCGGGATGGGAAACGGTGCGTGAGCTACTTGCAACTCAGCTTGCACATATATTACGCCTTGCTCTTCTTTGTTTGACTTCGCCTGCCCCCTCGAATGATCGCTGACGCGCCTTGCGCCACAGCTTCCTGAGCTACGTCGACTTGCTGGGCACCACCTATTCCGCTCCCTCCATCGCAACTGGATATGGCGCCTACATTGCCATCCCCCTTCTCCGCGCCGCCGTCGACGGCAAGCAAGACCAGCTCACTGAGGAGGCTGCCAAGAGCATCCTCCACGAGTGCATGCGCGTGCTGTTCTACCGGGATGCGCGCAGTCTGGACAAGGTACGTCTGATTCTTTCACTGTGTTCTCTTCACATCAAGCTCTATCCGTGTTGTTCCTGCCATCTGGCTGACACGATGCTGATGCTCTTATACCTCCCCAGTACCAACTCGCGATTGTCTCGGAAGCAGGGGTCCAAATCTCCGATCAGATCCAGCTGGATACTACGTGGAATTTTGCAGAGGGCATCCGTGGATATGGAGCGCAGACGCAGTAGACATGTTGGTGTTGCATGTACTTGTAATAGCAGGAGCGAACACTGGACTTCGAACTTGTATCATGGAGCTTATCGTCCAGTCGTGTCCACACTAAGCTGAGGCCATGAGTCGACTTGATCCTCCCTTGCGAACGGCACCTCTCTCTCTTCCCCCCTGTTGTACTACAATCACCCTCTCTATTGTCGGACAACTTCATCGAGAGACTCTATAGCTGCAGCCAACTCTTGACTTGATCGCGCTTCAGAACGTACACGCCTTCCTTTCCTGGAAAACATACAGCAAGCGCCGATCGAGATTTTTGGCGGAAGTACCTCTGCTCACTACCCTCATCCTTGAGCTCGACGAGTCGGACATCGGACTCGTACACTGGGACGGCGAGCACGATGAAGGGCTTCGTTGTCGACCCCTCTCCAACTTGGTACACCTCGGTCCCTCCCCTCCCTCCCAAACCCGACCTCCCGCAACCGACCGCAGCCCAGCTTTCGTCCCTCACTGAACGTGCTTCCTCTCTTCTCTCAACGGACGCAGAGAAATATGCTTCATCGTCAGCAGCGCAGAGCACATCGGACGCGCACTTCCTCAAGACAATCCTCTCGACGGGTACGCTCTCCGATCGGCTGAGCGCGCTCACTTTGCTTGTACAAGCAAGCCCCGTGCACAACACGGCCGCGCTCGAGTCTCTGCGAAGCATGGCGCAGCGCGGACGTGCAAAAGGTGGGAGAGATGAAGGTCTGAAGGCCGTGCGATGTGTGGCGGATTGGTGGGTCGGCGGTGGAGGTCCCGGGCGGAAGCTCAAGTACGTCCTCCAGCTTGTCTCTAGCCCTTTCCGCGTTCTGGCTCACACTTTGATCCAGATATTTCCGCGACCAGCCGTTGTCGCATCCTGACAAGACAGACTCGCACCTCGTTATCTGGTACTTCGAGGACTGGCTGAAGAAGTACTTCTTCTCTATGCTCCAGATCCTCGAGACCTTCTCCCTCGACCCGCTCCCCTACGTCCGCACGCAGACACTCGCCTTCCTTGCCACCCTCCTCCGCGCGCAGCCGGAGCAGGAGCAGAACCTGCTCCGGCTCCTCGTGAACAAGCTGGTACGTCACATAGCACTTGGTCCACCCCCGAACGCGAAGCTCATGCCCCGGCAACCCGCAGGGCGACACAGAAAAGTCCGTATGTTCGCGCGCATCGTACCACCTCCTCCAAGTGCTCCAGGCGCATCCGGCCATGAAGGGCGTGATTGTGCGCGAAGTGCGCGCGCTCATCTTCCGCCTCCCCGCCTCGACCGCCGCGCAAGCTGCCCCGTCCTCGGACGCCCCGAAGAACTCACACATCCGCTTCTCGGACGACTCGTCCTCCAGCAAGGCCAAGGCGGCACGCAAGGACAAGGAGAAGGCGAGCGAGGGCAGCTTGGGGCGCTGGAACTCGCATGCGTGGTACTATGCGTCCGTTACCCTGAACCAGGTCGTCCTCACGCCGACCACTGCGGACCGTGCGGTCGCCCGTACGCTTGTTGACATGTACTTCGAGATGTTCGAGGAGATCCTTGGGTCCAAGCGCGATGAGGACGAGAGCGACGGTGAGGGTGACGCTGAGACGAAGGACAAGAAGGACAAGCAGGACAAGAAGGGCAAGGGCAGGGATACGCCCAAAGCGAAGGATAAGAAGCAGAAGCGGAAGGAGATCAAGGGCGAAGCAGGATTCGCAGAGGTGGAAGACTCGTCGTCACGACTTATTGGCGCAATCCTCACGGGCGTGAACCGTGCCCTGCCGTTCGCGCAGATGCACCTGAGCAGTGACAGCTCCGCTGTGTGCGTGCTCTCGTCCCCATATATATTTATACGGAACCATGCGCTGACGCTATTTGCAGCTTCCAAAAGCATATAGACACCCTCTTCCGGATCACGCACACGTCGACATTCAACATCTCCCTCCAGGCTCTGACTCTCATCCTGCAGATATCGACCACGCTCTCTGCACCTTCCTCGTCGAAAGCCTCGTCTTCCGCCCAGGCCTCGAGTTCGACATTCTCGGCATCTCTCCGGGACCGCTTCTACCGAACGCTGTATGCCTCCCTCACAGATCCGCGGCTTGGCACGTCGAACAAGCAGGCATTATACCTCAACCTCGTGTTCAAGGCTCTCAAGGCAGATCACGACACCGCTCGTGTTGCGGCGTTCGTGCGACGGTTTGTGCAGGTGCTCGCCAGCGGTGCAGGTGCTGGCGGTGCCGTCGAATTCGTCGCTGGAGGTCTCTACCTCCTCGGAGAGGTGAGTTGCCCATCCGTTCACGATACTTCGTCCATCTGACCGATGTCGATCTTCACAGCTCTTCAACACGACGCCAGGCCTCAAGCAACTACTTAGCACCCACAAATCGAAGGCAGCCCCTGCACCTGATGCCTCAACGTACGACCCCCGAAAACGCGACCCGCAATATGCGCATGCCTTCGCATCCCCCATGTACGAGCTGGTAAGTGCACATATGCGCTACGCATGTCGGTCCGACCTATGCTCACACCGCCTCCCAGCTCCCTCTCCTACACCACTACCACCCGACGATCTCCCTGCACGCCCGTCAACTGTTCACCTCCGCACCTATCACCGGCTCCCCCGACCTCTCGCTCAACACGCTCTCGCACTTCCTCGACCGGTTCGTGTACAAGAACCCGAAGAAGCCAAAGCCCAAGGGCTCGTCCGCGATGCAGCCCTCGCTCGACAACGCGAGCAGCGCGCACGGGGTCACGCTCGTCAAGGGCGAGGCTGCGCACGGGAGCGCGGTGCCCGTGAACGACGAGCGGTTCTGGAAGCGCCGCGTCGAGGACGTGCCGGTGGACGAGGCGTTCTTCCATGCGTACTTTGTGCGGAAGAACGAGAGGGAGAAGCAGAAGGCGGTCAAGGTCGCGAAGCGGAAGGGGAAGGGCGGGGAGGACGACGACGACGAGGATGAGGACGATGATGAGGACGTCGACGAGGTTTCGGATGCTGAATCGGGCGTGAGCGGGGACGAGGACGAGGGTGAAGAGGTTGAGGATGGAAGCGACAGCGAGGATGGGGGCTTTGACTTGAGCAGCAAGGGAAATAAGCCTGCGCCCGCCGAGGATGACGAGGACGAAGAGGAAAATAGCGATGCTGAGGAAGCTGAAATCTGGAAGGTAGGCATCCATTACCCTACGATTTCTTCGACCTTGGCAGGACGTTTGCTAACTCGTTGCTTCCAGGCGATGAAAGCGACCATGCCGAAGGAGCTCGATGACGACGACCTCATGGAGGACAGCGAGGAAAGCGACGAGGTTCCTTCAGGGCTGGACGACCTTTCCGAAGAAGACGCGGAAGAGGAAGAGGACGCCTCTGCAGATGAGGAGGATGCAGATGAGGAACCTACCGACGCTGAGGACGCGGAAGACGACGACGCACTCTCCCTTGTAGAGGGCTCGGACGCTGAGGACCTGCTCCCCCTCGATGCCGAGGTGTCCATGGGGCTCATCGAGTACGACGGTTCCGAGAGCGAAGGCGAGGATGAGGCGGAAGAGTGGGGCGGGATCTCGTCTGAGGCACCGAAGAAGGGCGGCAAGCGGAAACGGGACGAGGACGGGAAGAAGGCGCAACGCAAGAAATTGCGTTCGCTGCCTACATTCGCGAGCTATGACGACTACGCGAAGCTCATCGAGGACGGGCCCGAGGACAACATCTAGTGTTATCGCCGTGACGCTATCTCAGTGGTGCTTGTTTGTATCTTCCGCAATCTATTGGGCAACTCCTAATATGAGCACACCGCTCATGGAGACGAGGTCATCTACGTATGCTGCTGGATACTAGAGGAAGAATACATTCTCACCTCTGCGCCTCTTTAAGTGAGGGTTGGGTGAGGCACAAGACTTTGGTTGAGATCGCGTACGTTTGACCTTGTGATGGCCACATAGAACAGGCAATCCGGCGTGGCCCTGCTGTGGATATCTCAAGCTCTGATTCTCATTCCAGTATTGATTGATGCAGCCGTCTGCGCATGCGACACGACTCCCAACATGAGGTTACATCTCGGACATGTATATCGAGCGGGACGACTCATAACATTCATGAACAGCTTAGTACAATTCAGGGTTAGTTCCGGTAAGGTAGGTGACATACGGGAGATCGTCGACACCCTGCACCCCTGGAATAGTATCAGCACCTTCATTCGCTACTAGACACGTACTGCATCGAGACTCACCCCACTTCTTGAGGCATAGCCGCGTGCTTTTCTCGTGCTTCCCTTCTTCTTCAGGGTAGAGAGGGATCTCGTCTGTGGGCATCCCGAGGTACCCATCCTCGAACCATTTTGAGTGCGTCACCACAACAAAGCGTGGTTGTTCAAACATCTCGCCAGTGACGACGAATCGGAGGCCGTAACGTCGAACGAAGTCTGAGATGTAAGTGGAAGCAAATATGATGCGACCAGGATCGAGCGGAGTGTTGATATCGCGTTTGCGGATGCGAAGAAACCATCGCCACACTTCCTACTCGGACAGTTGTATACCAGCGATAATGATTGGGCGCGGAACTCGTCGCGTCGGATCTGTGGATTCGATTGTCTGAGTTGCGGAAACGTGAACTGGCGCAGTTGGTGGCATGGCGGTTATCCAGTATGAGGTCTCGATGTACTTATGAGTGTCTGGGCTGAGTCAAACTTGCAAAGCTCGTTAGTGGTGAGGAAGAAGCCACTGAACACAAGTATTTAGGTTGGGGTTTGTATTACGTAATTACGAGCCCGGATCGAGATCCGGGACTGTGTTTTGTTTTTCCTCCGGGGGGAGAGACGACTCTGGCAAGCGCAGCCACTGTGTTGAGACCGGGAGCACGAAAAGTGGTGAGTATATCCGTTGGACACCACTTACATAGGAGTTCGCGCAAATGAGTCAACAATGACAGTGATCACGGCCGGGGGCGGGGTGCTGAATTACGCGATGTCTAACAGGCCCGTCTTCAGTACTCAATACTCAGTACTCCAAGAGTTTCCAGTGTCACTTGGAGCGGCGGATAGTCAGCATGCGCATAGCCACATACCGGACTCACCAGGATGTGTGGTCACGGCGAGTCAGCGTCGGCCCACGACGTACAGACAACAGAATTGCGATTCTAATGGTTACAGAAGAGAACAGACCACACCGTCTGACGTGGAACTGTCGATAACCACTCTACACCGGTATCTTCTCCTTCTCGCTCTCACCATCCGACGTCGATTCCTCCAAGCCACCGTCGCCTTCGATCTTCTCCTCGTTGAATGTCCCATACACATCCTCTTCGTCGACTTCGCCAAGCCCGATGGGAGGAAAAGCCATGCTGAGCCCCACGTGAACGAAGGCGCTCAGAGTGAAGCCGAGGGGCCACGCAAGATCGTAGCAACGCGTCCAACCCTCCGATATCCCTACCGGACTCGGAGAGACCGCGTTGATGAAGCCCGCTGCATCATAAGTAGTATAAAGTCAGACACCGGTCGTAGCAGCGATGTATCGGGTGATCTTACGCATGAGGGGCCAAACGCCAAAGATCCACGCGACGACGGCTCGAAAGTTCACGCCGTACGTGAAGTAGTAGATCGATGCTGGCTTCGGCATGTACAGATGAGCAAGGCGAAGTCTGCTTCGGCGAACTACCAAGTAGTCGGAGACCATGACGCCCTGATGTTTGACAATCCAGTTCAGTAGCATTATGAATCACGATGATACGGAAACTGACCGTCAGAGGGCCAAGGAAGACCGCGAAAGAGCTCAGGACGGTCAGGAACACGCTCGTGCCTGTAAGCAACTTCCAAGGACAGATCGCGAGGCCGAGCGCCGCCGTGACGAAGGCACCTCTGAGTCGAAGAGTCGCAGTAGCAGTAGGCGTTTAGCAAAGTTTCTCCTCAGAGTCATAGCGCAGGTGACGTACCTCTTAATGTTGATGTACTTGGGCAGCAAGCCCGAGAGGTCGATCCCACCGGAAATCGCATTGCCCGGGATGTTGATTCCAAACTGCGAAATGACGAAGGCGCACCCGGCGAAGAAGCACGCCGCGCGTGCCCCAGGGCCGCCTCGAGCCTGAATGACGGGCAGAAGGTCGTACGGGGCCCACAGTAGTCCATCGTCTGGGTAAAATCCGGCCGCACAGCTTGTGACGATGACACCGACGAGCGCGATGATGACAGAACTGAGCGGGACGATGACAAGCTGGCTGATGATCTGCGCGCTCGGGTACGCCGCAAAGCGCGTGTAGTCGCTCTGGTTGAGGATTCCCGCAGATATGCCTCCGATTGTCGAGCTGATGCCGTATGCCATCGCCCAGCCAAGCTTCGTTCCCCCGGTCAGAGGCTCGACTCCACTGAGCTGGCTCGGGTGGTTGAGTAGCGGTCCGCCACCGCCTTCCTTCGCTAGAGCCCATATGAAGATCGCAAAGACTGCGACCGTCATGATGATACTGCCGTAAAGGAACGGCTTCCGGAAGTGCTCCGGAGGAACGAGGAGAAGCGGGAACGAGATGAACGCAAAGATGAGGATGCCAACCAGGTCGTTCAACCTGGAGGAGAAGACTGTGAGTGCGTGTACGGCAAGACTCGAAGGCGTAGGATACTGACTCTATGCCAGCACTCGCAGGAAGTGTGTTATGGAGGGCGTAAAAGCTAGGCCATATCGCACCAATGACGACCTTGACCTGTGCAACCGAATGAGCTCAAGGTCTGTGTGGACAGCGACGTGAACTTACGCTCTTTCCTCCGCTATATGGGATTTGTCAGTGCGTTCTTTGACTCAGGATGTAGATGAAAACTCACAACACGAGCTGCACTCCGTACCATACGATGGAGAGCAGTATCCGCATCAACAAGGGGAAGAAGCTTCCGAACACGCCCCACACAAAACGGTTGTAAACAGGGAACCCGATGTGCCACTCAGCACCCACAAAGCCGTTCGCCACAACGGCGACACCGACGATGAGCTGCCCGATGATGACGGAAACCATGGCCTGCCAAACGTTGAGTCCCAGGCCCAGCAGACTGGACGCAGTCGTCCAGCCGCTAATGTTGAACCCAGTCAGCAGCCAGAAGCCGACGAAAGACCATGAGCCCCATGTGCGGCGAGACGGTGGAAGAGGAACGATGTCGCGGTTGATCCATGCATTAGTCTGGCCCTCGTACGCATTCTTCTGTCGGACCTCGAGTCTTCTCATCAGTCCCTGCGTAGAAAAGGACTTCATGGTGGTCGTCGGCGTCGCAGGAGTCAAGAAAATACGCCTGCCGTGGTACCACGACTATATGGCGTCCGGAGTACGGGCGATAAGAGGATATCTGAGGAGAGGGCGGCGATAATGACATAAGTAGTCCGGCTCCCGCGGAGAAGCCTGTACTTGGACGCGCATATGATCAATGCTCTGCAAGGGTACCTGGGTAAATCGTTCCAGTCGACTGGAAGATAAGAACGTACGGCCGCCAGTGTCATGCAAGCAGCGGAGTTTGCTCGAGTGCGACGTCCGGAGGAGAGGCGCGCGATAACGACTCGGACGTATACTAGTGTGATTAATAGTCTAGCACACGCGCAGACTGAGCCTATATGAGGGCACACATAATGATATAATCAGTTAAATATGTTAGAAGGCTGATCGGTTCAACTACTCACAGCATAGACAGACCTGGAGTCTGCTCGAGTACGATATATGATGCACGGCGGGGACATGAGCGTGGAACTGTTCAAGACCAAGTTAACCGCTCGCTTGACCTGCCAAGCTAAACACAACACATATCACTGTACACAATATAAGAGTCTACCATCCGATATGGTGTAGTGGCTAACATTATCGCCTCTCACGCGATAGCCCGGGGTTCGATTCCCCGTGTCGGAACTTTCCTGGAAGCATGATTTCAATTTTGCTGCATGTGTCTTATTCACTGTTGTCTGTTCAGATGTAGATGTCTACAATCTATCCCCACTCTGTCGCTCAAAATCGGTACATTTCAGGTCCACTGTATGTAGTGCTAGTCCATTACCTACTCTGTTTCTCACCTACATACAATTTCCGTATTATGTGTTAACTTGAGCCCTGACGAGCTCGACACATCCGAAGTCCGTTATATACTACACCCCTTCAGTACTTCAATCATGATAGAGCGCGTAAAAGTCCCTTTCCCGCTCCTCCTGCTCCTCGCGCATCCGTGGATCACATTGATATGGGGCACAGCGGGGAAGAGAGGTAAGGCTGGCGATCATAGCACACCCATGGTTCGGCACCCAGGATGACCAGGACGAGCTTCACCGTGATTTCTCAATCCTCCACCGCCCCTCCTGAGTGTGCGGACTACAGCCAACGGGAGCTCATCGCGCTCATTCGACCTCGATGTTTTCGAGGTCGGTGAAGACGACCTGGGAGCTCACGGGGACGTACTTGCCCGCGCGGTCCGAGTCGTGCGCGTTTTTGAACGCGACGAGCTCCCAGCCGCCCCAGGACCGCGGGTCGCGCGCGCTAGGGGTGAGCGTGGACCAGTCGTCGCTGCCGTTTCCGTTGGTGTACGTGGAGACGAAAGAGCGTGACGGGGGTCTTGGAGTTGTTGACGACGACGACGGCACCCATCTATAAAGGGAGAAGGGGTGACGAGCGGGTTAGCGGGTCGATGTCCGTAGAGACGCAGGTGGGGAGACGACGCACTATGATAACTTTGTGCGACGGGTTTGGGGAGAAGATGCGAGAATTGTGGCGTGGAGAGTCACGGTGGAGAGATGGTCGACATCGTCGAGAGTGTGCGCCCGCCCACCGTGCAGAAGTTGTACTGAGTGCCTGTAGCCTGGTGATGTCGACAGTGTTCAGACGGCCTTTATATGCAGACCAGGCGAGCGTTCGCTCAACGTACTTATAGACAAATCAGTGGGGCGGTCCCAAGTCGCCACTACCAGCTTCCGGTACTGTCAGGATTATCCACTGTCAAAATGAGGGGAAGGATTGTCAGGTTTGCCACCTCGAGGTTAACGTTTTGAACACGCAGCCACAAAGGGTACTTACATTAATAGGCGGCCGGTCTCACTGCCCACCACGACATGAGCCGTATTGCGGTAGTGACATGCACTGTTCGCGATCGGAGGTCGTAAGCTAGTCCGCTCGGGAATAGTCGACGCCTGCAGGCTCAAGTGCCGAGAAGTGGTGGTACAAAAATCTGTGGCGACCGCAGCTGACCGCTGCCAGATAGTGAATCGTTTCAGGGTCATGGCGGCGCCACATGTCGGTACCACCGATAAAGACTCGATTGCATCGAATGCAGGAGAGCCCCAGTACCGTCGGCTCGCAAACATTGTTCTTGCTGCTTGACTCAGAACTCCTGTTGAGTTTATATTAGGCTGCGGAGAGAGCGACAGAAGGAATGGAGGAGCGAGGTACGGTTAAAACGGCGGAGTCATGAGTAAGTCCTACTTACCTGGCTGCGGCGCTGTCCTCTTACCGTCGGACCTGACGCATGCGTTAGAAGACGGAGGAAACAATGATAACGCGGGGTGCATGGCAGGAATGCATAGCGATGAACAGCTAAGTCCGGACAGTGAGCACCTCGGAAAATGTGACATAGAATAGCAGCGCACCCTACGAGCTCTTCGGTTAGGTCTTCTGCACCGCGTCCCTCACACCCGCACCCGCACCCGCACCCGCGGAAGCAGCAGCAAGTTCCTGCTGCACAATCTGCTCACCTAACGCCTTCACCTTCTCCGCCGGAACCTGCTCATCCAGCCGCATGTGCCCGACCACGCTCTCCATCGTCTTCTGGCCGACGCCGACCGACGCCCTGCGCCACTTGACCGCGCGCATCCCGACCCCAGGCGCGACATGCTTCTGGAGATACTGCACGAGCATGTCGACCACGTCCGGGTGCGCGTCCCAGGCCTTCACGACGCGCTTGTGCGTCCTGCGCTCAAAGTTAAATTCTCTTGCGACTTCTTGTGCACGAACGGCCCCCGCAGCACGGTCCACAGCCGCCGCTGCGTGGGGAGGTGCACGGGATGAGAGAGCGGCACGCCGAGAGCGGAGGCGGTGTGGTTCGCGAAGTGCACGAGGAAGTAGAGCGTGTGCGGGTGGTAGGAGCGGAAGTGGAGGGTCGCGGCGGGGATGCTGTGGGTTTTGGGGAGATAGTGGGGTTGTCGGACGCTCCGTCCGTGGACGATGCTCGCCACGTACGCCGGCTCTATGAGCTGGTGGCTGGTCGTGGGGGTCGCCGAGGAAGATGCGCTCGTCGAAGCAGCGGGTCTGTTTGTTTAGACTTTCAGTCAGTGTGCGCCTTCACGTGTAAGCTAGGAGTTGGTACATACACGGCGTTTGTGTTGTTATAACGCACACATTGTCGAGACTGCAGATCTACACGAACGAGCGAACATGGTGCAGCTGGCTGAGGTGCGGGAAGCCGGGCAATCCAGCGTCTACGCGTCCGACGCGCTCTTACTCTACAGCTCTGACCACCACTTACGGTGCCCACTCACTATCACGACCACGCACTTATCTAAGTGCATATATAGAGCGTTTGCGCTGTAAGTATATTCTCAGTCAGTCCTGTCCACTCAAGGCTAACCTTTGCGTCCACTGGCAGTTCAGAAAGCATACTTCCTTAGCACACCATGTCTGCGCAGACATTCACCGTGAATGAGCGCGTTCTGTGCTACCACGGGCCCCTGATCTACGAGGCAAAAGTCATCAAGACCGAAGTCTGGGACGAGCGCAACACACAGACGGGCGTCGTGGGCCCGCACTACTACGTGCACTACAAAGGCTGGAAGCAGACCTGGGACGAGTGGGTCGACTCGAGCCGGCTGCTCAAGTTCAACGAGACGAACATCGCGCTCCAGAAGGCGCTCCAGTCGCAGTCGCAGGCGGCGCAGGCAGCGCACGCGTCGAGCTCCAAGGCGGCGAAGGCGCAGCAGGCCAAGGATGCCGCAGGGGGCAGCAGGTTGGGGGCCCGCAAGGACGGCGCGCGGGGGACAAAGAGGGGCCGCGAGGAGGTGAGTGCCCGTGTCTCTGCTGGCGTGGCCAAAAGGGTCCGAGGCCGTCGTGTTCATGTCGCTGTGCGTGCGCAGGATGAGGGGACGCGGAAGCCGGAGATGAAGCTGAACGTGCCGGAGCCGTTGAAGGTGTTGCTGGTCGATGACTGGGAGGCGGTGACGAAGAACAACCAGGTGCGTCTGCTGTGCGTTTCTTCATAAATTCCACCTGGGGTGACGGACGGACACGTTTGTGCAGCTAGTTGGGCTGCCTCGAAAACCTAACGTCGTCGAGCTGCTGGAGGAGTTCAAGCAGTATGTGCTCTCGCAGGCGAGCTCAACACAGTGAGTGGCGTGCGTCTCCCTCTTCTGACTTGTCATCACTCATGTTCGCGTTGCGACAGACTGAAAGACCCGAAGGTCCTGCTACCCACCATCGTCGCGGGTCTACAGACGTATTTCGATCGGGCGCTTGGTGCGAATTTGCTGTACAGGTTCGAGCGGCCACAGTACGCGGAGATACGGAAGAAGTACGTGACAGGGCCGACGGTGCAGGTAGGACAGGAAAAGGAAATGAGCGCGATATACGGAGCAGAGCACTTTCTGAGGATGCTTGGTACGCCCGGCCCAACGTTGCTCACCTTTGGTCCATGCTGACTGTCGGTGTGCGAACAGTGAGCCTCCCTTCGATGGTGGCGACTTCATCAATGGACGGCGAGTCGGTCGCGCTTCTGCGGGACTATGCGAACGAGTTGTTACAGTGCGTTCTGAACTCCCCTACTTGACATCTGACTGACCGCAACACAGGTGGATGGTGAAGGAGCGGCACAGAATATTTGTGCCCGAGTACGAGAGCGCGAGTATCGCGTACCAGAACATATCTCGTTCATGACCTCGTGGCCTTGTCTTGTTAGTGCTATGTGTACTTTAGTAAGTTCGTGTATTATTTGGTGGAAGCGTTCCTCTTTCTGTCCCGACATATAAGTTGCAAGACACTTGTCAATATTCCAGACGACTGGCGCTAGCCGCGCCCATGGTATGTCCAGTGCCCTATGACGTCAACTCATCCAGACCGACATAAGTATAAGTAGACCTGCAGCTGAGCCTCGTCCTCACCAACGCATCTCTTCCTGCCTCAGTCTCTCTACGCCATGGCCTCATTTCTTTCTAGTGCGACCAAGACCGCCCACCACCTCGCCACCTCTCTCCTCAGCGCCGCCGAGGCAAAGGTCGGCTCGATCATCCCACTCAAGGTCCCCATCAAAGAGACAGACCCGGAGAAGACGTTCACGCTCGAGGGCATCACGGGAAAGAACTTGATTGTACGTGTCTATCTCATTGAGTCTCGTGGAAGGAGGTATTGAAACTACGCGACGCAGGTTGGCGTGCCCGGCGCGTTTACGGGGACGTGCTCCGCGCAGGTCCCGGGCTACATCAAGGCGTACGAGCAGTTCAAGCAGCGGGGCGTCGACAACATCTACGTCGTCGCGGTGAACGACGTGTTCGTGATGAAGGCGTGGAAGGAGCAGCTCGCGCCCGAGGGTACTCGTGAGTCGCGTCAGACCGCATATATGCTGCATACACATATCTTGACTCGCGTACGCAGCTATCCACTTCATTGCGGATGACCAGGGCGCGTTCACTGGCGCGCTCGGGATGCTCTTCGACGCGTCTGCGCTGCTCGGTGCTCCACGATCAAAGGTGAGCTCGCTTCCGGCCAGTCTGTGTGTGCGCGAGTGCTAACGAGGGTGCATCTCAGCGGTTCGTCGCGCTCGTCGAAGGCGACACGATAACGTACCTCGCTGTCGAGTCCAACCCGGGCGAACTGTCGGTCACCGCTGCGGAGAAGGTTCTGGCGTGGGTCTGATGTTCGACGCGCTCAAGGAAGAGAAGAAGTTGCATGTTGAGTGTATGATTACCTACTCGGATGGACGGCGATTGTAATCCGTATGTTTCCGCGAATTGTTCTATGTTGAGGAAGCTTACAAGGTATATTTCCGACTATTTCGCGACCTCACTTGCTCGCATTTCACCTCGACGCACTCCTCACTTTTCACCCGCGCTAGTCAACGTGTTGTCCAAGTCGACGACCAGATTGCGAGAAAGATAGAAACAAAGACTGTCCGCCTTCGAGTAGCAGGTCAGAGTTGGGTCAGAGCAGGAAGCGCCGTCACGATAACACCAAACGGAAGTCAAGCGAGCCCCGACGAAGCCTCCCACCACTTGCACCTGCGCGAAGAGTTCTGATCGGGTCTCCTTTGCTTGCCATCTTCGTTTCTCTCGACTATATCTAAGACATGTGCCATGCTGCATTGGCGAAGGTATCGAACGATCGCAGCTGGAAATGCCATAATTCCATAAGGCAGGCTTGCGACATATATAGCTCGCCCTTTCATCTCCCTCGACATTGCCGTCGGGGACTTTGCAGCCTCCCGATTACTCACACCGCGACTGGCTCTAGCTTCACTTGACCACTGCAGTCTGGGACGCTCTCCGTCATGTGGCCATTCTCGCCTGCGTATCCCGAGCTGAGCTTGGAGAACATCCAGGAGGAGTATGACTACATCATTGTCGGTACGTGCTCCCTCTGCCTGCTCTGTGTCTACTTGCTCAGAACATCAGGTAGGCGGAGGAACCGCAGGATGCGCCCTTGCAAATCGCCTCTCCGCGTCGCCTGACGCGAGCGTACTGCTCGTCGAGCGCGGACCCCTCGCGGACACTTGGGCCTCGCGCGTCCCCCTCTTCTCGTCCGACTTCGCGTCCGACGGCACGCGCACCATCAAGCGCACCACAGTGCCCCAGAAGGAGCTCATCGGCAAGGACGGCCAGCGCGGCACGCGCGTCGTGGAGGCGTACACGGGGGGTGTGGTCGGCGGGACGAGCAGGATCAACCAGATGCTCTACACGCGCGGCCTGCCTGCGGAGTACGACGAGTGGGAGAGCAGGGCGGGCGCGAAGGGATGGGGATGGGACGGTGTCAAGGACCTGTTTCTGAAGAGCGAGCGGGCGGATGTTGAGGTGCGGGACGTGCATGCGCAGGGCGGCGAGTGGCAGAATAGGACGCACGCGGATTTCTACTTCAGGGGGTTCGGAGAGTGAGTCTTTTCCTTGCCGTTCTATTGCGGGTCGCGTCGAACAGTTGTGCGCAGGGCGGTCGAAGCGGCCAAGACACTCGGGCTGCCGTACATCCCGGACGTGAACTCCCCTACACACCCGCCGTTTGGCTGCGCTCGCTTGCATTTCACGATCGACCGTGGAGACCACCGGCACTCGGCGTACCATGCCTTCCTGCCCAAAGGCGTCGCGCTTGCGCGCAAGGAGCGGTTGCATATATGTACAAGCACCATCGTGGAAAGGCTGGAGACGGAGAGGGCGAAGAGCGGGGAGCTGGTAGTGACGGGTGTCGCGCTCGGTCCAACGGTGGAGGGAGCGGGGACTGTGAAGCAGCGGAGTGTGAGGGCCAGGAAAGAGGTCATACTGTGCGCCGGGCCGTTTGGGTCGCCGCAGGTTTTGATGCTCAGGTGAGTGGACTACCTCGGTAGTACGAACCTTACTAATCGTGTGCGGCGACAGCGGGATTGGTCCTGCTGAGCACCTCAAGGATCTCGGTATAACCGTGGTCCACGACCTTCCCGCTGTTGGGTCGAACCTGGTACGTAGAGCGATCAATCCAGCAGGTGCTCGGGACTGAACTTCCCTGTAGCAAGACCACTTCGGCGTGTCAGTCGGGTTCAACATCAGCATGCGGGACTCGTTACTCTCACTGGAGACGCGGCCGTGGGTGTTCCTCATAGAGCTCATCCGCTACCTCATATGGGGCACGGGTTTGCTACTCGTTCCCGTCCTCCAGCTCGCCGTCTTCACGCACTCGAAGCTGCTGGACAGCAAGGGACTGCCAACCCGGACCGAAGAGGCGTTCGACCACAAGCTGCCCGACATCGAGATCATGCCAGTGCGTCTCTCCTCACACTAGAGCAATCTGAGCCTTGAACTTACCCCCGCTACAGATGGCCTACGAGAGTGCAGACTACCACGGGACAGGCATCCGCATCCCACGCACAGAGGGCACATACAGCTTCCTCAACGTCCTCCTCGCCCCGCGCTCACGCGGCACCGTCCGCCTCTCCTCCCCCGACCCACGCGCCCCGCTCGTCGTCGACCCCGCGTTCCTGTCGAACCCCGCCGACTTCGCGCCTCTGCGCGCGGCGCTCCGGCTCTCCCTGCGCCTGCGCGACACGATGCGCGCGCGCGGGTACGCGATGAAGGACGCGACGGTGCCGCCGAGCGAGCGCGACGCGGACCTGGACGCGTGGATCCGGCGCGCGAACCGGACGACGTACCACTACTCGTCGACGTGCCGCATGGGCCGGCGGGACGACGCGGAGTGGGACGGGGGCGCGGTCGTCGATGAGCGGCTGCGCGTGTATGGCGTGCGGGGCGTGCGGGTCGCGGACTCGTCGGTGTTCCCGTGGGTGCCGAGGACGCATACGCAGGCCCCGAGCGTCATGGTGGCGGAGAAGTGTGCGGAGATGATACTGGGTGGGATGTAGTCTCGGACTGGTGAGTACTTGTGCGCGAGGAGCTTAGCGTCGTCTGATTATTTGAACAGAGTGGAATGCTGTATGCTAGTTCTTCATTGGGATATAGATTCTCGGCTGTCGGTATAATTGCAAGTGCAGATGTGTCTAGATTGTACTCATACTTGTAGTCGGATGACAAGAAGTTCGGCGAAGCACTACCAACCCACCTTGGTCCAGTGCGACATACTAGCAATGCTTGAAAGCCAGGACGGTCAGATGCCGGCGAAGGTCGATTCCGGCGCAGCCAGCTGCAATGGCTTTCCTAGTCAAGTACTGACTTCGTTGAGCAGTCGACGCCTGCCTACTGCCGCATGCGCACTCTCAAGTAGTGTGGCCAGCAGGCGTCACATTCATTTGGAACGAGTTATTGCCTAGAGCGGCGACGCATATTGTGCTCCAGCAGATGATGCATACAAGGGAAGACCAGACTACATGGCACATCCGATAGAAATGTGCAATTGAACATTGACGATGGCAGCGACACAACGACAGCACGAGCACATAGAAGGACATAACAAGACTTCAACGACCATACCCGAGGGTCGGCTGAACGACCCCGGCCATCATGTTCCGTTGACCCTGGGTGAGAGGCACGGCGAAAGTGACGAGCGCGCGGCCGTCCTTGACGACACTGAGGTGCGATCCCGCTGGGACACTCCACTTCTCATGGCCAGGAGGGATGTTGTTCATACCAAATGCTTTCTCCCACGAAGGCAACGCCCCTCGCATGGAGAACGTGCCCGGCGTAGAAAACGTGCCCGGCATATAGGACGCGCCTGGCATGACGGCCCCCGGCATGCTGAACACGTTCGGCATAACGGTAACGCCCCGCATATTGGAGACGTCCGGCATACTGGATGCAGCAGGATGGATAGAGAAGCCTTGAGGACAGTTGACCGCAATCCGCTGCCGGGTGTCGAAGAAATCGAGACAGAACTGCGAGTAAAAGTCCATACCGCCTTCCCACATGCGGATGGCCAAGTCTGTGCCGTTGATGGGGACCGTGTAGACATTGGTATCATCGGGACGCGGCTTCACCTAGAGGACAGCGATGATTAAGTGCCATGACCCGAACTTCAAACGAATGAACTCACGCCAATGACCCGGACACTTCCAGGTACGCCCATCTTGGCATCAGCCAGACGATTGTACCCGTCAAGATGACTCTGCATGGTCTCGTCGGTGGCCCCCTCCTCACGAAGACAATCCTCCACCTCCTTTCTCGTCAAAGGCGTGTAGCTTGGACAAACGTCGAGTATATACTCATCCATCTTGCAGAACGTAGGTGGGCGTGTACCAGCCTGAGGTTGGGTGCGACGACCTTGAGTGGCACCGCTGGACGGATGCGACGACGACGACGACGGGGCGAGGGGCTCAAGTAGATATTTGAGCCCAAACAATACATGAAACCACGAGCACACTCACGAACGACATCGCGAACTAGCACAGCGGACGGAGGTGGAGGATTGTGAACAAGTTACAGTACGTGCGCTGGGCGCTTGGACGCTGAGTTCCATGTAGACGCTCACGGCTCCGTGACTTCTGTCCTCCTCCCTTCTCTTCCCACCTCAGCCAGCTGCCACCATGTTCGCTCGTTCGTGTAGATATGCAGTATCTACACTCCGAAGATGTGTGCGTTAGAACGGCACAACCGCCGTGTGTGTACCAATTCCTAACTTACACGTGAAGGCGCACACTGACCGAAAGTTGAATCCAACAGACCCGCTGCTTCGGCGAGCGCATCTTCCTCGGCGACCCCCACGACCAGCCACCAGCAGCTGACAGAACCAGCGTACGCGGCGAGCATCGTCCACGGACGGAGCGTCCGACAACCCCACTACCTCCCCAAAACGCACGGCATCCCCGCCGCGATCCTCCACTTCCGCTCCTACCACCCGCACACGCTTGACTTCTTCGTGCACTTCGCGAGCCACACCGCCTCCGCGCTCGGCGTGCCGCTCTCCAAGTCCGTGCACCTCCCCACGTAGCGGCGGCTGTGGACCGTGCTGCGGGGGCCGTTCGTGCACAAGAAGTCGCAAGAGAACTTTGAGCGCAAGACGCACAAGCGCGTCCTAAAGGCTTGGGACGCGCATCCGGATGTCGTCAACATGCTCGTGCAGTACCTCGAGAAGCATATCGCGCCTTGGGCGTGCGTGCTGCCAATGGTGCAGGGTGCCCGTCGGCGTCGGCCAGAAGAAGATGGAGAGCGTGGTCGGGTACATGCGGCTGGATGAGCAGGTCCGGGCGGAGAAGTTGAAGGCGTTAAGTGAGCAGATTGTGCAGCAGGATCTTGCTCGTGCTGCTGCGGGTTCGGAGGGTGCATTGTAGAAGAGACAGCCAGCGAGCTCGTAGGGTGTGTTGCTATTTCTACGTCACATCTCCCGAGATGCTCACTGTCTGGACTTGGTCGCGTACTGTTCTTCTCAGCTATGCGTCGCTCTCATGCAATCCGCAATCCCCCGTTGTCATTGTGACATCTGTCTCCAGATCCCCACTCCTCTCAGGTGCGACGGCAACAGGGTTCCCGTTTAACGCCCTCGAAGGCCGAACTTTGAGGGGTTCCGGATCTCTAACATCCCTAGTTGAACTGAGACAGCAGCGAAGGAGCGCCCTCCAGACTTCATACGGTCTCGACTCGTTGGCTATTTTGTCTACGCACCTGGTCCGACAGCCTGATGCATCGGTGACTCGTTGTGCGTTCATCACATCATCCTTGACTTAGAAACGGACTTGGCTGGCTGGGGCGTCCACTTCGACCACAGCTCCGTGGTGAGTCACGCTGTCATGGTGCTCGATTACAACTGCCAACGCTTGTCCGCCATACAGAGCAATGAGGATCACTGGAGGTTCTGGGAGAGGTTCGGTCACCCGGAACTCCGCGAAGAGCTTGCCGGCGCGTCGAGAACACCATCATGCTCGATCTTTACATCTGCGAGATGGTTGACGAGCTCCGATTCTGTTTCAAGCCTGTACACGGGAAGGCCAGTGCTCATCGCTGCTCAAGTTTCATTCACGTTCACTGATGTCCTCTTTGGATCTGATGCAGATAACTATAAACGTTTGCTCCGATTGCCTGACCAGAAGTCCATGTTCAACACTTCCGTGGATATTCCCAAGCCGGACCTCAAGGACCTCCGGATCCTGGCGACGTGCTGCTTCGTCGCGAACATGTCTGGCGCGATCAAGTACAACCATGATCTGTCTTTCAATTCCCGTCTGGTGGAGTTTTCATGAATGGACGAATGAGCCGTACCCGCCATCCTGTATGCTCTCTTGTAATGTCATCGCCAGTCGCCAGCTGTGACGTCATGGTATACCGGTACCGTACATATATGAGCCCGCGTGCGCTAACCACGTCCCTCCTATATTCTCCTAAACCACTACATGGATCGCTGGGTCTCTGATGCTCGTCCTCTCCCCGATCAGCCCAATGCACGGACTGGCCTTCTCGACGAGTTTCCTGACCTTCTCCAAAGTACTAGTGATGATTTCTTAGAGAACCTCCTGAGCGTATATTCCAGTGTCCTCCAGGCCGAGAAAGCAGCCAATGCTTGCCCTCAGGACCTCGTGCGATCTCGACTAGTTGGCTATTTCATCCTCTACGCGCCTACCCTTCAAGCACTCAAGGCCATCGCCGACGAACTGCGCTCTGTCCAGCGGAGCACGGCCGACTCGGAGTCGTTCAACAGCGCCTGCTATCGGCTCGGTGACGAACTGTTGCAACAGTTTGTTCGCCCTTGTGTGTCTCATACTTCCTGATCCCTGAAGTTCGTTGACGCCTTCTTAGTCAGAGAGAGACGTTGCAGACAGAGCATTGACTACTGTGAAGAAGAAGAAGCTCCCATCCCGGAGAAACTCAGTGTGGCAGAAGCACTCGAGTGTGCCCCACAGAACGCCATCATTGCTCGTCTCACTGTGCGTACACCCTTCCGCCTTCACCTATTCGATTATTCACCGCCAACCGGGTAATGATACCGTGTAGGCCCTAACCAGGGATTGCTTCCGCTGCGAGGTGACCGGCGCGTTCGACTGGCGCAACGTCATGTTCAACCCCAATGGCTTGGCTCGGAAGTACCATGACGAAGAATTTCCTAATGCACCACTGAAGATGCTGGACGCTCATCACCTCATCCCCGACTTCGACTGCGACACCTCTGGTTGGCACGACGGCTGGGACAATCAAGGTCAACCCTTGGTAAGTCGCCGCGTGGGTCTGAGATTGGGCCTCGAAGACGCTGCTTACTTCTTCGCATCTGTCATGCAGCGCAGCGAAGCCCAGTGGAAGTTTTGGGAGAGGTTCGGTCACCCGGAGCTGCGCGGAGAGCTCGCTGGGAAGATTCATCGCCTCGAGAACATCGTCACGTTGAGGTCTGACATCTGTGAGATGGCCGACGACCTCCGATATTGTCTCAAGCCAGTGCACGGGAAGGTCGGTCTCCGTTGCCCCAAAGGGTTCGTTCTAGGCGCATTGACCAGTATTCCAGTATGGCGTCTTCGACAATGTCATGTTTGGACCTAATCCAGACATGTACAAGCGTTTACACGAGTGCCTCGGGCGGAGGATATTCATGGTCAACTCTGCCGCGGATATTCCCCACCCGAAGATCAAGTACTTCAGAATCCAGGCGACGTGCTGCTTCATCGCGAATATGTCTGGCGCCATCGAATACAACGACTTCGAGACCCTCACAACCCGTCTGGTGCCGTGGTCGGGGGCAGAAACTTGAAGCTGAGGGTGTTGCTAAGTCCGGTAAATAGAGTGGGCCAGTCGTGGAGTCGTAGGACGCGCTTTCCTCTGATAATCACTGTTTAGTTGTGGTGTGTACCGTCCAGCTGGCACGGGTGGCAAATGGCATATCGTCTTGTTCATCCCGGCCATACTTCGCCCTTCATTGTTGCGACTCCTATCTACTGACGTCATCTCAACTTTCCAGGCTTCAAATATTCTTTCGATTTCAAACCATCCCGGACTTGCGTCATCCCGTTCAACCCCTAGTAGGGTGGACAAGTGGTTCGTCGCCGCCCTAACTTCACTCCTCTTTTCGCCTTGTTACTCACCACCATGGATCCGAGTCCTTGGGTGTCTTTCGCTTGCCCTCTCCCTGAAGAGCTGAATGCACGGACTCACCTCTGTGACAAGTTTCCCGACCTTCGCCACCGGGATGATTTCTTAGAGGAGCCCATGGGCCTGTATTCGAAAGTTCTACAGTCCGAGACAGCAGCGAAGGATCGCAAATCAGACCTGATACGATCCCGACTCGTTGGCTATTTCATCCTCTACGCACCTACCCTCCAAGCACTCGAGGCCACCGTCAATGAGCTGCGCTCTCTCCAGCATGACGCGTCCAAGCCGTTCAACAGCGCCTGCTATCAGCTCGGCGACGAACTACTGGAGAAATTCGTGCGCCCTTGTGAGTCTTACGCCTCCTCCTTACTCCTGAGTTTCGTTGACGCCCTCCTTAGTCAGAGACAGACGTTGTTCGGAGTGCGTTTGCCATTATGAGGACACGACGAACCTCAGTGTGGCAAAAGCAGTCGAGCGTGCCCCACAGCACGCCGTCATTGCTCGCCTCACCGTGCGTACACCCCTTCTGCCTGCACGTACTCATCAGGTGCTGATACTGGGTACAGGCGTTACTCAGGGATTGCTTCCGCTGCGAGGTGACCGGTGCCTTTGACCGCGACAGCGTCTTGGGCAACCCCAGAGTCCGGACGTATTATGATAATGAATGTCCCAATGAACTATTGTGGTCGACGAATGCTCATCACATCATTCCCGACTTCGACTGCTTACATCCAGGATTGCAGGGCAGAATAGACGAGACTACCGAGGTAAGTCGCGCTTCTATGAGGACATTCAAGACACTCATTTCCCCGCGTCTGTCCTGCAGTACAGCGAAGCTCAGTGGAAGTTCTGGGAGAGATTCGGCCACCCGGAGCTTCGTGCAGAGCTCGCTGGGAAGATTCATCGCCTCGAGAACATCATCACGTTGAGATCTGACATCTGTGAGATGGCGGACGACCTCCGATTGTGTCTCAAGCCAGTCCACGGAAAGGTCGGTGCCCGTTGTGCACAATGTTCTGATTGACGTGCATTGACCAGTAAGTAGGCCGCAGAATCGTACCTACGACATCGTCATATTTGGGCCCAATCCTGAGTTCTACATGCGTGTATACGACTGTCCCGCACAAAAAATCCATGTGATCAACACTTCCGCGGATATTCCCATCCCGAACATGAAGTATCTCGATATCTCAGCTACGTGCTGCTTCATTGCGAACCTGTCTGGCGCTATCGAGTACAAGGATAAGTCCCGGATTATCAGTCACCGTATCGTGATGGACGATCCATCACGACTCAGTCCAGGTCACGCGTAGTTCCCGTCCTGTACGCTTTCTCGTCCTTGTAATATCATCGCTTGCCACCAGCTCTCGTTGACCTGTTGATCTCGTCCGGTGCGTACTGTCAAGGCAGAAGGAACAGTTCAATACCGTTTCCCCGGCCCGTAGTCGAACTTCTCTCGGACCAATTCCTCGCTCAACGTCCACAGCTTGGCTACGCTCGCCTTATCGACAGCATAGGGCTTCAGATCGTCGTCCGGCGCCCGCTGGCAGTCTTGCAAATATGCGCTGTTGTGCTCTGGTCGATACACGGTAAGGTAAGTCTTCGTGTGCGAGACAAATAAGTCAGGTCACTTACTGCCAAGCTCGGGATCGAACGCCGCGACGACATGCGTCGCCGTACCTGCACCCAGACTCTTCAACCTGAAGTCGTCGTACCCTTTGTTCCCGAGCTCCTTGTCTAGTGCCTCTGCAGACGGGCAAATCCAAATTCATCGCGGTCAGCCGCGCGCTCGAGCACCCACTCAAGTACTTACGCAGGGATGCTAGGTCGCCGTCGGACATGTACCGTCCAAGGTTCGTCGCGATGGCCCCCGGATGGAGGGAGAACGCCTTCAAACCTCGCAATCCAAGCTTTTCTGCCAAGGCGACACTGAAGAGGATGTTCGCAGTCTTGGACTGGCCGTATGCCCGCCACTTGTGGTACGTCTTCCCGTCCTATGTAGATGCATCGTCACGATCAGCTAAACAACACAACACAGCACGTCCTCTCCACATCCGCACCTGGAAGCCCAGATCGTCCCACCGGATATCGCTCAACCGATGCCCGTCGCTGCTCACATTGACGACGCGCGGGCCCCCCTTCGCCTCGGAGGCGAGCAGCTTCGGCACGAGCAACATCGTGAACAAGAAATGCCCGACGTAGTTCGTCCCCAAGTGCATCTCCAGCCCGTCCGCCGTCGTCCCGTACGCGCACGCCATCACGCCCGCGTTGTTCACCAGCACGTCGATGCTCCGGACCTCCGGCCACGCGAGCACCTCCGCTGCCGCCCTGCGCACCTGCGCCTGCGAGCTCAGGTCGAGCTCGAGCGTGCGCGTCGCAACGCCGGGCCCGTGGGCGGCGGAGATGTCGTGCGCCACTGAGGCGAGGTTGGAGGCGCTCCGGCCGGCGAGGATGAGCAGTTTCGGGTTGTGCGCGGCGGTGACTTTGGCGAAATGTGCGCCGAGGCCGCCCGGGGTTACTCCAGTGATGAGGATAGTCTTCCCGGCGATCGAGGAGGCGAGGCTTGCTGCGACTTCCTCGGCCGTCGTCGCCTCATCAAAATGTGGGTTGGATGTGATACAGGCGGACATTTTTGCAAAACCGATGCAGAAGGGTCAAAAGGATGATCACCAACCCTCATTTATATACTTCAAGTTCAGTAAAGCGACGTCGGGATCGGGCGGTCGCTGATCGATATTCTTGACACGTCGGACAAATACTTATATGACTCACCTAGCCTTCGCGCTGTTCGTGGACACTGTGGGAAGGAACGGCTTAGAGCGGACCAGGACTCAGCAATATTTGCAAAAGCACGTATCCAATAGAGAGCGCATGTAGTACATACGGTTCAGCTGACTGACGCTCATATCCATACACCTACAGTCGTGCGCTCAAGGGCTTTCCAATGAACTCGTTCAGTAGACGCGCCATCTCGGCTGCAAGTTCATCCGGCATCTGTACAGGAAGCTACATCCCTCATGATTGTCAGTATCACCCCTGAGTCGTGGGCTGTACAAGAAAATGGGACGCACGTAGTGGCCGGCGCCCTTTATGACGCTGATAGAGGCCAGGGACTCGCGATACTGCTCGTTGTTTGCGTACGACTGACGGTACAGCTCGGGCGTCCTAAGAGACGGCTCAGTCACGCTGAGAAGACATACAGACGACTCGGATGCGCACCAGATGTCTTCTGTCTCGCCGCGGATGATATGCGTCGGGAGGATATGGAAGATCTTGCGCAAGTATCTAAAGGCCTCGAGGTGAGTGCCGTCGTCCAGGAAGGACGCGGTCTCTTGCTCGACAGTGGTCTTCGTCGTGATGCGCCCGGGGTTCGAGGCGTCCGTGCGGAAGTACGTCTCCTGTTGGAATTCGGTGAGCCATACCACTGAGGTCAATCTCATACCGCTCGCGAAGCTGTGGGATAGACGCACGCTCATGATCTGCCACACCTCGGGGTGATAGACCTTGCATGGGAAGCGCTTCTTGAAGTAGTCCATCGCCTCCCCCACGGATGACCAGGATGTCTTGCGGCGCGCGTTGGAGGCCGCGACAGTCTTGTAGAGCACCTGCATGGGCTCCCATGCGTGTTCGCGATCGAAGAGCGGGGACTCGACGAGCATGAGGCGGGAGATGGGGAGATTCGACGTCGCTGGCTCTAAGGCTCTGAGTCTGGACACACGGAACGCCGAGGATGAATCAGCTGCTATGCAGGGTATGATCAGAGTACTTCAAAGGGACGCATACATGGAGGATCCTGCGGCGGAGTGTGCCACGGCGACCAATTGGGAGCGTTCCACGTCGGAGAGGATGTTTGAGGCGAGGAAGGTACGGATGGCAGCTGCATACTGAATTCCAGGGACTGTGTGCAATCGAGACGATGTTAGGGAGCAGAAACAGAAGGCTATCTGGGCACACGACTTGACAACGTACATATGACACTGTAGTGCTTCCGGAGAGCATCTTCGTTCAAGAGCGCTGCATCACCGTGGTTTGCACGCTCTATAACCCAAACAGAGCGGATGGTGACGCGGCTATCCGGCAGCGAAACGTGCTGGTAGAGCCGCTTGATGACTGGGATCCAGGTCTCGCTCTCTGTAGTGTGTGTGAACTGGCGTCAGTACGTGTCGGTACGGCAAGAAAAGAAGCGGAGCGACAGACGCAGATTCAAACCGCCGCATATCAGGAGAGAGCAGGTGGCCCGCGGGCTTGAGGCATGTTGGGGAATTCGTTCGAGAAGGGTGTAGCGCGAGGCGAGGGCGCGGAGCGGGTGGTCATGGCTGTACTCGAATTCGAATGTGGCGCATGACAGAGGGTGCAACTTCGCCTCAGGAGACAATGGCATGGTAGACTGTATGATGGCCTGTTCGCTCAGTATCCTTCTCTGGTGGTATTACTATGCTGGCGACTTGAAAGACCGGAGAGGCGGCAAGGGGTGAGGTCCGGATGTGCGCTTTCCTTGAATGCTTAAATGATGACAGGGACGGATTCCCTGACGGGGCCCTGACTGAACCGCATGTTATTGGCGCATGGAGAAGACATGGGCGGCGGCTGGAAGCTCTCGACTGGCCGCCCATAGATGATGGAAGACTCGGACTCTGTGGGCGCACAGATGGGTCAATCGAGTGTACTCGGGTACTCGTCAAAAGACATTTATAAGGGAGTATGCGCACCATAGTGTACACTCATTCCTTGAATCCCCCAACTGGCAAGAGATGTGGTCGGTCTGTCCAATTGAACCAGCGCTAAGGTATATGGTGTACAAACAAAGACAAAGCGACGGCAATGCGCGGAATGTAAGTAGTCTGATTCCTGAACCACTCCTTGAAGGCATCCCAGGTCCGTCGCTTCCGAACATAGCGCACAGGACGGCTCAGAATAGTACTCATTCGAGCCTATCAGTGAGGGATTTCCAATCCTCTGCATTCTGTATTCCTGACGCGTCTGACCTACCAGTGAGCGCCTCGGACTGCGTTTTAGACTATCCCCAGTAAGAGTCAGCACCGACGATGGCCTCCTCGAACTATATATGCAACTGTACTGCACGTCAAGGCAAGCCGCAAGAAGAACCCACAGGGAAATCACGCAAACTGGATGTCAGGTGAACATACGCTTAGCATGCAGTGCCGCCTACAGACATCCACACCGGGCAGTCTCTGAGTTCTCCCCGCGGACTCCAGGTACTTCGACGAAGATACCGCCGGGCGCGCAGTCCGATGACGCCGCCCATGCTTCTCGCTGCCCATGGGCTGCTTCGTGCCCTGAGCATACCCGTGAGCCCCGAATTTCCAGCCCCTCCGGCCAACTGAAACCGAGTATTTGAGCGGCGTAGCCTTTACTGAGCACACCTTTCCCTCTGTATCCCTCCCTCTGCCATGGATGGGACCAGTACCGTCTCCGCTGCCGCTGTAGCAGTCGCCATCGCCTTCACCTCCTACCTGGTATACCGCTCAATCTCTGTATCTCGCTCGCCGGCTCCTCTTCCTCCAGGCCCGAAGCCGCTTCCGCTCGTCGGAAACGTCTTGGATCTTCCCCAGTCCCAGCCATGGGAGACCTTTTCCAAATGGGGAGATACTTACGGTACGTACTGCCCTGGGACATGACGCCGTCTAGCTCAGTGGAGCCATAATACATACTAATCCGGCCCTTCTGCTATGTTGTAGGCGGCATGACCTTCATCAATGCACTGGGACAAGGCATTGTCGTCCTGAACGATCCCAAGTACGCGATAGAGATGCTCGACAAGAAGGGATTGCTCTACAGCGATCGCCCGAAGCTGGTCATGGGCGGCCAACTGGTCGGCTGGGATGAGGGCCCTGCCCTAATTCCCTTCTGTGACCGGTGGGCCGAATACCGCCGTTTGTTCACTCACTTCATGGGCACAAAGGCCAAGATCGAGGAGTTCGATCACGTACTGTACGAGGAGACCAATGTCTTCCTGAAGAATCTCCTTGCGGATCCACGCAACTGGGTCGAGCACGCGCGCCGGTACGTTCTACACGCAGCGGCAATGAAACGACGCCAGTCACTCATGGCGTATGCTATACCTCTCAGACTCGCCGGAGGATTAGTGCTCCAGCTGGCTTACGGCTATAGAGCCTCTGACCCTGGTGGCAAGGAACTCGTAAAGGTCGTCGACGATGCGATGGACGGCTTCTCCGAGATGACCAAACCCAATGCTTTCTTGGTTGACGTCTTTCCCATTCGTGAGTCGCTTCTACACTACCTCTGGCTCTTTGACTAATTGCATCGACAACATCCCCGCAGTGAGGTACGTACCGGCGTGGTTCCCTGGTGCCGGGTGGAAGCACAAAGCAAAGCTGTACCGCGAATACCTGGAGGAGATGCTGCTGGCGCCATTCGAACTAGTCAAGCAGCAGATGGTGCGCCCGAGTCGACGTTTTAGAAGTTCTATGGGGATATTGACACAATGCTGAAGGCCGCAGGCGTTGCGCGACCATCATTCACTCAGAGCCATCTCGACAACCAGAGCCACACGCCAGACAAAGAGCGACTCATCCAATGGGCTGCTGCGGGTATCTATAGCGGTATGCATACCTTACCAGTCTCTATCTCTCGTTACTGAGGGCAAGACATCCGCAGGAGGCGCCGACACCGTCAGTACCTTGTGTTATCTCTTTGCAACCTGACTTGACCAACAGACATCTCAACAGACCGTGGCAGGTATAGAGGCCTTCTTCCTCGGCATCACTATCCACACGGAAGAGCAGAAAGCCGCACAAGCTGAGATAGACGCCGTCATAGGACGAGAGCGGCTCCCTACGTTCGCTGACCGCGAGCGATTGCCGTACTGCGAGGCTCTCTGCCTGGAGATCATGCGTCGTTATACATTCGGACCACTCGGTAAGCTGTTCCTGTCAATCAGTCATAATCTGTGTGTCTTGTCTCAGAGGAGCTCACGCTGCCTTGCCCTACAGGACTGGCTCATGTTTCGCGTGAGGACGACGTACACGACGGCTATTTCATCCCCAAGGGCACGATCGTCATTCCGAACAACTGGTACGCCCCAGCTCATCCCCCCCTCGGCGTATCCGCTATCCTTATTCTGACATATGACCCACCATCCACCCTCTCGCACAGGCGGTTCTTCCGGAATCCCGACACATATTCTGACCCCGAGACATTCCGTCCCGGACGGTTCATCGGCTCAGAGAAGCAGTTCGACCCGCGCAAGTACCTCTTCGGTTATGGGCGTCGGTACGAGTCTTCTCTCTCTCATCCGAGTCATGTCGCTATCACTCACTGTCTGCCTTGTTTTCGCATCCTCGCCATGCCCGACTACCAGGATCTGTCCAGGCAAGTCGGAAATATGCTCCCTTGAAGGAGACACGCTAACCACGATCACACCCAATAGGGATACATCTCGCAGACGCATCGCTGTGGCTTGCGTCTGTTTCGGTCCTCGCGGCGTTCGATGTCGCACCTCCTGTCAAGGACGGCAAACCCGTCATCCCCTCGGGCAAGTTCCTGGATGGCGGTATCAGGTTCGTCTTCGCGGCCTCTCTCAACTTGCTTCGGCTCACAATGGATGTCGATCTAAATAAAACCTTCATTTACATAGCCATCCTGAGCCATTCGAGTGCGTGATCAAGCCGCGGAGTGCTGCAGCAGAGGCGCTCGTGCGTGCTCTCCCAGCCAGTCTCTAGGCTCAGGATTGTTGTAGCTGCATGTTAGTACTGTATGATATAAATGAATGAGTTCGAACATGGTCAGACCGTACAGACTACCAGTGCACCATGTCACTTCTAATCTACACTCTTACGGCTTGCTTCTTTCGCGCGCCGCCGAACCTCTTCAGCCCGCTCATCCAACAACCACATCGCATAAGCCCTATGCAACCTCTTCGTCCACTCCGGGATCGTCTTCTGCGCCCCGCCCTCTTCCGCTACGACCTCATAGTCATGCGCCGCAGAGAAGCCCACCTCCACCATCCCCTCCGCGTCCACCTCTCCCACGGGGAGCTCATGCCGGCCGCCGGACATGAGGCGCCACGGGTATCCCCACGCCGCGATCCGCCTGAAGAACGCGACAGGCTCGTCGGCCATCTTCCAGCCCATCAGCAACGGTGCGCCGGGGCCCGCGGGAGGGCGGCGGACCTCGAACAGGCCGTTGAGCAGCTTCTGGCCCGTGGAGAAACCGTGCTCTCCGCAGTCGCCCGGAGAGCGCGAGGAGGCGACTGCCTGCCCTTCTGCCCTCAGTAGGGAGCTTTCGAAGAACGTGCGGGCCCACGCTTCCTCGATGCTGTGCACGTCCGAGGCTCCGTGCGGAGAGTCAGGTGCCAGCAGGCCGGCTGCGGGGACGCGGGTAGAGTATATGTCGACGTATGGAGTTTGCTGAGTCGCTGGGTTGGACGGGGCTCGGAGGGCGTCCGTGGAGAATGCCTCGGGGCGGCGGGGAGGATATTTGGCCTCGAGCCGGGTGATGGTGTGGTGTGCGTAAGCTGCCGGAGGCACGATGATGACCACTGCTCCTATAAGTACGCGACGAGAGAAGAACCTGAGAGAAGACATGCTGTCAGAGCTCCCGGTCTCAGGTATCAAAGCATAAGTAAGTACTGGTGAAACAGGGCCCGATTGTGCCTTCCTCCGACAGTGACCGCAGGGTACAGCCTCCACCGGGCCGCCACTGCCGACCTACATATGATCCATTTCATACGCACATCGAGCTGATGCAGCCACAGAATTCTTGCGGTCTACTCTTCTCCGTCGAGGACATCACCAAACCGACTCTTCAATCTCTTTTCGAGACGTATCGTACACTTCAATACCAACTTCTGCGTTCAGTAACTGAAACTCTGTCCGACGATCTTTTCGCTTAAGCTCCACAACCTCTTTGCGCTGGCCTTGTCGACAGCATACGGCTCTACTTCCTCACTGGGCGCAAGTTGGCAGTCCTGCAGGTATACGCCATTATGTTCTAGAAAAGCGCAATTTGAGCATGAGCCACAATGGCGCAATGCATGGATAGAGACTCGGACGCTTACCGTCAAGCTTAGGGTCAAACGCGGCGACGACATGAGTCGCGGTGCCCTGACTGAAGTTCTTGGTTTTGAGCTCTTCCGAGCCTTGCTTGTGGCCCAGCTCCTGGTCAAGAGCCTCTGCGTTTTGAGTCAGTATCATGTTAGAGAACGTAGATCTAGCATAGAAACTCACTCAAACCGGCCCAGTCCTTGTCAGAGGTGAACCGACTGAGGTTGGTCCAAATGGCACCCGGGTGAATAGAGAAGGTTCTGAAGCCCTTGGATCCCAACCTGTGCGCCAGTTCGACAGAGAAGAGCATGAGGGCAGTCTTGGACTGGCCATACGCGCGCCACATGTTGTAAACCTTTCCATCCTGGACGTGTAGTCCGCAATGCGGTTCAGCAGACATGGTGGTGAGTTCAAGCCGCCACGCAAGCCACGCACCTGAAAGTTGAGGTCGTCCCAGCGGATATCGCTCAAGCGGTGTCCATCACTGCTGACATTGACGACACGAGGACTTGACTTGGATTCGAGCAGCTTCGGCATGATGAGATTCGTGAACAGGAAGTGCCCGATGTAGTTCGTGCCGAAGTGGATCTCGAGCCCGTCGGCGGTCTTCTGATAAGTCGGGGACATGACACCTGCGTTGTTGACGAGGACATCAATAGCTTCCGGCCACGAGAGCACCTCCGCCGCGGCCTTGCGGATCTCCGCCTGAGAGCTGAGGTCGATCTCGAGCGTGCGGATCGCGACGCCCGGGTGGGCAGTCTCGAGCTCCTGAGCGAATTCAGCGAGCTTTGGGCCACTGCGATCGGCGAGGATGAGGAGTTTTGGATGGTGCGCGGATATGACGTTGACGAAGTGTGCGCCGAGGCCGCCAGGGAGTACACCTGTGACGAGGATAGTCTTCCCGGCGATGGAGGAGGAGAGGGCGGAGGCTACTTCCTCAGCGGTGGTGGAAGCATTCCAGCCTGGATTGGAGGTGATACTAGTCGCGGACATGTTGGCTTTTGCAGTGACGGATCAGTGCACGGTCGGGTGTGTATCGTTCTCCTTATATACTTACAGCTTATGCTTGCTGCATACAGCAATGCGGAACGTGCGAAAGGTGACGTAGCCAACATACCGAATTGTCCCAATTCCGATCGGCAGCTTCAATCCTCTCGAGCTCAGTGCCCTGCAAACAGAAGTGAGCATGTAGCAACTTCGCCACGTTGAACGATTCCGGGCTCCTACTGAGCTGTCAACTTCTTCAAGTTATACGTACCCCAACATGCCATCCTGTAAATTGCAGGCATACTTCATCCTATTATTCAATTCGTTTAGGCCGATCGGAGAGGAGAACAGACAAAATGGAGACTCCTTGAAATCCAGAGCGCTCGACACTCGGCGCGGTTGTGGGTCGGGCCGTGGGAACATGCCTCGTGACGCAGGTAACCATCTCATCGTCAATCTACAGTACTACGTATGTTCCATACACTGCAGTTCAACTACGCCCAGAAACACGACTGGTGGATGCTTGAATTTCACTGTACGTTTTGGCCGACATCGGACTAGTACGTGCTTGTTTGCTGGATGGGTTGAAGTCAGATCCTCTGATTCTCTGCGTTCTAGGGATGTGGCTACTGCACACTACGTCTGGCGAGTTGAAATGGTTTGCTAAACGACCAGCAGAAGGTTACCTCATATTGTCCCATGTGTGGACGACGGAGGAGCAAACATTCCAAGACGTTCAAGCATTGAAGGCGGCTGGTGGTCTCTCTGTCGCCTCCTCAAAGATACGCGATTGCTGCGCCTTCGCTCGGCGAAGAGGCTACAACTGGGCATGGATCGACACATGCTGCATTGACAAGACCAGCAGCGCCGAGCTCTCCGAGGCCATCAACTCGATGTTCGCTTGGTATCGCCACGCGGACGAATGCATCGCCTTTCTCCAGGACGTCGACGAGACCGAGGATCCGTACGCTGAGGACTCTCAGTTCCGCCAGAGCAGATGGTACACGAGGGGTTGGACGCTGCAGGAGCTCATAGCCCCGCGTCGCTTGGTTTTCGTCTCGAAGAACTGGCGCGTCATCGGAACGAAGGGGAGCCTG
Source organism: Lentinus tigrinus ALCF2SS1-7 (assembly GCF_003813185.1). Lineage (NCBI taxonomy): Eukaryota > Fungi > Basidiomycota > Agaricomycetes > Polyporales > Polyporaceae > Lentinus > Lentinus tigrinus. The sequence continues at coordinate 146,586 of NW_027137929.1, forward strand.
GCGGGCCTGGTCGAGGAGATCACGAATGTCGACTTCGACGTCCTTACCTTCAGGCGGACTCATGCACGCGTCAGCGTCGCCCGGCGTATGTCGTGGGCGGCGAACCGCCAGACGACCCGCGAAGAAGATCGCGCATACTCTCTCCTCGGTATCTTCGGCGTCAGCATAGCCACTGTATATGGGGAGGGCGACAACGCCTTCATTCGACTGCAGGAGGAGATCATGAAGCACATCCCTGATCAGAGCATCTTCGCATGGGGACCGCCGATGCTCCGCGATATCAGCGCCTTCTCACGGACAGTGTCATCTCCGGGCAAACGGCACCTACGAGCCCTGCTCAGCATCTCCCCGGACTCGTTCGCCAACTCTGCTGAAGTTGTGCCCGTCCCGCCCGAGATGGTGTCGAAGCGGCTAGGAATCAAGGTCCCGCCTCTCCACTTCACCCTCACGAGCTACGGAATGCACGCTTTGGTCCCGATGATGAAGGCTCCCGGGAGCCCGTCCGACAAGCCCGTGTGGCTGGCTGTTCTCGCCTGCGCGGACGGCACTGGGAATCTTGTCGCGCTGATCCTGCAGCCACAGTCGGAAGAGGCGGAAGACCGCTTCTTCGTCGGGGTCTCCGTCTTCGTCGCCCAGCAGCTCCACACAGGCGCGCTTCACTGCGACGACTACCGCTCCGTCTCGCTTGATCTCGCGCCTGGGAGGACGTTCCCGTGGAGCTCCTCTGTGGCGAAGATGCGCGAGGTGCACATACCCCACCGTCTAGACACGTTCAATTTTGACTATGCACACGAGGGGAAGAGGCCCGCGAGGGACAAGAGGCGGTGGTCGGACATCATCGTGGCTCCGTGCGAGGTCGTCATTCCTGCTTGGCATGTGCACAAGCTGTCGAGGGAAAGCGGGTTTGCGTTGAAAGCGCCCAATCCTGGGGATTCGTCGCTGTTCTTTGAAGATGGGTGTTATGAGCCCCAGGAGATACAGCTTGCCAATGCGACGACTGAAGATATCCTCGTTGTAAGGCTCGCTCCCTGCTCGACGGATGCTGGTGAGTGCGGATATGGAATGAAACTCCGTGCGCGTACTCAACGCATCTACTTACAGCGTTTCAGTACCTCCATGCTTCGGTCTTTCTCCAGGACCCCAACGTACGAGATGTTGTCGCACTTGCTCAGTCGAACTCGGACGATACAGGCTGTGCATCCGAACACGTGTCAAGGTGGGAACAGTACACAAAACGCTTCGACCTCGGCCGGTGGAAAGTCACACTCGTGTTCGAGACCCTCAACTCGCAGTTCAGCGGGCTCGTCAACCCCGAACACAACGGACGTGCTCTGCACTCCCTCCGCCTGGATATCGCCCCTAGCGCTCCCCCCGCATCTCCCATGGCGGACTCAGAGAAGACGATCGGTGCGCATGATCAACTCGCATCGAGGCCGTCAACAGCGGCCTCCTCTTCCTTCAGGGATGAATTCGGCAAAGCGAGCCGCAGTCAGCTCCCGAAGACGATCGAGGGTACTGGAGGATGGAAATACTGGGACGGACGAATGGGCCATCGCCCGCCGGCACATACAGATGCTGTCACCGCCACTCCTACCACCACAAGGCGCAAGTTCTCGGCTACTACAGCTTTCCGTCGCTCTGTGCAGGATCTCGTCTGGGGACCATCGTCGTCGTCCTAGACGATGCTCGGACTGGCAGAGAGGTATGCGGCTTCTGCCGGGTCTCAAGGTCGGACAAAACCTGACAAAATGTACATTATCCTTCGTACAGGACACGAGAAGGCCACAACCGAGATGAGCAGTAGTCGATCTGGATGGTAAGAGACGTATCACTCAATCAGTCTGCAACATCAGGCTGATACATAGCATCGCTATTCTCAGGATCACATTGTCTGTACACTGTCCCTGTTTCAGTTGCCCTCTACTCGATCCGTTCTTAGGAATGAGCCACCCTATGATACGCAAACGTGAGCTGTAGGACACCATGACTTGCCGAATACAGAGAAAACGCACCCGACTTCCCAGGTCCCATCACTCGGGAGACAGAGGCCTTCGGACATCACAGGCTGGGTGGGCGGCAAACACGCGCTCGCCGCCGCAGACGCGACTTGGGCCTGAAAGTAGCAAATACCTGAGTACAAAAGAGCTCTGAAGCATGGGGAGCGACGCACCAGCGAGAGCCAACAGTAGGTGAGCGGCTCCGGGCTGACGTTCTCGAAGAAGAACCTGCAAGTCCCGAACGTGATCGTCTGGACGTGGTTGGACTCGACTGTGAATTCCGGGGCTGAAAGCAAGGTGAGTGTTTGGAACTTGCCCTCGACAAGGCGCAACTTACCAATCTGGCCATTGAGGATCGTGATCGAGTTGACAAGCTGCTGGCAGTCGTCCGTGGTAGGCGGAAGCTGGCCAAGCTCTCCGCAAACGGTCGTACCTGCCAGACCACGCGTGAGTCCCTCCCCTCTAGTACGGCGCGAGCCCTTGCATTCTACTCACAGATCTCCCCGCAGACGTCTTTGGCAGTCGAGGTTGGGCTTGCAGCTGTCACCGTCTCGGTGATCGTCGCAGTGGCAGATTCCGTCTCTGTCTCGATGATCGTCGTCGCACTTGTCGCAGTGGACACCTCCGTCACAGTCGCCGATTCCGTCGCGGTGGTCGTAGAGAGGCTCACGGAGACCGACGTCACGGTCTTTGTAGCCGTCGTTGCCTTCGTCACCGTCTTCGTCGTGGTCTTCTTTGGCGGGTTGGGCTTGACCGGCGGGCAGTCGGGGAAGAGCCACCAGAAGAGACCCTCGAGCCAGGCCAGCAGGGGATCCTGGGCTTTGTGCGCAGACACGAACGGCGTGGTCGACGTTGTCGCGCAGGAGAATTTGGTGAGTTCTAGAGTTGCATTGCCTACTGCGATGGAGGACGTCGAGACCAGCGTTGGGGACGATCCCGGGCAGATGCTGTCCTGGTCCGTGCCTGTTCCGTTGCCAGCGGCAAGCTGTCTCCGGACTGCGTAGGCCAGTCAGCGCGATCTCCGTGTGGAAATTTGGAGATGTTATAACGCACCATTATACGCGGGCGTCGCAAGCCCAGTCACGCTGCTCAGGGCAGCGGCGAGGACGACGAGCAGGACGGAGAACGCCTTCGTCATGTTTGGTCACTGCCTGGGTAGAGTCTGTCTGAGCGACGGAGAAGAGTGGAGCAGCGCGCAAGGGGTCTTCCGGCGTGTTCGCTGGGGATTGATGGTGAATCCTTGCACGGTACTTATAGGTGCCAGACAGCTCTTTGTCAGTCTGCCGAGACTGTTACGCGCCCAGTGTCTTCATGAGACACATGAGAGATCGTGGTTGTTGCCTGATTGGCATGTCGGCCTTCTCAGCCAGGGGCAAGGAGATGGATGGGCTTCTGCGATTGTGCGGAGTAAACGGGGTTCAGTCTCCGCTCACAGCTTGCGGGTGTCGGGCAACGTGCACTCGGTATTTCGGATTCTTCAGAGGGAAAGCAATCCGGATTCATCGAGCCCGCGGAGTAGCGGTGCCCTGTATGCTCGCTGCCGAGGAACGTAATGTCGATTTTCATTGGACAGGGAAGTCCCGACCGCCTCACATGGGAGGCATAAGCTCTCGGTGGCTGAGGTTCGTTGTATCGCATTAGGTTATTGGAAGGGCGATGCACATGACGCGGCCAGTCTAACTCCCAGCATCAGAGACGCGCAGGGAAAACGGCAGCAGAAAGCGTACGATCTCCTCTTACTGTGACTCTAGACTGAGACCTGAATGCTACGTGGCAGCCTAGCACCGCCTAGGTGTGGGAGTGAACTTGAGCATCGACGTTAGAACGATGTCCTATGAGACACGGGAGACGTGCAGAACTGATCGAGAGAACGGCCCTCCGGGACGTCCGTCCCGTTGCCCAACAGCGAAGACGCTCACTAGCCGTGACCGTGGTTTGGTGGCCTGGCCTAGATCCCCTGGTGGGATTTTTCTGCTGCGTTCTTTTCCGGCATGGAATATGCGGGAGCAGTCCAGCTCACTGCGCTGAATGGCTAGGGCAGGACAGGAATTCGCGACACGAAGGCACGATCGACAGAGCGGCGACAGAGCTGCATTCGACTGTGTCTATTGATCGGTAGCGACTCAACGGCGGCGTCAGACTCGGATGCGGACATCATGAGATTATCACCGCTTTTGGGACGGCGGTAGGAGAAGCGAACATGTCCACCGAGTTGAACGACCGGCCGGCTAGACTCTCAGGCACACAGATTCGGAATGTCGGACACGAGTAATGTCTCTGAGCGCGCTATAGGCATGTACCTGAATTACCGTTCAGAAGTTGAGCTTTGACAAGGAACCCGGACATGATGGATTGGACCAGAGCTGGACATCATACCGAAGTATCGCGGGGATCATGTCGAAGTATCGTGATGTGTTCGCCGCGAGGTGGACACGTTCACGTTCTACCACCGACATGATCAAGACAACTTCGCTAGCTCATATACTGTGGCATAAACCAGCTTACAGAAGACGTTCCTCCAGCGATATCCTCTCAATACAGCAATTATCAGCAATCTAATCACATTGACAAAGCACAACAACAATATTCGGGGACTATGTATAGACATTTCGCAGCCATCGTTCAGGAACTTGAGACCTTGAAGACAGGCAATTCCCGAGTAGCTCAGGCGTGCGCCACACTAAGAAGACAGACAGTATTGAGCGTTTTGTCAAGACTGGACAGTCAAAAAATACTCACATGACGCGCCAGTCCCCATCGGTGGCAACGCAAATGCCCTCCGAGTTGATGGGTTGGACGGGCGGCAGGCAGGCAGCAGCAGCCGCAGACCCGACTTGGGCCTAGAGCACACACACACATCGCATGTCAGCGCAACGACATGAGAATCGATGGAGAAGCATGGCCACTCACAAGCGAGAGCCAGCAGTAGGTCATGGGCTCGGGCGAGAGGTTCAGGAAGGCGAACGAGCAGGTTCCGAATGATATCGTCTGCGCGTGGCTCGGGTCGACCTCGAAGTTCGGAGCTGTCATGCAGCGGGGATTGCGGGGTGATTAGCGATTAGTGTATAGGTCGGAGATCCACAACCCGGGGTGCAGAAGGAGCGCGGGGAGAAGCAAGGAACAAGGAAAAGTTCGCCATGCGGAAGGAGAGGATAATGCGGCAATAAAGTGCGCAGCTCATATAAGTAGCAGGAGGGGAGGAAGTAGGAGGGACATCAAGGTGTCGTGCAAAGAGCGAACATAGAATAGAACGATAGATCGATCAAGAGGGATCCAGACAGGAGAAGCACTCACCAATCTGGCCATTCAGGATGGTGACTGCGTCGACGAGTACCGCGCAGTCATCGGTGGTCGGCGGAAGCACGCCGCTGTTCCCACACACGTTCGAGCCTGTGCGAGAGACGTCGGCATCAGCGTGGCCCCCACGCAAGCAGGTTCTGATGGGTCTCAGCCTGGTACGTACAGATCTCACCACAGACGTTGAGAGTGGGTGTCGAAACCGGAGCGCTCGAGGTCGAGCTCGGGGGCGGGGCGGGGTCAGAGGAAGCCACAGCCGCAGTCGAGGACGACGGAGAGGCGGGAGGGGCGACGGTGCCAGGGCCAGTTCCGAAGCTGCTCGAGGACGACGACGGAGCAGAGGGAGAGATGACGGTGCCCGGACCAGTTCCAAAACTGGACGAGGACGACGGGGCAGCGGGAGGGTCGGGGTTAGTTCCTGGCCCAGTGCCTGTACCTGTACCTGTTCCGGTACCGGTTCCAGTTCCAGTGCCAGTGCCGGTCCCAGTCCCAGTGTTAGGCCCGCTTCCAGTGTTGCCGGACGGCGGGGTTGAGAAGAAGCTGTGGAAAGGCCCGTCGCAGGAGAAGGTCCTCAGCTCCACCGTCTTGTCCCCGACGGTGACTGACGAAGTCTTGACGACTTGCGCTCCGGCGCAGGGCAGGGGCGAGGTGTCCCGAGCTGCTCAGATCGCACCCAATGAGAAATGACAAACGTCATGCATAACAGGATGCAGAAGGGCAGGACTCACGAGTGACGAGCCCATAGGTGCTCGCGGCGAGCGCAAGAGAGACGAGGGTTGCACGGATGAACTTCATGTTCGCTAGCTTCGACTGAGTCGTTAGTCGTGGCCCGGTCTGCCCCCGGACATCCACCTTATAACTACCCCGGGGGGGTTCTCGAGTACCCTCAAAGAGAGGAGCACAAGCACCGAACACAGGTCCGCCGCGTATGATGTAAGAGAGGTGACGGTAAGGGGCATGTCATGTACAGCTCGTTCGGGATTGCGTCTCGAGTTCTTTCGAGAGCCGCACATCCAGGATCGCAGGCGCACGAGGGCTTGAAACTGCGTTGGCTTGCGCGGCCGCCGGGTATACAGTACTCAGTTGTCATGTTCCGGTGTGTACGGTTCCCTGGCGCGCATAGAAGATCAGGTACTAGATGCGGGGATTGAAGTCCTGTACGATGTTGCGCACAATGGGTGAGTCCGGAGACGACAGTGCACCCGTGAGGGACACAGCCCACATGGTGTTCCGTGCCAGCCATTCAAGTTGTCGTTCCTGGAGATGCAGCGGACGTTGCTTCGCTCAAGTTGCGGGGAATCCGTGACGGATGAGAGACAGCGGATCGTGCCCAGACGCCGCCCGTGGTTCCCGAGGCGATGCGCAGAAGTGTAGCCTATTGACGTGCAACTTTGTTAGCAATCACGTCCGGTCGCAGTTTGAAGCTTGAAGGATTGGCGGTGGTACGTATACGTACTAGATGGACGACTGACAGCGCTCGTGCGTCCGAGAACCAGTCTTGGGCCTCAAAACGTCTCCGACTCGACAATGAGCTGGCAGTAGTGTGCTGCTTGCTGCGCAGAACTACAGGCAGCAGGCACGATCGTACAAAAAGGCCGCCCGTGCCTAGGCAATGCGTTGGCAGCGTGTCACGATGAGAGTTCAGGACGAGTTGTGCACAAGCGCCAGAGCACAAACGCGTTTTGAGTGCCCGATTCGGTGTTGAATCACGTCTCTTTCCTCGAGAATCGAGAATATCAATATCTACAGCACAAAGACCAATATATCGCAATCGACCATTCACTATATACAACACATATTCCCTTGTCCACCCATATGAACCCAAAGTTATTGAATCGAGCCCGGGCTGCTCAAGAATGAGCGATACTGTGCGGCGCATTCGTCAGAATAAAATAAAAACAGAATAAAAGCAAGATTCATAGCTATACTCACCCAACACGCCAGACACCTTCGGGTGCCTCGCACAAGCCCTCGGACATGACAGGCTGCACCGGCGGGAAACACGCCTTCCCAGCCGCGGCCGCGACAGCCGCCTGCGAGCACAACCGCGCATCAGCGTACGTCGTCCGGAGAACACTACTATGTACTGCAAGTGAGCGAGCCACGTACGAAATCAGTCCAGCAGAACGTCAGCGGAGCAGATGGCGAGAAGTTCTGCAGGAAGGCGCGGCAGGTCCCAAAGCTGAGCGTCGTCGCGCGGTTCGGGTTGACCGTGAACGTCGCTGTAACAGGGTAGGGTATGCGTGTCAGAACTGCGAACTGCGAGGGATGAAGGATCACAGGGCTCACAAATGGAGCTGTTGAAGATGGAGATCGCGTCGAAGATCTTGTCGCAGTCTTCGCTCGTCGGCGGGAGGGAGCCGCTCTCCGCGCACACGTTCGTGCCTGTCCTAGGTGTCAGCTCGATACACATTCTTCCTCGCGTCCCAAACACTCACAGGTAGTATCAGCACAGGCGTCGGAGGCCGCAGCGACGGGACTGGCCTTGTGGGCGGACGGGACAGCGTCGCACGAGAAGGTCGTGAGCTCGACGGTGTCGCTGCCCACGGCGACGGAGGAGGTGCTCAGGGCTTTCGCACCAGCACAAGGGACTGTGGTGTCATCACGAGCTATCAAAGGGAAACACAGACGGTGAGCGAGACACGCAGAGCTGCATACGGAACGAAGAAGACGCACGAGTGAAGACAGCGACGCCACCAGCAGCGATGGCGAGGGACACAAGGGCAGCGTAGGCGTACTTCATCTTGGTGTGACCTTGATGTTGATGATGATGATACACGGACACTGGGGAAATCAGCAGCGTTCGAGAGGGAACGCTCCCGCGCTCAGCCACCTATGTATATACCCATGGTTGGGTCATTGGAAGCAGCCGTGGGTAGACGGGCGCTGGGCAATACCAGTCCCTCGTGTCTGACATCGGAGGTTGATGCTCGATGCTCGGAAGCTCAACGACATACAACAACGTGCAAAACGCTCAGGACCAACCGCGAAGCGTGTGGGGAGCCGAGACTCACTGATGTCCAGAGATCCCGAAGTCCGAACCTGGGAACCTGGAAGAGAACACACTAGAGAACGCCGACGTCTCGGTCAGGGCCCGGGCTTTGCGGACTTACGGCTGCGCGGGCAAGTCAGGTACTAAATGCGACGTTGCGACCTGACATTCCTATGCAGAAGCGCATCGTATGCTCCCGAACAGCTTGAACCAGGGGTGCATCGTGTTGTGCCTCGGCCTGCACGTAAGAAAGGCGGCTCTTCGTGTTTCGTCGGATGATATTCGTGTCTTGCCCGGGCCGCGGGGGTGAGGTAAGGGAGCTGTCAGTCACTGGCCCTTCTCGGTGTACCTTGCGCTGCCTTCGAGAGGCATCGATTGCTTGTCCAGCTGGTATTGCATCAGTTTCAAGGAGGGCGATTACAAGCTAGGCGTTACGAATTGACATAGAGGGAGGTCCAGTGGCCGATGGACCGTGGCGTGTAATACATACTTCCTCCCGGAACGACTCTGAGCCTCTTCGGAAAATCGCTCGTGACAGACGCAGTGTTTGGCGACCGGGGAGACACTGACGCTGGAGCGTCCGCGACAAGCCTCGGTAGGCATACCGACCCTTGAGGAGAACAGAACTACAACTGACATCAGTCCTGTGAAATACCGGAGCCTGAGGATGTCACTGCTGAAGTACTGACATACCAGAGTGCGCGGACATCGAAACAGCGACATGACATACAGGAGCACCGGCTCTATCAGGGTCCGCGGGCCGCAGGTAGACCAAGTTGCCCAGACCAATGTATAAACTGTGACCGTGGACCTGTCTGAAGTTGTGCGCCCCCAGGCCACAGGTCTCAGGGCCCAATACGTGCCAGTATTGGCAGCACAGCAGGGGACCATACCTTTCATCCACGACCCTTAGCCCTATACCTCGGTCCTCTGAGACAGACCCAAGGCTGGCGGTGGCAAGTCGCCCGTGTCTCAGTCTGTCAACGGCCACATTGCATTCACCAGCTGGGCCGCAGAGTCACGTAAACTCGATCTGTCGCTCGAGCAGCTTCCGGATGACACCTATAATCTCCTGGCGCACGCCCATCGGCAGATCCGCTACAACCCGCACCCAACCCGCACCCAACCCGACCCGAACCAGCACCAGCACCAGCACCAGCAACAGCAGCCATCAGTGAGCCCAAGTCCTGCTCTCTCCAGCACAGAAAGAGTGTGAGAAGGCTCACCTTCGACCCGCGGCAACAAATCTGCGAGGAGGGCCTCGACCGACATGCCCCCTCCCCCGGTGCCTTCTGCCGCACGCGCCATCTCTGCCACCAAGGACCGACCAAGGACCAATGACCAAAGTCCAAGGGCAAGGACACACACGCACCCACATGCACGCGCACACGAACGAACGAACGAAACAGACAAAAACAAGGTGGTAAGCAAACGCATCCACACACGCGCTCAAACAGAAACCAAACGCCAAACGCCAAAAGAAGAGACGAACCTTTACTCCGGTCCTTGAACCTATCAATCCACCCGCTCTCGTTCAGCTCGCGCGCAAGCCGCGCACATATCCTGCCACACGGCCAAAGTCAGTTCAAAGTATGAGCGATGAGCTCCCTCTTCCCTCTTCCCTCTTGGCTCCACCCTCCACCCTCCATATAGCGCAGTAGATAGAGAAGGAGAAGGACGAGGAGAAGCAGGACGAGGAGCACAAAAGACACACAAACCCACCTATCCCAATCCCCATTCTCGATCATCCGCCTCCGCAGAGGCGGGTACAGCGCCGCGTTCCGTCCGTCCTTGTGCGCCGGGGGCATCCTTTAGCTTCAACTACCTTCAACTTGCTCCTCGCGCGTGCCGTGTGAACCTGGGATGGTCACTGATCAGCGGTGGTGGTGGTGGTGGTGCGGGTCCAAGCCACACGAAATGCAAGCGCCCGTATACCGTGCCGTGCTGTCGGACCTCGCGTCGTGTTGAGAACACTTGCATTGTGGTGCAAAGGCCGGCGGCCGGCGTCTATCTGTTGATAATCAGTATTTATCGTAAGTTTGCAGGGGAAAACGCCAAAGTCAGGTAACTTTGATAGCGAGGAGAACAAGATAGCATTGACTGTAAGTTTGTACGAACGTTAGTGACGCCTCTCCTAAATTTGACACAGTAAGGGTGCCAGTCAGCTGCCGGTCAGCTAGGCAGGTCGGTTGGTTGGTTGGCTTGGCAGGTTGGTCAGTCAGGAAGGTCAGTCACCCTTTGTAGTGTTAATTCATTGATTCCTCTTTAGTAGCTTATTGGCATTGTGATGTTGTTACATATTACTTGAGCGCTTGCCAAGACCTGCCTACTATACTTACTTACCTGGCCGACCATCCTGGCTGGCTGACCATCCTCCCAGCCCTGCCTGCTTGGTCTAGCTGGCTGACCATCCTCCCAGACCTTTGCTCAAGGGCTGGAAGTTGCATATATCTCTGCAAGAGTCATTCAAAAAACCCTGTAGTAGATGGACTGTTGAAGCGTCACATATCACAGTATAAGTGCTTATCAAAAATGCCCATAATATGTCTGACCAGTGACCTACCTTCCGTCCTGCCGACCTGGCCAAGGGCCTGGCTGTCCTTCCGGACCTGGCTAACCATACTGCCTGACTTGTCTGTCCTTCCGGAGCTGACTGTCCTACCAGACCCAATATATGACCATCCTATGTGCAAAGTGATATCATTGTCACAGTATAATATATATCTGACATGCCACAGTAGTTAGAGAACTGAAGGGTGAGGAGGGTAAGTAAGTGCGATTGAAGTTGAAGGCCACAGGATAATAAAATACGACAATAAGCCAAAATGGGAGGCTGATAAGCTGGATAGACGCCCCCGAGAAAAAATCATTATCTAGAAGATAGACGCCGGCCGGCGGCCCTTAAGCGCGGGCCGCCGCCCCTAGGGCCGGCGGCCAACGCTCCATAATGCTGATATTCTGGTCGTGTTCGTATTAGTATTCATGGAGATCAATGAGCCTGCGACAAACCACAGATGAAAAAAACAACAAACACACAAAGGCAAGACACGAGGACCTCGAGCCATTATATACAACGTGCGCATACTCTACTGTACAAATAACGGAGGAGGTTCCAACGAGTCCCGACTAGCTGCGAGCCATATCACAGAGAGCGAGCCAGCGAGCGAACGAGCTAGTGAGAGCAGGTGAACCATAGGACGTTTGAACGAGCGGTGTGTGGGCCATAGACGCATACGCATATAATATCCATAGGCAAGGACAGCTGGGAGGAGAGGGGTACGTACGATGGGGAGGCATATGCGTCATAGGCGGACATAGAGTCAATAATACTTCGATGCGAGATACGGATACGGACAGAGGAGGCTCCGGGAGGAGTGTAGGTACGGCGACAGGGTGCGCGGGACGCGAGAGACGGGGACAATGAAAGTGGCAGGATGGGGGGAGCGAGGGGGGAGTGATGGAGTGATGGATGGTAGAGATGTGCGACACGAACGATGCGCTCCGTCAGACTTTGGTTGGGGGGGAGGGGGGAGGGGCAAGGCTGGCAGTACTGTGGGCAGCGCAGCCAACACCATATAATACATACATACTTCGTAACTTAGTCGCACAACAGCAACAGAACGAGCACATCTCCACAAAGGAGAGCAAGAGCCGCATGGGCGGAGGGACCGGGGGTGGGCTTATCTGTCCGAACCGTCAGTCATTCGTCCCGCTCCTCAGAGGCAAGGGCGCACTCACCAAAGGCAAAACTATATACACGGTCGCCACACCGACCCGCCCACAGCTGGCCACCGCCGACTCAGGGAGCTGGGGCACCCAAGCTGGGTCGCCACGCTAATAAGCTGAACGACCAGATGGACGAGTCATACCCCGCTAGAGAACACGATGGTCCTCGTCATAGATAACTTGAGAGCAGGCGTCCCGCGGTCACGGTCATCGCGTGATCGAACGGTCCAAGCATATACACATGCGGGACGCCGCCGTCTTCAGTCCCTCGCCTCGCCTCGCCGCGAGATTCAAACATGGCTTACGAGCCTGCTGCAGCGCCCCACGTCAGTCCCACGTCGATCGCGCAAGAGACACGAAAAGGATACTCACGTCCTAGACTTACAAGAAGCCGCGACACCCACACTCCACCACTACCGTCATGCCCGCGCGCCTCGTACGCGTGCCGCTGCCGCAGCGGCCTTCGTCGCGTTCGCAGCTGCAGCACGCTCGGCATTAGCCTGGCATGCGGAGCAGCTCCTGCACACACGCTTGCGCTTCCGTGCCGGGCCATCCGCCTCGCCACGGCTGCTCTCACCGGGACGAGGTACGCACCAGTCGAACACGCCGTCGTACTCGATGCCCTGGCGCTCAGCGAGGCCGCGGAAGAGCGCACGGAGGCCTTCATAGTCGGGAAGGTCGTCGAACTCGAGTGCGCGCACGTACTTGTAGAAGATGTCGAATTCGGGCGGAAGGCCGACAGTGAGGACCGCCTCGGTCTCGAGCTTCTTGTCGCGAATGAGGTCCCACGTCTCGCTGACAGTGGAGCCTTTGATCTTCCTCCATGGAAGCGTCCCACGAAGGAAGTAGATGAGCATGTACGCGAGCGCCTCGAGGTCATCCCGGCGTGAGCACTCGATGCCAATATGGGTGTTGATGGCGGCGAAGAGGCAGGTGCCCACGCCATGGTGATCGTCCTGGTGGTACGGGATGTGGGCGCCTGTGCGCGGATCGCGGAACTTCTTGGCGAGCCCAAAGTCGATCACATTGACGACGTAATCTGCTCTGCTGGATTCTGAGGTTTTTGGAACAACAAAGTTGGCGGGTTTGATGTCGCGGTGGACGAGGTCTCTCGAGTGGATATACTCGATTCGGGTGATCTAGAAGCAGGCGAGAGGTCAGAGAAGGATCGGAAGACGGGGACCGGAGATGAACGTGGTCACTGAATGCCATACAGAGTGGCAATCTGCAGCACCGACGGCGACGGATAGCGCAGCCACGCGCGGACAATGCTCGTTTCACTCATGCCTGGAGGCGTCGAAGTCCAGAAAGCTGCGTTCCACCTCTGGTGGTTCATCACCGTCTGCACGAACGCCCTGAGTCAAGCCCTGTTCCGCTCCCTCGCGGGCTTTGGGGGCCTGCGGAGAACAGAGCACGGCACGAACTAGAACGAGTGGCTCGATATGGGTGGACACAGGGCGTAGAGAGGTCTCACACGTCAGTGACTAGTCGCGCCTCCCCGCCTCTTTACGCGTTGACCAGCGCCGCCACTGTGTCAACGCGCTGCTCGTACATAGCTATGGCCCAATCTTGCCGCGCTACTCAACTGCGAGTGGCGAGCGGCCAAGCAAACGTCGAGAGGGCGGGTGGTAGCACGCGGGCAGGCTCGTTGCACTCATGTCTGGAGGCGTCAAAGTCGACCTTCATCGCCATCTACATGGATGCCACCAGACCTCCTGAGTTGGGCCCTATTCCGTTTCCATTGGGCTTCTGGGGCCTGCGGAGAACAGAACAGGGCGCAAACTAGACCGGGTGGCTCAAGACGGGGAAAGAGACGCGTCGGATGTGTGGGAATCGTGAGAGCACAAGACGCCAAATCGGGATGGGGAGGGCTCGCAGACGCCGTTGGCGGCCTGCACGCCGTCATCCCCGTTCGCGCGGTGTCCAACACGCATAATGCGCGGAATAGGCAGCATAAGTGAATCGAGGCTACTCACCAGCTGATCAGCGAGCATGAGGATGGTCTTGAGGGAAAAGTGCCTGTTGCACATGCGGAAGAGGTCCTCGAGGGACGGCCCCAGGAGGTCGATGACCATTACGTTGTAGTCGCCCTGCTTGCCGGACCAGTTGATCCAGGGAACGCCAGGACCGCCCATGAGAGTCTTGTAGATCTTGGACTCCTGCTTGAGCGGGGACGACTTGGCTATGGCCGGCTCGAGCTTGATGGCGACTTCCTTGCCGGCGACGGTGTGCACGCCCTGGAAGACGGTGCCTACGGTGGCGAGCGAAGTCAGCGCATACAGTAGGGCAGGGACGACGCGGAGACGGACCACAACCACCGATGGCTATCTCCTCCTCGAGTCTGTACTTGCCACCAAAGGTGAAGGCGTCCATGTCGGATGGGCGGATGGGTGCTGGGGAGAACTGGAGATGTCGGTACGCGTCGGCAGCGGTGGCGACGCGGGCGGAGGGGAGCTGGCGGGGGGCTGAGAGGCGCGACGCGAGGGAGGACGCGGAGGAGGGGGCAGCGTCGAACACGGGCGAGGTCAAACTCTTGAACACCAAACGGGCGCCCTCTCCATTTCGGGCCTTGCCGGCGCCCGTCCCGTGACCTCGGCAATGCGTCGGCCTTGAGCTCATATTCGCACGCTCTGCGGCTCGCCTTGCGCGCGTCCGTGCCCTTGTCCTCGTCCGCGAGTCCTGCTGCAGTCCACCCCCTGCTCAGCTTGCTCTGCACCACCACCACAGTCTCCCGGAACTTGCGCGCAGCCCCCATCGTCGGTCCGGATTTGTGTTACGATCGCTGTGCGCCTTGGCAAATTGCAGACCAAGCCCTTTGTACGGGCGACTAGTACTAGTAGAATGCTCATTTGTGCGAGTCTTCCATTCTCCTGCTCACCTCATGTCTCCGTGCTGCAGCTGCAAGCCCTTTCTCCCGGTCCCCTCTGCACGCCTCGGGCTCTGGGGAATGGAACAGGGCGGCGCTCCATTCCCGGGTACGTGCACGCCGGTTGAATTTAGGTCGAATTCGAACTTCCAAGTCCACCGACCTTCGGGGACGGGAACGCGACTAAGCAGCGCGTCGCGAGTCGCGGGTGCCTTTAGTGTGTGCTCGTTCACACCGCGGCGTTGTCAAAGAGACTCATGACGTCCTCCCACCGTCATAAGTACTGTCGACGTTAATAGCGTGCGCACCGCGCACATCCTCCCCCGGCCCGGCCCGTGTGGATGCAGCGCGGTATTCATCTAAGCACGAGAGTTGCGTCGTTGTGTGGAGAGGGGAGCGGCTCGTAACTATGCTCGCACCGGGCCTTGGTCCAGGCCCCAGGGCCCATGCGTTGTATGCACAAGGATCTCCAGGTACTGCACGACTCGGAGCGACATGTACGGTGCCATACCGAGGAGAGAGTGTGCGCAGTTAGACGATCAATGCGAACGTCACGTCGACCTTCATGAAAACTGGAACCTACACTATAGTCCAGGTTCTAGCCGCACGTTTGTCGCGTCTTTCACAGTAACTACATCGTGACTCCACCTCGAGGCCTCGGGTATGCACATCACACCAGCGTGCTGCAGGTACAGTACGCCCTCCCACTGCGCTGCTGGTGACTTCACATTCGGGGTCTCGTCCCGAGCTCAAGGTGCGCAGAATAGTTGCAATACACTAAGTAGCATTGTTCCATGGCCAGCCCTTGGCTCGCTTCTCGTGGACCGCTGCTACTGTAGAGTACAGCACCGCACCAAGTACTTGAGGCTCGTACAGTAGTCCTCAGGCTATTCCCTCCTTCTCACAAACACAGTGAGTTCATCACAACCTGCGACAAGCTCGGACCACTTGGAGGGACACGACGCGGGCGACCGACGCGCTTACCACTGGAGAAAAAGGCCCCGCGGTGGACAGAAATGGCAATGCTCAACGTGCGTGCCTGATCGGTGCCAATGGATTATGGCAAGAGAGCAAGTTTGGGCGTCGTCCAGACGGCTCGCTCCCCATGACGATCTCAACTCTGCATCCGGAGATTCGCGCGGCGGAATACATAGAGAGCAGAGCAAACGGCACTCTCACACAGCGCCTCCAGCAGAACGCGCACCCGGCGCCGATTCAAATATTCACGAAGCATACATCTGGCACCGGGGCCAGTAGTACGTGAACCAACTTCTCCGGTCAAGCTCAAGTCCGGGTGCGCTACAAGGACCGAGTCACGACAGCGCCATATATACATCCACGAATTCGAACTCTACGACCACTTTTACTACGGTCGACGCCGGCGCCGTCTTCGCGTGCCTATCAGTGTTCGCACTTCGCACTTCGAACTGCAGCTCTTTCACAGCTGGGCATATGTAGAGTACATACGTCGAGCGCCCCGGGCACTGGTGCAAATCCGGATTGTCCCTTGAGGCCACAGGCTGAGGCTTCTCTTCTCACGCTCTCCCCTTGCCATCTAGGCACTGCCCGTGGGTCGACTACCGCAGTATCATGGACTGCACGTCTAGAGCACTACTATGCAGTCTACTAATTCTAGTACGACCGTCGACGCACGCAATCTATCCCATGGTATACGTACGCGGAAGCGGCAGTCCTTGCACACGATTCCCCTGTGCACACGTTGCCTCGCCGGACGAGATGCACAGGAAGACAGGGAAGACGCAATCGAAGCCTTGGCAGTAGTAAGTGGGTCCAGTGTCGGACGTCGAGCAGTGGCGTCATGTGGACGGACTTTCGAGGATACATCTCCTCACGTTGACGCGTTTGCGTCCGGACTCGGACTCAATCGCCAGCCCCGAGCAGGTACGCAAACATCCGTTCGTGCCCTTGCTTTCCGTTTCTGATGCTCGGTTCCAAGGTCCAGAACACAAGTTATATGTACATGCATATGGTTCCGACTCGGAGGCCTTCGCGCGCGCGGTACCTGCACGGGTCCAGTAACCAGGTTCCTCGCACGAGTCCGAATCAATCCCAATCCTGTCCTGTCAATGGGCCCCGCGCAGGACCTGGAGAGTAGACTCTCAAGATCTCAACGTCCGGTGGTTCGACTGCACCGCCATACGCATCCGACCCCGCATGCAGTCCGCGTCGTATTGACTGACATGACATTCAATTCCTGACAGTTCCAACCGTGCACGTAGTCGCAGAATCCCCGCTTCTCGCTGTCTGTACGCGGTATGCTGCCTGGCAATTGCAATCGGCCCCGCCCCTTGGCCTTACCGGGTACCCCTGGCCAGGCGTCAGCCATGCCAATCCCGCCGAACCGCGAAGCCTAGTCTGGTCACTGACACTCTGTGTGTGTGGGTACATCATATGTACTCAGCACTCGCGACACTAACATGAAGGCAGCGATCCCTCCAGCTCAGAGGACCTGAACACTCGAAGACCGCCCCCTTCCCTTCCACTTCGACGTCCAACAAGCTCATCCCCGGCAGCGACCTTAACCATAGCAGACTCGACACATCATACACGCACGACGATGAAGACCTTCGCCGCCCTGCTCGTCCTCCTGACGACCGCGCTGTGCGCCTCCGCGCTCGCAACGCCCCAGTACAACGGTGCGTGCGCATCATACTTCCCCGCCATCGCGTATGATGTCACTGACCGCCCCCCGCGTCCTCACCCACACTCGCAGTCCGCAGACAGACCATCTCGGGGAACGGCACCGGCACGGACGTCTCCCCGCTCTGCGCCGGGTCCACCACCGCCCCGACGCTCCTCACCTCCTCCACGCTCCTCGTCCCCGGGGGCATCACGCTCGAGCTCGCGACGTTTGCCTGCGCGTCCGACCCCGCCGTCGTCCCGCTCGCCGCCGAGGAGGGCGGGCTCCTCGGGGGCCTCCTCGGCGGGGTCCTCACGTGGCTCCTCCCGGACGGCAAGACGACGACGAAGACGAAGACGAAGACGACGACGAGGACGACGACGAAGAGCACGACGAAGACGAGCACCAAGACGACGACGAGCGTGAAGACGACGACGACGACCACGACCGCGACGGAGACGTCTGTGAGCGTGTCCGCGACGACCGCGACGGAAACCGCGACAGCGATAGAGACGGTGACGGACAGCGAGACGGACACCGCGACCGTCACCGCGACCGTCACTGCTGCCCCGAGCCCGACGCCGACCGCCGAAGACGTGTGCGACGGGATCTGTAAGTCCAAAGACATCATGTTCCTGGCATCTGCTGCTTCGTTAATGATACTGACGATCATGCTCACTGTCCCCGTCCCCGCCCTTGCATCCTCCTACTACTAGGCACCACCGTCTGCGCGGAGATGGGCAGCCTCCCGCCCGTATCCGACGACTGCCAGCAGCTCTCCAACGCCATCACCATCCTCAACGGCCAGATCCGTACGTCCCCCGTCTCCCTCCCCCCCAACGCCCCACTGACCTGACCTGACGTCGCCACAGCGCCCGAGTTCACCGTCGACTCGAAGCACGTCCAGACCATCTCCTTCGAGACGTGCCGCTTCTTCTTCGAGAACGTCGGCCCCCTCCCGCTCACCTACTGCTGGGTCTCCCTCGTGCGTGTCCCCATCCCCATCCCCATCCCATTCCCAAACCCTTCCTTTGCATTCTCTCTCACCGAAAGATGGATGGATGACTCACTATGTAAATCGAACAGGTACAAACCGCGTCCGCCGCGGCGAGCGCGTGCCTGCCGCCCACCCAGCCCGTCCTCTCTGAGGGCTTGTGCATCGCCGGCGACGGGACTTGGGAAGTCGGGTACGTGTCTGTTGTTGTCGACTGGCGAGTCTTGCTGTTGCTGATGGAGGTGTGTAGGGTCGCCCACGCTTGAAAGGCTCAACGCGAGTTCGAAGTTGCTGCGCTCGTACTAGTACGGCGAATATACCAGTCCAGAAGTCACAGAGGAGTTGTAGTTGTCAGAGTCAGAGAATGTCAGTTTTCGTCCATCTGTTTCGCGCACGACGGGATAGTGTAATGGTGTAAAAGCACAAACACATATCACATTGATTCCAGCATTTTGGAGAGACAAGGACATCGACGACGACAAGGCAGAATACGCGAGGAGAGTAGCTTAGATGGGCTTGATCTTGAAGTGCAGGGAGATGAGCGAGAAGATCAAGCACTGCACGCACGCACGCAAAGGTCAAGGTCAGCAAACAACAATAGCCGAGCGCGTCGCAGTGCGGTGGCGTACCTTGAGGTCCTGCACGAGGTAGTAGAAGACGCGCAGACCCTCCGGGTCCTCGCTGTCCGCGACCTCGACCAACGAACCAATCTTCGCAGTCTGGAAAGCGCGATTCACAGCCACATGAGCTACGCTCGACGAGTAAAGCAATGTGGGGTGGGAAACACGCACCTCGAACGCGATGTGGTCGTTGCCAATACGGATCTCGAGCTCCTGCTTGCCAACGATGTTCTTCTTGGGCCAGTTCGTGTCGTCTTCCCTGTATACCGCAGCTCCCGTTCAGGCCCCTGCGCCGGGATAGGTGGAAGAGAGCAGTGAAAGACTCACTTGGTAATCTCGCTCGACTCGACGATGCGCTTGAGCTCCTTCACGACGAGCGGGCCGACCCACACTGTTCACCCCGCGTCCAATGAGCATGCATGTCCTCCGAAAACGCGATACAACCGAGGGAATGCGACGACGCGGAGAAGGAGGAGGGAGTACGCACTCTCTTTGCGTATGAGACTGTCGTTCCGGTAGTTCGAGTTGTTCGCGTAGCGCAGACGGCCATGGGAGTACTCAAACTCCAAGAACTCGTGGCCGTGCTTTCCAGAGTGTCCTGTGCTGTTTTTTGTCAGCACGAGTCTGCTACGAAAACATGTGTACGAGGAACTTACTAGTATCTGCAGTGGGGCGTGAGCAGGAGGATTAGTCCTGCGCACGCCGGGAGGCTATCTTCGGGGCGTCGTACCTGAGATAAAACGGGTCGTTTTCGTAGCCAGACATGATGGAGAGGATGAATACGTCGGAGAGAAGAAGGAGGAGGAGGAGGTGGTGGTGGTGGTGTTGGATTGACCAAGCGCAGACCTGGCACTTGGCCGATGTAATTCATTTGCAAACTTAGTTATCAAATCAATTATTTACTTACTCAACTTGAACCAAGTTCGATCACGTGGACGCGTCGCCCCTTTCCTCCCTCCAGGACGACTAGTACTACGCCCAACATCTAATCGGTACTATTGCTCGCTATGCCAAAGTCGAGAGTCAACCGCAAGGATCCCGGAATTGACATTGAAGAGTTGTCCCGGCAGAAGGCCAGATACTTCCAAATCCACGCAGAAGAAACCCACTACCTCGCTGCCGACCCTACTGCCCGAGACAAGGCTATCGCGAAGTTGTACCAGAACCCCGAGGTCAAGACGGGTTTCCCCTGCGCGGAGACCCTTCTAGGACCCGACGGCGATCCCGACGCCTTCCTCAAGGCCGTCGATAATGTGTTGGAGAACCCGGATAGGTCCATTGACCAGTAAGTAGTGTCGTCATTACTAGTAGTTGTGGCCCTGTACCGACAACGATTCGCTCTCTATCATATATACTGTCGACACTGATATCGAATCCATTTACAGACGTGTCTTCCGTTTCCATGTTGCTGCCTCCGGCCTCTTGGTCTTCAACAAGCACACGCTCACCAATGCCCTGGGAGATCGTAGGGATTTGCGATTGAAGGTGAACGTTCGCTCCCGTCAAATGTAAGCTTCCATGCAATGAGTACATCAAGGCGCTGTCTGCAACCTTCCTTGTAGTTACCGTGAGTGGATGAGCAAGAACTTGCCGTCTCCATCATCTGGTCTCAGCGCCCCGCCGATTCCTGCCCCCGTACCTCTCACTCCTCCAACTTCTCGCCTCACGTCCACGTCGATGAAGCCTATAACTTCTGATTACGCGGAAGAGATCCTGGCGCAGGGTGATGATATACTCGAGATGAAGTTCTTGCACGGGGCGAACGCTCCGGACAGTGGTTCCTGGGAAGTCGATTCGTTGGTGAAGAAGAAGGGTGGGAAGGTGCAGTACAACGTCCTCTTTGAGAATTGCCCCGACGCTATCCCCCATGACGTGGATGGCATGCGTGTCCTCCTACTTGATAGCCACATCCTCCATTAGCCGTCCCGTGTGTTAGACCCTGTTGGAGGCCCGGATCGGTGAAATCGTACGTCTGCAGCCCGATGCCAGGGGCACATCATTACTTGTCTCGCATTGAAATTCTTCTCCGGGTTTCCTCCCTTTCTCGGGCACCCCGCCACTTCAGTGGGCTCCGGCTATCGGTGCGGGTCCTTTTGGGACTCTGGGAAGACCATAGCGATCTGCTTGCAGCGTTGCTGTCCACCAAAGGTCCGAATCCAACCCTGGTAGTTCCCCGCCGCAGCGTTCGAACTCCTCCTTCACACGGGTAAAGAATGCCTCCTTGGCAGCGTCATAGCGTTCCTTCAGCGTGCGTGCATGCTCCTTGAGCTCAAGAGTAAACGCAGCGAATCGAATCACGTCCTCGAATTTGTGGAAGTCGAACCGTGGCACGCCCTGATCGCAGGTATAATACACCTGTCAGTTCGGACGATGTTGAGTTCAGCGCGCTACACGGAAAGAAAGGGGTCGCGCACCTTGTCTTCTGAGGAATACCATGTCGCAGATACCGTGTAATATGGCCCGGATTGGGCGACCCCGTAGACGTTGAAGTCCGTGATGCCGATTGCTCTCAAGAACGCGGCAGCACTAACAGAGTTCATACGCCTTTGCCTCTCGGCTGTACCCATGAGATTCTGGTCGTCCAACTTGTGATCAACGACCAAGTAAGGGAGGTGTAGAGCATTCGAGTCCAGGGAGGGAGATCCGTGCTTAGCTACAGATAGGTATGAACACAGTGATGAAGCGAACCCGGTGTCCTTCCCAACACCTTCGTGAGGTGCCGGATTTCGGGAGGAGGTGATGGATGGAAACCTCTTCATGAATTCGTCTGTTGTCGTCTTAAGCCTTGCAATTCCATGAATGCGTTGATAGAAGTCCTCGGGTGGGATGACAATAGTGAATGCCGCATCACAGCGGCCACTTTTGGGGTACCCGGACAAGCGCAACTTGAGCTTCTCCAACTGCGACTCAAGATCACCACCAGCTTTGGCTATGAGTGAGTCAATCTTGTGGTCCTGGACAGCATCGAATGCAGCTGAAGTTCTAGCATAGATGCTCTTCCATGCGCCAAGCTCTTCAAGAAACTCTACTTCGTCCTGTCGCTCGGCAAGGCTCAGGTCGGACGCTAGTGAGGATATGAGGTGGTCCACACCGTCTTGGCAAAAGTTCCTATGCTTGACAATTATTGGGAAAATTTGATCATGCAGAAACTGCTTCGAGGGTAATCTCCTTCCCTTCAGGCCAATGGGATTTTTTGTAAGCTGAGGGAACTGGTCGTATGCCTCGCAGCGAAGATACTTGATCGTCGCCTCAGCGCTTGGATGTATTTGTTCAGTATGTTTATCACTGATCAGCGAGGAACCACAGGACTCACCAGTAGTTGATGTGAAGGAACTGACCGGCGTTGTAGGTCTCCGGTTCGTAGCCTTGCAGGAGAATGTCTTCACAGACACGAAACAGCAAATCCCATGCAAGTCTCCACTCAGCTTCATTCGAAGCCTCCCTTGTGTAAGACCATTCTATGAAAGCATGCACGCATCTCAGGGGAACCAATGCGGTCAAGCTAGCGAGCGATGCATGTGTCTCCGACTCCGGAACGCTCTCCTGACCGGCAGTGGACATTTCGAGATGTGTCTGCTGACTGCACCCACCACTGGCATGCTCAGTCGTCTCCTTTATCTTGTTCGGAGGGAGCATCTCGCCAAGATCCGAAATGAGTTGAGCGGCCTCTCGCTGTACCAATAGAATAAACTGTGTTGCACGTCGGTGCATGTGTATCAGCTTCAAAGAGTCGCAGCCCTAAGCAACTTTGAATGGCCACTCACAGCCTCCCTCAGAACATCCTTGGCACCGCACATGGTGCGTAGATCGATCACTTGTCGACTAAGTTGACAATCCATCGCAGTTGAGTAAGGATAGGATAGGTTCCAGTGGTCCGTCACCCATTCGGTTATAGTCACATCGACGTGGGCCGAGGGTTGAGTCGCGTCGGGTTTAGTGATAGCTTCCACACCTTTGAACACTGGCTTGTTGTCATTACGAGGTTTCCTTTGTGCGAAGCTGCCCTGCCATTAGTGGTATCCTCACTTCAAGACATTCTACTTGCACTCACGCCGAGCCGCTGTACGAGGGCCTGGTGATCACGAAATCAGACTCGACATGTTATGGTAGATTGCGTGAGGATCCACGTACACAGACTGTTTTGCACTGGATCGTTCCGGAACCGGATACCTATTGATATCGGTCTTCTGGCTTCCCTCCCCATGGTTTGTAGGAATTTCCTGCGCATGGACATCCGTAGAGCTACTCTTGTCGATCTATATGCGCAGGCACATGTTAGGTAGTGGTAAGACCATGACAGTCGTGGTTTCGACTTACATGGTACAGTGCAACGGGTGAGTATGAGAGCGATTCAGAAAGAGTGTCGTTAAAGACGAGTGTTGTTGTGGGGGAGGGAGGTCCGGAGGAGGCCCATTGATCCGAACATTGCAGTGAGTGAAAGGTGATGCGTGACGAGTAGGAATGGAATGATGAGATATATAGGTCAGTAAGGACGTCGAGTAGCAACTACACAAGCACCCACCTCACGTCGCACAGCCAGTTCCAGATTCCACCGTCGACTCCTCGATCCTCCGCAATTTCGCGCATGTATTCATCAGCTCTCCAAGGAAGGATCGCGTCCGAAACAGGGTCTGCAGAGTCCTGGATTGGCCCAGCGATGTAGGGTCCAAGGGCGGCTAGGAACTGCGTCATCCGCATCAAGTGTTCCGGTACGCATAGGTCGAACAACCCAGCATCGACGCGGCCCAAGACAGGTGCGAGGATATGCACCAGAGGCTGGAGAGACATGCGATGTCAGTGTTCGTCGACCTCACCACGGAAGGAAACGCTACGTACCAGCGCCTGGGTCGGCCCCGGACTCTCTTCAACGCAGCCCAAGAAGACCTTACAAGTTGTTGACAACCGCGGGAGAAGGATACCCACGACGGGCACCTCTAGATTCAAAGCTCTCCGTTGGTACAGGGTGCTCGTCATCAGTGGAAGCAGATTGAGTTCATCTGCAACGCACAGCACAGGAATGAGGGGGTGAGGATGGCATGTAGAAAGGACATGTCGGTGGGGATCCAACTCTCCGGACAGAAATGGGACGCCTGCGGGATAGATGAGCGTGTCGCTACCGTTCAAAAAATAGTCATTACTCACCACCGTCGCTGTCCGCACTGTCGCTATCATCCTCTCCATCGCCCTCTTCACCGACGTCGTCCTCGTTTCCGTATTCTTCCTCAACGATATATCTGTGAAGAGCCTCGTCCGACATGCGCTGTTCCACGCTACGCCAGTCAGAGGTCCTGTCGAGGACTTCTTCGACACATGCCGGTGCAGTACTTGAGGTATAGTTTGAGGTCGTCACTCCTCTGTGTGCGAACGGGACCTCAGACAGGTCGCGGTAGTATGCGCTGGTTGGAACTTCGCAAGCTGGGATCCGTGTCAGATAGCCACAGGTAACAGACGCAGGGACGGTCACGTTCTACCTGTAGTTGCCCGTTCCAGCAGAAACAGGATTTCTGCGCTTCCCTTTGTGGGGCAGAATTCTGAGTCCAACGACGCGCTGCCCGTGTCAGATCGAGGCATCGCGAAGTCGACACGGTCGCTGAACGTAGGGATGATCAATAATATCCCACAATGAGTGCAATCGTCGAATTGCTACTCACTATATAGTAAGAGATGGATGTAACACCTTGGCAATATGTCGAATCACGATTGTTCGGAGTATTGGACCATGCGACTTCCCGTATAGAAGAAACGACGCGCAAGCCGACGAAAGGAAAAGATCTAAACGATCGGTAAGGCTGTCCAGAGTTCCTTCGGGATCCCAGGGGCCATGTTCGAGCTTAATATTGGACGGAGACGACTGGTTTTCAGGCAGCAATTGAGCGAAGGGTGCGATGGGCGGGGGCCAGGAAGAGCTGTCATCAAGAGCAAGGTCCTCGACAACCACGTTGTGCCGCCGAAGCCAGTCTTGCACTTCAACTTGAACATCAGGTTGAAGGTAAGACGCCATGAGCGTACAGTGCTGCAGATGAAGTTAGTAATGGGCAACTCGAGAAAAGTGGCGAGAATTTATCTTACTACCGTCTGCACTCGTTGAGCGAGCGGTCCACCGAAACGCGTGGCACTGCGTACGCGCGCACGCGTCCCTTCCCGAACTCACGTAAGTACCACATGGCACATCTCCTCGCCTACAAGATGATATGGCGGTTTCGGTGTGGCCCCAGTGCTCGAAAATGTCTGCATAGCGAGCGACGAGAACCTTTCCCGCTCGAGGTTGGACAGAATCGCACAACTCACTGACTCACGTGCACGCGTCAAGCCGAAGTTACTTACTACTTAGAGTTGAACGAACCCGCAATGAACCCGCAACTTGAAGGCTGCGTCGTCCAATGTATACGGCACTCCCTGCCTTTGCTTCCATTAAATCCAGATCGAGGCACCAGTCCCAATCGAATATAAGTACAGTCACTATCTTACACAACCTCCTGCATCTCTCTCCACCGCCTGTGCAGGCTCGCCTCGACGCCCCTCAGACTGCCCTTCCTCGTGCTCTCCCTCACCTTCAGCCCCGCCTCCTCCAGCCTCTGCAACACATTCCCATACACCTCCTTGTCCGTCGGGCCCTGCACGCCCCGCGCCCGCACACCGCCATCGAGGATCTGCAGCGCCGCAAACGCAACAGGGAGCCCGACCGTGCGCGACATCGCTGACGCCTCCTTCGTCCCGTACGCAACCAGCGACGACGTGTGGACCTCCTCGTCCGCCCACGGAGCGGCCAGCGGGGCACCCGACCCCTTGGGCCGCGTGATGATCTCGTGCGACAGGACGACGAGGTCACGCTCGTGCGGCGCATACCGCAGCTTGTGCGCGAGCAGCATCGCGAACAGGTCGAGCGGCGCAGTCGGCGTGCTCGGGAGTGGCGGGAGAGACGGGTCGAAGCTCGGGTCGGTGTTCGCTGCGTACTCTGAGAGCGACGACGGCACGATCGAGAGCCAGTGCAGCGCCTGCAGCACGCTGTCGCGCTGCTTGGGGGAGACGACCGACTCGAGTGCGGACGCCACGGACGCGGGGTCGTTCATGATCAGCGTCCCGAGCTTCTTCTCGAGCGCTTGGCGGACGAGCGCATTCCAGTGGTGCGGGTTCACCGTCGTCGACGCCTCGAGCAGGCCGATGGACTTGAACGCGTGCATGAGGTCCGCAAAGCCGGGGTAGCGGAGCGTCCCCCGGAAGACGGTGCGGATGTCCTTCAGTGGCTCAAGGCCGTACACACCCGCATAGGGGAGGCTGTTCCGGTTCGCAAGCCCTTCGAACTTGAGCACGTTCGACAGCGGGACGTCGGGGAAGTACGTCTTCAGCAGGTCGTCCCCGTCGACCTCGCATTCCTAACAGTACGGTCAGAGTGCTGCCTGTGACTTACGGAGCTGATACGCACCTCGCCATAGAGCTTGAACCGCGCAGCATTCGATGCGGCGGTCAAGACGCCCCTCGGGCTCCAGCTGAACTTGTAGCCCAACGGGACCTCGGCGTCCTCCGGCGCAGGCAGCCCGCCACAGAAAGACGTGAAAGAAACGATCTCCTTGTCCTGCGCACGGAGCGACTCAATCAGTGATAAGGCAGAACAGTGGTCGATGCCCGGATCGAGTCCAATCTCGTTCATCAGGACCACGTCTGCCGCGACCGCACTGGGAGAGATGCGTCAATGCGATGTCAGTGCAACGGAAGAAGCGAGACTCACCGATCGTGGAGCTCCCGCATAGCAGGCGAGATGTACGAAGCTGTCACGAGGTGTTTCTGGTTGCGTATGCACAGCTCAGCTACAGATGGGTGGAAGGGCACCGGAAGAAGGCTAGATGGCACTTCAGCACGGCATCAGACGATTCAACGCGCTGGAGTTACCTGATAACGACGTCCGCCTCTGCAACTAACCGCTCCACCGCTGCGAGGTCGCCCATGTCCACCAGCACAGGCGTAGCGTTGGGATATGCGGCAGTCAACCGCTCCGCATCCGGGAGCACATTGCTCGCTGCAACACACGACTCAGCATGAGCGACTCGATGCAATAACCGACGACTCACCCACGACGAGCTGCACATCTGGCCGGCTGCAGATCTCCGCCACAGCCGGCGGCGCGACCATCCCGCTCCCCAGCATGAGCACCGTCTTCTTCGGACGCACGCCGGCGTGTTCCTTCCTGACTTGCTCACTCGCGCTCTCTGCCTCTGACGGCGACGGCGATGGAGCTGAAGTGAGACTATCCTTCCACACTGCCAGCGGCCGCCTGAGCCACTCGAACGCGCTGCTCAGCTCTCCTCCGCTCGCGACAGTCGCCCGCTCAAGCGCCGCCTTCGTCTCCGCTGCCCGCTCGCCCACATCCTTGTTCCCAGTGTAGCCCGAGATGACCGAGCGGAGGTACGGCAGGAACGCCTGCGAGAAGTGCTGCGACGCCTCGAGCGGGAGGGCAGTCGGGAGGATGTCGACAGCCATCATAGTCACGGAGGGTAGATGGGCCGGAAGCGACGGAGGTCGAGCGGTGTAGTAGGGTGAGGACAGCGTCGTATGCCGGGACAGGAACTCCAGGCCGCCCTACATTGCGCGTCAGCGAGAAGTCATGTACACAGTCGTGGCTCACGTACCGAGACGTCGCAGCTGATGTCGCCCACGCACGCAAAACGACCCTTACCAAAGGTCTGCGCGATCTCGAGCGTGGTCGTGAGCTGCTCGTTTGTCATGAGTCGCGGGAACGCCGGGGCCCAGCCCGCGCCATGGAGCAAGAGCGAGAGGTACGGTGCGATCTTGGTGTGGAACTCAGAGACGTACTCGTCCGGATGGGCGTAGTAATCGGACCTCTCGAACGCCCGGCCGTCCTTGCGAACGAAGTAGTCTTTCGCGTGGGTGTGGACGACGTACACCTTGTGCAAGTCCGTGTCTGGGGTAACGTCAGTTGGCAATCAGAATCGCCTAGAGTGAAGGACGTACTCGGATCTGTGACCAGTCTGTGCAGGTCGCTAACCCGGACGTGCTGTATTGGCAAGTCTTCCAAGAGCGCGAGGACCCCGTCGGCAACCTTTCCGGTTCTGCCCTCGTGCGGTCAGCAGAGATACGACGATGTAGCGTCAGAGACATACCCAGTGACACCGATCACGAGTGGACCAAGACTCTTGGGCGTGCCGTCTGTTGCGATCTGCGCTCCGACAACGTTTCGGAGGGTGGACCGGATAGACGCTAATGAGGGATGCGTGTGCGGTCGAGGGGTCCACTGAGAGGCATGGTCAGTTCCAGTATATTCGCAACTACAAATGTGCCCCTGAGGGAAGCTAGTAGTCCATGGATGCTTGACAATCCCGGAGGTCCGGGTTATCATAGCAGGCGGAAGACAGTCGCTCCTGAGCGATGGACAGCGGATCCTATCGCATGAATGGTCCCACTCAGTCACCGTCTGAACATCTGAGCGACTGAAGAGTTTTCTGGCCGACTGTTGCCGGACAAAGCTCGCAGGCCCATCGCGTCGCGCCTCCCTGCCTCCTTGACGCGTTGACCAGTGCCGCCGCCACTGTGTTGATGCTTTACGAGGTTATCTATCCCCGGAGCCACTCTCGGGAGGGCAGGTGGCAGCGGGCGGGCGGAATTGGCATGAGCGTTACAGCACCGTAACGTCTGCAGCGAGGGTTGTCCGGTGGACAGATGTCAAAGCCAATGTGGCAGCTGCGTCGAACGGAAATCCTGACATTTTAGAAGCCACGGTGCTGCATTAAAAGCAGAGACGAGATGGAGTTTCATCTGAACGATCGGGCTCTCTGCCTCTATGCTCTCGACATGAAGATATGACTGATGCACAGCACTCACAAGGAAGGGGCTGGCCACACCGAGTTCAAGATGGGCATGTGCCATCGCACATAGAGCTTCGAGCGCGCCTGCGACTATCAAATCCAAAGTGGACGTCAGTCATGAGCATGGAAAGGAGCATGTTAGGAAGAAGTTACTGGCACGACCCCGGGTCTATCGCTATCGGCCTGCTCCAAGGGGGGCCGCCTATACTCTGGGGTATCCTCGCAGGACGTAGAAAGAACCACTCACCACCAGCGAACCACCCAAACCCAACCGTCCGCTTGCCATCTTGCCCAGTCAAGAGTTCGTAGTCGATCAGTCTGGGTAACAGCGAGCCGTCCTTTGGTGCACCTGGGTTCTCGGACGCCAGGAACTTGGACAGTAGCTCCATGTTGTACAGCTGGCCCTTGACGGTATGCGAGAACATGATCTGCGTGCGCGGCACAAGGTGGGTGTCCGCATCGTGTCGCGGGTGTCCCGGGGCGGGGAGCGGGTCGGTGAGGACTTCGGGGAGGGGAGTCTCCTTGATGCCGACGACAATGTGTGCCGGTTGAAGGGTCGGGTGCAGCTTCGCACCAGCCTGTCCCGCCGCACATTACGACAGGCTGTGTAGCACGAAGGGGAACACGTACCTTCAGGAAGTCGTTGGACGTGAACACCCGCCTCTCGCACGGCTGCACGAGTACCTCCACGCCGTCCTTGTGCACCAACTCGTGCACCGCGTCCGGGGTGAGCGGGCAGCGCCGCTCCCATATCCGCAAGGGGTCTTCGCGTCGTATCCCGAGTGTGAGCTTCGTGTTCGTGTTCTTCGCGGTTGTGCCGTACGCACGGCGGAAGGCGAGGTGAGAGCGTCGGAGGACCGTCATTGCGAGTTTACATCCAGCGTGCGTTATGCAGGTTGTTCAGAGAGCCAAGCGCGGCGATGTCGTATATAAGAACGGAGAGCAGACGCGTGAAGCGACCACGATCATGATTCATGGCGGGGACGTCGTGCAACCTGACCATGATCCGAACCGACTGGGCACCGACCCTGTCAATTTGGGGTGTCCGCGCGCGCCTTATCGCGTTCGCGCGGCGGTGTGTGCATCCCGAACGATATCATTGGCGTCGGTAAGGACTTGTGCGATAATGAGAGCGGTCTGGACGTCGAGGATAAGAGATGCGACGCGCGGAAATAAAGAGGCAGCCCGCTCGCGCGCGTCGCGCGATGTCGCACGTGATCCTTCCTCGTACACGTCGCCAAGCATCATGCACACGCGGGTTGACACTACGGAAAGAATATGTATACGTGAAGATCGTAATAAGTTACACCTTGTATCGTCTCCCAGTCTTCGTGAAGAACGTCTGCAACACATACACCTGGAACCTGCACCGCCGCGACACGTCAACACCAACAAGTTTCAGGGATATCAGGACAGCGACTTACACAGCCATGCCAATGACGCCGAGGCTCTCCAGGACGGCGTACCAGAACAGACGGCTTCGAAGAAGCATGAGACTAGGTGGGGGATTGCGGGAGGAAGAATGGACTCACTTCTTTGTAGACTTGACCGTGTCAAACCCTCGGTTCTCGCGCGTGTGGAAGCTTTGCGGATGTCAGGACATGCCTGCCTGCACTTGGACGGAGTACTCACTATTTTTGCGTCCTCTTAATGTTGATGAGCATTCCATTGAGCCTGAAGATGCTCTCCTCCAACGCGCTCGTGTGGTCCGCGATCTGCCCGGGCTTCGCTGGGGGCTCGCGGCGTGGCTCGGACTCGACCATGATGTCGAAGTCGACAAGCTTCTCGGTGAGGGTGGACATGTCGTTCTCAAAGCAGAATGAGTATTCTCCGACAGTGTTGGCTGTCAGGACATAGTCGCCTTGGCGTTCGCGCTGTCCGTCGAGGAGCACCTTCTCGTTCGGGTCTTTGACCTCGAAGTCAATGTCGAACGACCCTCCAGATTGAACCTATGTTACAGGGTCGCATTCGTCGTCCTTGACATAGAGAAGACAGAGTCACATACTGCAAAATAGAACTGCAGTATGTCTATGTCAGTGACGAACAGAACTCGAGGCGGTCCGTTCACGTACGCCAATCTTCTCCCCCGCCTTGTCCACATCTGCATAGAAGCATAGTCGTTCGTTAGCCCCAATCGCGGTGGTCAGCGCAGCTGCATGTGTGCGTAGAGCGAGCTGGAGAAAGCAGAGAAATGAGAGGAAGAATGCGAACACGACGGCCATGGCCAGCGATGAGCGTGTCACCGGGAAAGGATTAAGGATTTCGGTTACATAAGCCTAGCTCGTCCATTTCGAGCAGCGGTGGCGGTGCTCGCCAAATAACACGCAAACAGCGCTAAGCGACGGCGCGTCCCGCTACTTAAACCTCCACTCCCCAATTCCCTCTCCCTCTTTCCCCTCGGCTTTCCCCCTCAAGCTCATCGTCGACGGCGTCGGGTCCATCGCCAACGCCTGCACACACTTCAAGGCTGCTTGAACCACGGAAACGACTACTCACGGTTATCTGCACCACGCCCAGCGCCTGGTCGTTGGTGCCGCTAGGATCGCGAAAAAAAACATCATAGAACCTCCAGAGGCTACGGGAGCCTATAGGTTCTGTCTAGAGACTATTGGACTTTTACCACGATATCTCGACGACGCGCATACAGTATGTTACCCTCACTTCACTCACGGCGTCGCTCGGACGTGCAGAAAGACCCGTCGCCAAAGGAGCGTCCCTCTGTGGAGTGCTACTATCGTCCTTCAGGGCAAGGCGATGTCTTCCTCTTCTCTCCCGGTTTCTGCTCTACGACCTCGAATGGTTCGATGTCCTCGGCATCCAGCTCTTTCGATACTCTGTCCTATACCTACAGCCCAGTCGACCTGAAGGCACCTCCGAAGCTATTCTCTCCACCCTCTCTTCCATCTGCTGGCTCCATCCCTTCGCCTCTTTTCGTGGAGGCTTATCTATCCGGTGTAGAGCCGAAGCCTCTCACCCGCGCCTCGCCAAGCACACCCTTCGACGAGCTGTTCAATTCGTCCCCGGCAGGCTACTGGCAAGGCGGTGATCTCTCCGTCTCGCCTATTTCTCGTCATTCCAGCATTGTTCCGGCAGACGATGCTTGTGAAGTCGAGTCAGAGGACGATCTCGAACCTGCGGGCAAGCTCAAGTCTCTGCTCGAGTACGCGATGTCTCAAGGCATCCCAGATACCCCTCGTTCTCATCGCGCGTCATCTCCTTTCTCACTTTCCAGTCTCTCGTCGGCACCATCTTCGCCTTCTGCTTTATTTTCCGGCGTGCCCGCTGCTTCTTCTCAGACCTCCCGCGGACGAACGCTTTCATGCTCTCCTGCAAGATTAGCCCCCGTGGGCTCTTCGCTCGGCTCTCCCTTCAAGATGCACGCAAGGACCCGTGTTGAATCGTCTCACCGTTCTCAACGCGCTATCCCCATGCCGCGCACGACAAGAAGATCTCTCGCCGCCGAGATACTCAACCGGCTTGGCTCCTCTCGCACAGCAGCTGTGCCGCCTTCCTCTCCGTTGAAGCGCTCAAGCTCTCCTCTGCCTGTTCTGTCCGACTCCGAAGACGAGAACTACGAGCCCGGTGCTCATCGCAAGACGCGCAAGCGGTCGCGTCCCTTCACACAGGATTGTCCGGCCCACCGCAAGAAGCAACGAACATCGACGACACCTGTGACTTCTGCACCGACGTCCGAGCCAGCATCAGGATCTGAGGATCAAGACTCTTCAGAGTCTTCGACGACCTATCCCAATCGGACCTTCCCCCTGCGGATCCCTATTCACGACCATTTTCCGCTGTTCTACAGGCGCTTCCCTGTCAGCTCGGTGATCGATGTCGAGTGCGCCACGTATGCTTTCCCCTTGTCTATGCCTCCCTTACCCGCTCGGGTCGTTGATTGCTCTCGATGCTTCTTCTTCTCAGCACTCACAAGATCCCGGTCCCGAAGGTTCCAGACGCGCTCCCAAACGCTCCCCGCGATGCATTCGATCTGTACACGCCACGGTTCGTAAAGGGCAAAGGGACAACGAAAGTGCGTACTCCGAGTTGTGCATTCGCTGTCAATCGGAAGTACTTATTCGCGCAGGTCGGCTTGTGTCCCATCTGTCACGAGAAGACCGTTCGAGGCGGAGAGGGGAAGAAGTTATGGCTCTCTATGAAGTTCTCAGCGTTCAAGTGGTGCGTTGATTTCGTGCATGCATCAATCGTTTTCGCTCATATGTCTCTGCAGAGTACATCCCCTATCATACCGTCGCGAGAATACCCACCTGATTACGCTCGCAGCTATCACATGCAATACGCTCATGGTACACTCCCTCTGTTGACTATGTCCCATTATGGACAAGCTGACCTTCCGTAGGCATCTCCCCATCGACGGGTCGTCCGTTCTCGCCACCCACCGCGTTCCGCAACACCATGCGCCCGAACCCGGGGAAACACGAAAAGGCGCGGATCATGGAGGGCAAGTGCCACAAGTGCAAGAAGTGGGTAGCCGTCGAAGGTATCAAGGACGTGCCCACGAAGGTCAAGGAAATCTTCTGGTACGTGTCCTCCGTTCTGTACGATAGACGAGTACTCGGGCTGAGTAGCCGTCACGACATTTAGGTGGAAGCACGCAGCTACGTGCCACCAGGGCTCGACGATTAATGGCGAGTGCGACGTGTACGTCGAGGATGAGGTGTTCCGCGCCGTCGTTGAGGCGCCGGAGACGGGTGACGAAGACGCGGAGGACGAGGATGGCGAGGGCGAGTCGGTGCACGAGGACGACCCCTACTAGACCCCCAGTTGCGAAGCTGGCTCAAAAGCTGCGCAGACGACGCGCTTCGGAACTCGGACTTGGTGATGACGATGGACTACAGCGGACTTTCTGTTGTACGACGACGATGACGTGTGCGAGTAGAGCAGAAGAAGTGGACGAAGAAATGTATTTCCCCCCGGATATCGTACTTGCTGTACTAATGCTGTCATGTAATGGTTGTGGTCGCATCGCAATGTTCTCAATGTATCAAGTTGCACGGACGGGCGTCAGCCTGGCCTCGCGTGTGCGCGCACGCACTGACAGTTGCCAGTGCCACGCGTTGCCGACGTGGACCGCTTTGCTCCTCAACCATCGACACTCGTGTCACCGACTTACAGGGAGTGCAGACGTAGTGGGATAAATTCTCGCCACTTTCCTCGCGTTGCCCATCACTAACTTCATCTGCAGCACCACTATACGGTACGATGGCGTCTCACCTTCGGCCTGACATTGAAGTGCAAGACTGGCTTCGGCGGCACAACGTGGTTGTCGAGGACCTTCCTCTTGAGGACAGCTCTTCCTGGCCCCCGCCCATCGCACCCTTCGCTCAATTGCTGCCCGAAAACCAGTCGTTTGCGTCCAAAATCGAGCTCGAACATGGCCCCTGTGATCCCCAAGGAGCTCTGGGCAGCCTTGCCGATCGTCTAGACCTTTTCCTTCCGTCGGCTTGCGCGTCGTTTCTTCTGTATGGAAAGTCGCATGGTCCATTGCTCCGAACAATCGTGATTCGACATATTGTCAAGCTGTTACATCCATCTCTTACCGTATAGTGGGTACAAATATGACGATTGCATCCATTGTGGGTATTCATCCTTCATACGTTCAGCGACCGCGTCGACTTCGCGATGCCTCGATCTGACACAGGCAGCGCGTCGTTCGACTCAGCATTCCATCCCACGAAGGGAAGCGCAGAAATCCTGTTTCTGCTGGAACGGGGAACCACAGGTAGAAGACCGTCCCTGCGTTTGTTACCTGTTGCTATCTGACACGGATCCCAGCTTGCGAAGTTCCAACCAGCGCATACTACCGTGACCCGTCTGAGGTCCCGTTCGCACACAGAGGAGTGACGACCTCAAACTATACCTCAAGTACTGCACCAGCATGTGTCGAAGAAGTCCTCGACAGGAGCTCTGACTGGCGTAGCGTGGAACAGCGCATGTCGGACGAGGCTCTTCACAGATATATCGAAGAGGAAGAATACGGAAACGAGGACGACGTCGGTGAAGAGGGCGATGGAGATTATGATAGCGACAGTGCGGACAGCGACGGTGGTGAGTAATGACTATGTTTTGAACGGTAGCGACACGCTCATCTATCCCGCAGGCGTCCCATTTCTGTCCGGAGAGTTGGATCCCCACCGACATGTCCTTTCCACATGCCATCCTCACCCCCTCATTCCTGTGCTGTGCGTTGCAGATGAACTCAATCTGCTTCCACTGATGACGAGCACCCTGTACCAACGGAGAGCTTTGAATCTAGAGGTGCCTGTCGTGGGTATCCTTCTCCCGCGGTCGTCAACAACTTGTAAGGTCCTCTTCGGCTGGGTTGAAGACATTCCGGGGCCGACCCACGCACTAGTACGTAGCGTTTTCTTCCGTGTAGTTGGGTGAGATCAATGAACGCGGACATCGCATGTCTCTCCAGCCTCTGGTGCATATCCTCGCGCCTGTCTTGGGCCGTGTCGATGCTGGGTTGTTCGACCTATGCAAATTGGAACACTTGATGCGGATGACGCAGTTCCTGGCTGCCCTTGGACCCCACATCGCTGGGCCAATCCAGGACTCTGGAGACCCTGTCTCGGATGCGAGCCTTCCTTGGAGAGCTGATGAATACATGCGCGAGATTGCGGAGGATCGAGGAGTCGACGGTGGAATCTGGAACTGGCTGTGCGACGTGAGGTGGGTGCTTGTGTAGTTGCTATTCGGCGTCCCTACTGACCTTTATATCTCATCATTCCATGCCTACTCGCCACGCATCACCTTGTACCCACCGTGATGGTCGCACCACTGCATAACCTGTGCCCGTACATACAGGTCGGAAAGAGGCACTCAAAACACGAAGAGCAACTTCACCGGCTCCAACTCGGATGCGTCCCCAGCTCAGACGGCCAGCACCATGGACTCGGACGCCCAGGCAGCAGGGACCGGCAAGGCGAACGGAGTGGCTTCCGATATCAAGAAGTCTCCAGTTTCAGAACGGTCCAGTGGAAGCCAGTCCGTGTACGTGGATTTTCACGCGATCTACCATAACATGTCGAGTCTGACTTCGTGATCACTAGGATTCCGTACAGCAGCTCGGCGTGAGTGCAAATAGAATGCCTTGAAGTGACTATATTGCTGATGACAGGTCAGCTTCGCGCGTAAGGCACCTCATACAGAGGACAAGCCACGCACGGGAAGATCCGATGCCCTCGACGCAACTATAACCGAATGGAAGTGGGACCATTGGAACCTAACCTATCCCTACTCAACTGCGACGGGTTGTCAACGAGTGGTCGATCTGTACACTGTGTGCGGCGGTGGTTTCAAAGACGTTCTGACAGAGGCTGTAAGTGGCCAGAAATGTTGCTCAGCTTGGATTTGAAGCTGATACGCATCCACCGACGCGCAACACAGGTTACTCGATTGATGCATGAAGAGGCCGCTCAACTCTGGTTGGCTATCGACAAGATGCTCCCTCGCGACTCGATGCAAGAGACGACTGAGCGCGGCGGGCGCAGCCTGCCGACTCGTCTCAATACCGTCCCCTTACTGCTCACCGGTCAAGAGCGCGTTCCGGAGGCACATGCATTGCTCGCTAAGTTGACCGCGTTGGTCCCTGTAATATGCGTACATGCTTTCATGCGATGGTCGTACACACGGCAGGTTTCAAATGAAGCTGAGTGGAGACATGCTTGGGATTTGCTGTTTCGTGTCTGTCAAGACATTCTCCTGCAAGGCTATGAACCGGAGACCCAGAACGCCGCTCAGTTCCTTCACATCAACTACTGGTGAGTCCTGCGTTTCCTCGCTGATCGGTGATAAACATACTGAACAAATACATCCAAGCGCTGAGGCGACGATCAAGTATCTTCGCTGCGAGGCATACGACCAGTTCCCTGAGCTTACAAGGGATCCCACTGGCCTGGAAGGAAGGGGCTCACCCTCAGACCGGTTTCTCCATGATCAAATCGCCACAACAATCGACAAGCATGAGGAATTTTGCAGAGCGGGTAAAAAGCAGTTGATATCTTCACTGGGGCCCGACAGCCTCGCCGAGCGACAGCACGAAGTAGAGTTTGATGAAGAGGTTGCCGCATGGATGCGCATCTATGTTGAAACTTTAGCTGCAGCCGATGCCGTCACAGAACACAAGATTGACTCATTCATAGGCAAAGATGGTCATGATCTTGAGTCGCAGTTGAATTCCCTCAGGTTGCGCTTGTCAGGGTACCCCAAAAGTGGCCACTGTGATGCGGCATTCACTGTTGTCATCCCACCTGAGGACTTCTATCAACGCATTCATGGAATTGCAAGGCTTAAGACGACAACAGACGAATTCATGAAGAGGTTTCCATCTATCACCTCCTCCCGAAATCCGGCACCTCACGAAGGTGTTGGGAAGGACGCCAGGATCGCTGCATCACTGTGTTCGTACCTATCTGTAGCCAAGCACGGATCTCCCTCCCTGGACTCGAATGCTCTACAACTCCCTTACTTGGTCATTGACTACAAGTTGGACGACCCGACGCACATGGGTGCAGCGGAGAGACAAAGGCGCATGAACTCTGTTAGTGCTGCCGCGTTCTTGAGAGCAATCGGCATCACGGACTTCAACGTCTACGGGGTCGCCCAATCCGGACCGTATCACACGGTATCTGCTACGTGGTATTCCTCAGAAGACAAGGTCCGCGACCCATTTCTTTCCATGTAGCGCGCTGAACTCAACACCGTCCGGATTGACAGGTGTATTATACCTGCGATCAGGGCGTGCCGCGGTTCGATTTCCACCGATTCGAGGACGTGATGCGATTCGCTGCGTTTACTCTTGAGCTCAAGGAGCATGCACGCACGCTGAAGGAACGCTATGACGCTGCCAAGGAGGCATTCTTTACCCGTGTGAAGGAGGAGTTCAAACGCTGCGGCGGGGAACTACCAGGGTTGGATTCGGACCTTTGGTGGACAGCAACGAAGCAAGTAGATCGCTACGGTCTTCCCAGGCCTTATAAGAGAGTCCCTAAAGAACCTGTACTGACAGCCGGGGATGACGGAAATTGCGGGGTACCCGAAGAAGAGGGGAAACCAGCTGCAGGCGACTCAAAGGTGAATTTCAATGCGACACGTACCATCTAAGGAATGACTCGGACTCATCGAGTTTCCAGTAGCTTCAGGAAGACCATAATGGTGTCGAGTGGAGGACTTCGGCCTGACAGTACGGGGACGAGTCCGGCGAGCCGCTTCAAGCTTCCAGGTGTCTCCCATCGCCTGTCGAATTAGTTACTCAAATGCTTCTCGACGCTCCGTGATTGTGGCGAAGGTTCAATGCGCCTGGCTCGATGTGCGTTCGGTCACTGGCATAGTGTTTGCATGTATCTGACAGCGACGCGGACAACCGGAGCCAAGTGTACTGTGTGATTGCGGAGACTCGGATTGACGCGAAGTGCGACGAGACATGCATATAAGTTATCGAAGTCGTACGGATCCCAACAACTCTACGGAGACGACTGTGCGATTGAGGTTGATACTCACCTTCTGATTGCGGCCATAACTCGTACTTGTCCAGCTGGGCGCGGAACGTCTAGCGGCGGCGAGGCCGGCGAAGAAAGAAAGTGTCGCAGGAGGGAGCGTGGGATTGGTTGTAACCCTTGAAGGAGCTGAGGTAGATGTTGCGTGGGCGCATCCCTTACGTCTTGAAGTTCATCTTGTTCTTGAAGGCGCGAATGGCTATGACGCGTATAATCAGCCCTCCCAGGATATGTAAATCGGCAGTGTTAGTACCATCGGGAGTAACTCTATTCGGTTTCGTCGGAAGAGCGAGCGGTTGAGTGACACCTACTACATATTGCACAGTGAGCTCACTCCACGGGGCTCAACTATCTGCTGACGTGAACGGTAATTCCGCTTGTATACGATGGCGTCTCCTTCCTGGACGAGGCCCTGCTTCGCAAGGGCCGTCAGGTCTAAGGTTGGCGGCTGCTTTCTGCGGACCGAGTGTCAGCGGGGAATACAGCAGGTGCGTTTGAAGGAACACTTTTTGGGAGTGTTGGTCAGCTGGTGATCGTGGT
The DNA here is from genome assembly GCF_003813185.1 of Lentinus tigrinus ALCF2SS1-7. NCBI lineage: Eukaryota > Fungi > Basidiomycota > Agaricomycetes > Polyporales > Polyporaceae > Lentinus > Lentinus tigrinus. Next base: position 185,595 of record NW_027137929.1, read on the forward strand.
CCCAGACTTCGTCTCCCCACGGTGCGTGGACACTGGAGGGGCTGCTGCGACGGGAACTCTGGGTGCGAAGGGCATACCGAAGGCCTATATGAATGCGGTGGGCGGAAGCATAGAGCAAAGTCTCAGCTGGGACTGTTTCGAGAGTTCCAGGAAGTGGTTGTAATTGAGAACGTTCTGCGCCGTTTGTTCAGTTCGCGGTCACTGCCATGAATATGCCATGCCATTTACTCACCGATATGTCAATTTTGGCAAGATGGCTCTTCGTGTGCGTCAAGTAAAGTTCTTCTGCTGGACTCTTTGCGCTAGTTCTCGCCTTCCTCTTGCCCTGAGACACGGGGTCCACGTCTGCTGGCTTTCTAGCTGGTGTTTTGGCCGGCGTCCGCGCAATGCGGCGGGGACGAGTCGAGCCGCTTGCTTCTGAGTTGTCTGCCATTAACCTGTCGAATTAGATACCACTCAAGTGCTTAGATCTCAGAGCTCGACCGGCCGAGTACGGATGGTTGTTGAAGGTAAGCTGGCAGATTAGATTATGTAAATGCGTCCATGGCATAGGAGGCTTGAGCGCTTTTCCCCTTGTCTTCATCCCGCACCCTGCGGGGATCATCTGTACTTTGTCTGTGGACTTTGTCACTGCTCTGTCCGTCTTCTTTCCAACAGCGTGCATTTGAAGCTCTATGTTTGCCTTTTTCCCGCCTTCCCGCCGCCAAGAGCTGCACCAGGCGACTTCGTCGGATCAAACTGGCCAGAAAGTGGGGACTTGGATTGTCCACGTGGAGACAAGCAGTTGCACACGTATCACCTCAAGTTGTGGTGATATGGAAAACGTAGTGCATTGTAGGCCGTCGTCGACGGTATCATTTGTATGTATATTCCTCTACTGGACCCGCTTGACGCCTAACTCGATGGTATCCTCTATTGCCCTCGAACGTACGACTCACGGACGAACGCAGAGTCACGAAGGTCTACGAGACCGAAACCTACGATTACCCCACGCATATCCAAGAATCGATCACTGAGCTTGGCACGACCATTGGGCACGGCATCACCAACTTCGCCACCGGCAACCTCAAGGGCACGAACCCTCCCCACGCCCGCGCCCGCGCCCGCGCCCGTCGAGGCCGCCACCCCCCAGCACAAGACACTCCCCCCCGCCATCGGGCGCGCCGCGACGAACGCCGCCTCCGCCGTCCTCTCGACCGCTGCGGGCAACGAGAACAAGCTCGGGAAGGGCCCCACATACTCGAGAGAGAAGATTGCGGACGCGCGTGTCGAGCAGGACGCCGCTATAAGGGATCCCGTGGCAGACGACGCTCTCTACGAGCATTGCTGTCGCCATGAAGGCGCGTCAGGCCGTACGCGTCAGCAGGCTGGAGCTCGATGCGGCGAAGCAGACGTGAGTGCTGTCTGCGCGGCCGTGACGGTCTTCTGTGCCCGGATGTGGACGTTGACGCTTCTCTCGTTGCGCAGGCTCAAGAACGCGGGCCCGGCGAAGCAGGAGGCTGCGCGTCTGGAGGTGGAGAACGCTGAGGATGACTTTGTGCAGAAGACCGAGGTCGCAATTTCGCTCATGAAGACCGTCCTCGAGAACGTGAGTTGGCACGTCCTCAATGCGATGTCTCCTTCTCACGGTGTTATCGCAGCCCGAACCGCTGAAGAACCTGAATGAGCTTGCGAAGGCTCAGGTGCGTTCTGGTGCTGGCCTCCGTGGGTGGGTGTTGGGACTGAGATGTTCTTTTTGCAGCTGATGCTCTCTGCCACCGCCGCAGAGGCGCTTTCGTCCGTGCAAGACGAAATCGAGGAGCTCAGCGTCGCAGCCGAGGGCGAATACCGGTTCGTCCCTCTTCTCCCGCACGTGTAGTTTCTGGTCGCTGACGGTGTGTCTCCCTCATTTAGGAAGTCACGCGAGCACTAAGCCCATGCATGATATATCCTCTTCCCCAACTACCTGCTCACACGCTGATGGACTGACTATCCGGAGTTCCTTGTCTCCGCTCCCTCCTACGTATGCTTGTCTCCGACTCCGAGTCTGTGAATTCTACTCCCCTCTCCTGCTGTATCACCGTGCCCGTTCATGTCCTCTGTCTACAATCATGAAAGTTCAGTATGTCCCTTCGGAGGCGGAATGTATGTATTGTAGAGCCAAGTACGTCTTGATGGTTCAACGTTCGAGGTGACGGCCTGCGCAAGCTCGAAACTATGCAAACATCATCGATATCTCCCATTATACTGTGCGTCGGTCCTCTTGCTTGCGTTCTACGAATATCAATCCACTCAACGTTCAAGATCTGGAGGAGATCGACTCTGCCACGACTCAATCAAGCGCTGACCGCCGGCACACGTAAGAACGCCGACAACTCGTTACTCGAACGACTGTCCCATCAACCATCATCGGAATCAATTCTGCGGCATCGGTAACAATTCATTGCAGCTTGCTCGTGCATCGTGACATGGCCTCCAATCTTCTGCTGAACGACGAACTGCAACGTTGGCTTGAGCTGCACAACGTCTCTCTCGATCCTGTTTTCCCCGACTCTGGCGGCTCCTACCTATGGCCACAACAAGTCTCGGATGCAGCGGACCTCCTCAAGCATTCGGCTGAACATGCGGTCGGAACCATCAAAGGACTAGTCTCTACTCTAGAAAACCCAGAGGATGAACTTTGGGTGGACGATCCAGCCCCCTCTGTGTTGTCTGCTTGCGCAGCTTTCCCCGAGCTGAGCAAGTCCGAGTCGCGCCTCCCGTTACGAGAGCGAGAGATTCTCCTGTGGACCATAGTCAAAGGAGTCGTCCCTAGCACTAGAGTTTTGTATGACGCCTTCCTGTCACACAGATGACCGTACCGCTCATCGTTGTTCCAGTTACCGAGCAAGCTTTGCCCTGCCGCGTTGTGATACGGGTGACGAAGAAGTAGACCAACGAGGGGTGCCTCTTTATGGCAGTTCCACCCTGCTATGCATGAAGGAATATGGTGCGTTTCGTCTGCGAAGCTTGGTATTGGGGCCGTTCAACTCATGCATACCCTAGGTCGGTCGGAGAGGGTGGATTGCGATGATGACTCCGTCGACTTCATCTGGCGTGGCGGCTATGACGATTTGTCTGACCTGGAGCCCGGAAGCTCAAACGGCGGCAACCGTTGGCGTTGGCGTCTGCCACCAGACCCCGGTGACGAAACGGATGACAGCGAGGACGAAGACGACGACGACGAGGACGAGGACGAGGACGAGGACGACGAGGACGACAGCGAGGACGAAGAAGATGACAGCGAGGACGAAGAGGACCGTCACCTGCCAGACGATTTTCTCGGACAAGGCAACTCAGTCAGCGGACAACACCTTACTCCTTCCACCTTCCACCCGAGCCCTTTGGTGCCTGTTCTCTGCCTGGCCGATGAGGTCAATATCGTACCTCTACTCTCCAGCGCTTTGCTGCAGCGGCGCGAGCTCGAGATCATCGAACCCGTCGTGGGCATCCTACTACCTACAAGCGGCTCGAAGTGCCAGGTCCTATTTGGGTGGATGGAGGAGAATACAGACGACATGCATGCCCTGGTAAGACGTATCGCATCTCATGGTATATGCTGTACTAACGCTGACCCTTTACACAGCCTCTGATTCACATCGTCTACTCGGACGGCTCTAACCCTTCCGTACCCGGCGGAGGAATCTTCGATCTTCAGCACCGGTCAGATTTGGTTCACCTCGTCACCTACATTGCGGACCTTGGCAATCAACAATCGTTCAACGTTCGGTCGCCACTATCGCTATTGCCGAACGCAAACTCTTTCACCGTTCCATGGAGGGCCGATGAACACCTCGGGAACAGCAAAGATCATGATTACTCGACGCAGCGAATCTGGATTTGGCTGCATTCTATTCCTGACCCTAGGTATGTCTGCGTCTCTGTGTGCTGTTCTCGACCTCTGTGATTCTGTCATGGTACGGCGTCGACTCCGAACATGTCAGTCTCACCCGAGGCCACAAGATTCCCCTTTGCGCATCGTAGGATGTTCGATGCTGATCCTTAGCTTCCAGGGCAACTACATCCACCGAGAAAGCTCTCGCTAGTGGTTCGGGGCTTGCACCACAGTCCGCTGGCTCCGAACGAGTTGCGCAAATGGACCTCGACCTTCAGGATTCAGGATCGAATTCGAGGGATACGTCGTACGTCACCTGACCGCAACGCGGCACTTCATTGGGACACCTGAATTGATGATGTATCGGACAGATTCACCGCTAAGTCGTGCAACAAGCTCAAGATACAAGAGAAAACGCGTGATGGTCAGAAGCAGGCTTCAGTTGCCGACTGGCTGTGGGATCACCGTGCGTTCGTGATCGGATATGATGATCCCCGGGAACGTGTGGAAACCATCTATTCGAATGCGGACTTCACGGCCTATTTAGAACATATAAAAGGGCTCGCAAGACTAATTCAGATGCCTTGTGATGCAGGCATAGATCTGGTGAGCAAGTGCACATTGTATCCTGGAACCTCTTGTTAGACTCACCACTTCAATTTGTCAAGATGATGACCAAGCTTACGCACAATCTACTCCTGATGATTCAGAATCTCAAACTGGAGCTCAAGGAGGAGGAAGAGTCCGAAGAGGAGGCCGTGTTCAATGGTCGACCCGGCGCCCGACTAGGCCCGGCAGAGTCCAGAAGTGCACTCGTTAGCTCCGTCGACAACGAGTCCCAGTCGGACAGTACCGCCAATCCTCTTGCCAACCAGTTGAACAAGCTCATAGGCACGGTGGAGAAGAAGCTACAAGAAGCGCTGGGAATGTCGCAAACAAACCAGGGCTTGATCTCCGAGTCTGTGACGTTGGCAAACCCCCACGTGGTTTACATCTTGAACACCTGTCACAAGAGCATTCTCGCGATGTACAACAAGCAGAATGTCAGCGAAGCTGAATGGCGCCTCCCCTGGGACACGATCCACAACTTGATTTGGTTGCAGACGCTACTGGAACGTCACTGTACTCAGGCCCCGAGCGCTGACTCGCAGCCCAACTACTTCGTCTTGTGAGTATATTTGATGTTCTCTTCAATTCCTGCTGTACGCTCAACTGGTTGCGGTCAGTCCCGAGGCAACACTCAGGTACATGCGATGCGAGGAGTTGGATCATTCTAGCATGAGGGCCGAGGCCATGCTTGCCGCAATCGAATCCGACGAGTCAGCTTCGCCGGTGGCTCCGATCCCGAAACCCCAACTGGTCCCCGAGCCGGCAGAGACTCAGAACTACCTTCATTCCAGGCACAAGCCACAATTCGGACGCATAGCAATGATCCTCGGCCGGCACAAGTTTGCAATCAAGGCTCAGGTGGGCGCGAGCCAACGAGCCAGGTCCGAGATTGAGGAAGCTTACAAGTTGGCTGATGCAGCTTTGACGGCGGTTGTGGAACTTGAGGACCAAGCTCTCGCCTCCGAGAGGCTCCTTGGTACTCAGACCAAGGAACCCGCTCTTCTCTCTCAGGTTGAGAACCTGAAAGTTCGCATCGGTCTCTACCCAAAGAGAGGCAAATGCGACGCCATATTCGCTATCTCCATTCCAGACTTTTGCAAAAAAGTCGCTAGCGTGTGCGGCCCGTCGGGCACTGAGGTCGCTCAAGATTTCCTCAAGGCATTTCCCTGCTTCCATCCTCCTGTAAACACCGCAGTGCCCAAGGAGAACAAAGTGGACGTGACGGAGGCTACCGAGAAGAGCGGCGAGGAGAGTGGCTCACCATCTCAGCTAGTGGCTCTCGAGGCCAAACTCACTCCACTGTTCCGTACCACCACCACCACCACCGCCGACTTCAACAAGCATCTAGCTAATGCCAAGCTATCGGAGGCGCTGTTCCTCCCTTACTACCTGGTGGACTACAAGTTGAACGGCGGCCAGGGAAAGGTGGCGGAAGCCGAGAACCAGCGACGGATGAACAGCGCCAGTGTGGCACATTTCCTGCGCATCATCGGCATCACGGATTTCCCAGTGTATGGACTAGCACATGCTGGGCCGCTTCATACGCTCTCGATGACATGGTACAGCTCTACCGACGATGTGAGTTCTCGAATGTCAACGGCATTTTACCTTCGCTGACCATATATCAGGTCATATACATCTCCGACCGTAACAGCCCTGGGTTTGACCTGCGAAAGAGTTGGGACGTGCTCCGTTACATGGCTTTTCTTATACGCCTAGAAGACCATGCTTTGGAGCTGCAGCGTCGCTACAATAAGGTTCAGGCTGCGTTTCTGGAGAAGATTCGCAAGGAGGTTGTCAACAAGAACGACGGAGCGGACTCCGAGTCAAGTCTGTTGTGGACGGCATCTGATCAAGCGGACAAATTCAAGATATACTATCCCGAGAAGGGTGCGAAGGGTGTCGAGGGTGTGGAGGAATCGAAGGCCCAGGCTAGTGCGTCGGCGAAGAGCCGGGACTGACTTTTCCTGACGGAGTTGTACATACGATACGAATCTATTGGCGACAGTCTCCTTGCGGGTGCGGTTTACATGAAGTATATCATAATGTATCCCGGTTGGTTCGGATGGAATTGATGTGTGTAATGTATATTTATTTTCCCTGTAAGACGAGTAACATATGCTATCAGACCGCTCACATCCACGGAAATAGAAAAGCGTTGGCACCCCGCGCGCCTGTCTCCTGCAGCAGCTGGATATCGACCTGGTCCCGCATCTCTTCGCGCCAGCGCCACAACGTGAACGCCTTCCACACACGCACTGCGATAGAGTTCTAGAGCTCATCTGACGGCGCTCCTTGTGGGGTGAGGGCGTGCCCGCACGCCGCGACGTCCTGCTCGTACTTGCGCGAGTTGCTAACGCGCCCTTCGACGCTGAGGACGCCGCGCTCAAGCGCAACGGCGTCGGCGATGTCGCCCATTGAGAGAGTCGCGCCGTCGATGTCATGGGAGCCAGACACGAGGAGCGACGGGTGCAGCGAGGCTTTCGTGCCCGGCGATAGAAGGAAGGTTATGGTGTGCGAGCTCGGGTTGATTGCATCGACCTGTCATGCGGAACGTTTTAGCACGAGAGGAGAGGGTGCAGGGTATCTACGATGCACATACAAGGAGGTCCTTCTCGAGCGTAAGGTTGTGTGCTGTGAACGAACAATTCGTTCGCCCATAAATATCCCAATAGTACTCACCATGACACCCTCGCTCCGTAGACTTTCGATAAGCGCAGAACCTTCCGAGACCCGCAATCCATTCATTGTCGGAGAGCTCCGCTGGATCAACTCTTACGAGTCCGTCCGCTACGCGATTCTGTAGACTGTCGCACTTCTGGACCAAGGACGAACAGACATTCCAGCAGGCGCAAGCTCTGCAGCACTCTGGCGGCCTCTCGGGGGCGTCAGACAAGATCTGGAAGTTCTGCGAGTTTGCGAGTAGTCGCGGATCCGAGCGGGTCTGGGTCGATACCTGGTGCTATAGCAGGTCTGTCGGTGCGTCGGGGACCAGAGCGCGGAAGCGCTCTTTCCAGTGCGAGTAGTCAGGTGTGTCCGTATGTATATGCAAGGCTCCGCGTGTAGTCGACGAACTCGCCAAACACAGAGACGCCGGCATCGCCCGTGACTTGCGCACCGGTCCACTGCTTCTTCATGGAGACGACGCGACGGTGAGGCACCTAGGGTCCAGAGCGAGAGTACCAAGGCAGACGACCAGCAAGGAGCGAGAGAAGGCTGTATGATAGAGACTCCAGGTCGTCTCGACGGGAGGGTGCTACCAACGTATTAGTCTCGCTATGCTTGTGCATCGGGCAAGTAACTCACAGTGATGTAGGTGTCCGTTCACGCTGGCGTATGCCGGTGTCCCGATAGTACGTGGTGTACCCTTCTCTGGAAGGTGCTCAAGTGTGACTGGGGGCGACAGAGACCGAAGTCGATGAGACGCACACGTAACATGAGGTTTCCGGGTTTGATATCGCAGTGAACGATGCCGTGGGAGTGCACACATTCCAGCGCATCGATCTGGATTACATCAGAAGCTCGACTGGGATGTCTGATGAGTGCAGCGGTGCGGAGAAGACGTACCAGCTGGAGCGAGAGTGCCACGACATTCCGTAGCGTGATAGCGCCTCATATCTTGTCCAGGCCCACACCAAGAAGCTCCATTGCGAGGTATTCGTGAAACTGAGACCTCCCCCAGGCGTGCACGAGCGGGATGCTCTTATGGCCTGGACCAGGACAAAGTATAGTTGTGCCCCACCGAAAAAGCGACGGCACACTCACCTTGCAGGAGAACGGGCGCACAGGCCTCGTGAAGCAGCCTCGGATGCTTGACATGATCTGTGACATGGCACTTTTTGACGGCAACCACTTTCGTGGGCTCTTCGTTGACTCGCATGCGGTACACATACCCTACATATGGAACGACGATTAACCGCAATGCCGCCGTAAGACGCTTGGAGACCACTCACCATAAGATCCAGCCTCAGGTACATACTTAAAATCAACGGCAGTCTCCGGTGATCTCAGATCTGTGGAATCTGAGATATTCACGCGGGGTAGGCAAGCGCGCGTGTCCGGTACTGAATGTAACTCTTCCTCCTCCTCCTCCTCCTCCTCCTCCTCCATCCTACCTTTTCCAACTAACTTTCTTGCGCGAGAGGAACCCGTATCATCAACATTTGACGCATGCCTCGCCGCTGTCGCGTTCACTTCGTTTCGCTTCACTCCTCCCTGGTCAATCTCCCCATCTCCCTCTATGGCCCGCTTGTCGAACGAGGCGTCGTACGTGTATCTCATGAGGACCTTCGTCATGCGTATTGAATGCAAGGACAGCGACCGCAAGGACTCGCGGTGCATCTCACGTTCGTCTCCAGCAGCAAGTCCCAAGATGCGTCCAAGAAGCCTCAAGCATACGTCGGCTGGACCGGCATGGCCTCCGCATCTTCGCTAGCGCACTTCAACTCAGGGAACGCGGCGGATAGAGGAATGGAGACGGTGGAGATGGATCCGCAGTATGCCGAGGGACTCGGGTTTGCACTGGGCGACGTGGTGAGTCCTTGAGCGTGAATGGCGTACGAGCCCCGTTCAACCTCCGCAAGGTCGAGATTGGGTTGCTCCATGACCTCGCCTATGCCCAGTCTGTGGCGACGGAGCCCGTGACCTCCGACGACTGGGAGATACTGGTGAGTGGGGTTACATTCGACGCAAGTCTTCCATTGAATGACATGTGTAGGAACTGCATGCCTCGCATGTCGAGTCCACTTTACTGTCACAAGTACGCGTCGCGTTCGTGGGCCAGGAGATAGACGTTTGGGTGCTTGGTCGGACGAGGGTCCGCTTGAACGTTGGTGAGCACATCTCGCACCCGAGCTCTTTCCCTCGCACCGAACGCGTTACAACAGTGTCCCTACAACCATCCACGGGTAAAGCTCTACTCCTCACGAACAGCACCGAAGTGAGTATCGCACCGAAGGTTCGCGCGAAGACGAAACAGGCGAAAGGCGCATCAGTGAACAAGGCGGGCAAGGCAGCAAGCGTAAACGGTCCGCCGTCGCAGACCACCCCTCCTCCCGAGAAGGTCAAGGCGCCCCGACCTGCAAAGACCCTGCGCCTCCTTCCACAACGCTTCTTGCGCGACCTGCCCTTGTCAGCAGCTCGGACATCCGGCGAGACACTGGCGTTCGTGTCATACACAACGCTACTGTCGCTCTACCCTCAAGCGCATCCGACGGAACAGCTCGGAGGGTGGCGAGCTGTCGTCCGCCGGCTCGCGCCCCCAACAAATCCGGACAAGGAAGCGGCTCCCACCTCTCCTCTCGCGCAGGCGGTCCCTCGCGTCCTGGTTCCAAACGGTGAATCGTCCTCATCGAAGCTGTCCGCAGGTGCGACGCCCGCGAAAGATGAGGTCTTGGTTGTCTGGTCGCCGGATGTCCCCGTGCCGGACGGGCATGTCGCGCTCCAGCAGCAATGCGAGGGAGCCGAAGACTGGGATCTTGTGCGGTATGCAATAGGTCTATCACCATGGCGGCTACGATCACTCACATGTCTTGCAGGTTAGTGTTCGAGAAAGAGGATGGCAGCGCGTCCATCCCTCCATATTGCGCCCCTAGTGCACCTCCGTGAGCTTCGAGTTTACATGTACAAGCTGATTTGTTTCTGACGGGGATACAGAACGCCCGTGACCTACTCGCATGGCCTCGCGGGTGTGGACGAACTGTTTGCCAAGTGTACGCAGTTCTGCCTGACTGCTTTGGCACGCCATGCGTTCAGCAAACGAATACGAGGCGGTACGCGTTGACGCACGTAACTCGCATCGGTAGCATGGCTGACTTGTGACTTAGTCCCAGGACTGCTCGTAACTGGGCGAAGCGGCGCGGGGAAGACCGCCCTCCTCCATGCGATATCCAAGGCAATGCAGAACGACCCGCGCACGCTGTCATGTATGTCCCTGTCATCTAAACTCGACTCTAGGGTGCTCAACAGTATACTAGATACCCTCTACGTCGACCTCAGCCGCTACGCCGCGTCACCGATCGCAAAGATCCGTTCAAGCATGAAGTACTGGATGGACAAGGCGTCGTGGCACAAGCCGTCGCTGCTTGTGCTCGACAACATCGACAAGCTGATGGGCACTGAGCTCGAGGTTCGTTGTCGAGGCCCGATTGCGCGCTGCGACTGACCAAGAGATGCTAGCACGCAGATTCGTTCCACACGCGGCACGTCACCGAGCTCTTTCTTGCGCTGTTTGGTTCGTCAGCGCGCTCCGCCGCGCCAAACGCCAGCGGGGTGATCCTCCTTGCGGCAGCGGAGTCGCAGGCCTCGCTGCATCCGCTGCTAAACGCGTCGCATGTATTCCAAGAGATCGTACACCTCAAGCCGCCGTCGAAAGATGCTCGAAAGGAGGTGAGTGCCAGATCATCTGGTCTGCAGATCGATGAGCATTGAAGGATGGTTATCTCAGGTCCTCGGGCACCTGGTGAAGGAGCACATGGACTCGTCCGACATCACCCAGGACCCGGCCGCGCCGCTCAACTATACCGCGCTCGCGACGCAGACGGAGGGCTACTCGGTGACCGACCTCAAGGACCTCGTCGCGCGCGCTGTGCACCGTGCGGCCATCCGCTCGTCCCAGCTGCAGGACGACTCGCAGCAGGTTCGTCCCGCACATCCTCGGCATAGCTGCGAACATTGATTGACACACGCGTTTCCAGACCACGCTCACACCCACAGACTTTGCGAGCGCACAGGTCGACTTTGTGCCGCACTCGTTGCGGGACGTGAAGCTGCAGAAGTCGGACATCGCCTGGACGGACATCGGAGGTACGTCTCATGTGGTCTTTCTGTCGCTCCGGGACGCGGCGGCTGACGGCGAGCGTGTCGCAGGTCTGCGAGAGACGAAGCGTGTGCTGCGGGAGACGCTCGAGTGGCCGACGAAGTACGGCCCCATCTTCGCCCAGTCGCCGTTGCGTCTGCGGTCTGGGTGCGTCCTTCTCCCCCAGTGGAGACAGGTTGAGATTAATCGCGTTCCGATAGGCTGCTGCTGTACGGCTACCCCGGCTGCGGTAAGACGCTGCTGGCTTCGGCGGTCGCGAAGGAGTGCGGGCTCAACTTTATCAGCATCAAGGGCCCAGAGCTGCTCAACAAGTACATCGGTGCGAGCGAGAAGTCGGTAAGGAGACGAACTCTAGCTAGCGTGCTTCTGCTTACTCCGCGGGGCAGGTCCGTGACCTCTTCGAGCGGGCGAGCGCGGCCAAGCCGTGTGTACTGTTCTTCGACGAGTTCGACTCGATCGCGCCGAAGCGGTGAGCCTGAACTTTGCTTTCTTTCGTGCTCGAGGTCTCTCACACGGCCACTGGCAGAGGACACGACAGCACAGGGGTCACGGATCGCGTTGTGAACCAGATGCTGACCCAGATGGACGGCGCGGAGGGCTTGGAGGGCGTGTACGTCCTCGCGGCGACGAGGTGCGTCTGCTCCGCCTTCTCTGTCGCACCGTAGCCATCGCTCACCGCACTCGCCTGCCCTACAGCCGACCCGACCTCATCGACTCTGCACTGCTCCGGCCCGGACGTCTGGACAAGTCGCTCCTGTGCGATATGCCGAGCGCGGAAGAACGCCAGGAGGTACGTTCTCTTCCGTCCGCTCTATTCCCCCCGCTCCCACGCGAACGCAAAAATGGGGTCCACGGAGAGCGGAACGCTAAACGCAAATGTCTTGCTGCAGATCCTGGAGGCGCTGGGCCGGAAAGTCGCGTTTGGGCCCGACGTCGACCTCGCCGCGCTCGCGGAGGCCACGGACGGGTTCTCGGGCGCGGACCTCCAGGCGCTGGTGTACAATGCGCATCTGGAGGTCGTGCATGATGCGATTGCGACGCTCCCTGAGGCGGGCGATGCGAAACCGAAGAACGGAAGAGTCTTGAACTTGGACGACGGGCTGCCGGTCAAGTATACGGTGCTTGGCGGGCAAGAGGGCGAGGGTGGGAGAGTCTTGTCGCGTGCGGAGGAGTCTGCGTTCCAACGGAGGGTGCGTGTTTTCTTTCGACGTGAGCGCAGCGGCCAGGGTTCTTGCTGGTGCTGTCCATGTACAACACCAGCCAATTCTGATGGAAGGTAAATTTCCGGCTGGATTCCTATGAGGCACCATGACTCTCCAAGCCGTAACTGCTTCCCCCGCTTGCAGCAGCAGTGCGGAGGTGGCGGTGTGGCTTGCGCCCCCGTGTCGCTGCGCGCGTCTATTTACCCCGCAATGTGACATGCTAAGATCGATCTGGACCCCACACACAGCTGCAGCGCATCTTGTCTGGAGCGGGGACGGACCCGGGCAAGGCTCGAGAACGCGATGCTGGCCCATCAAAGGGCGCTGATATGACAAAATCGAGAGCGGTGAGTAGTCTGTTTTTCTACATGTTTAGCTTCGCGGCATCCGCCTCCTGCCGGGCATGCGTCGCACCAAACGCGGCGAGGCCCTCTGGACGGACCGGCCGTGTGGAAACATTTCTGCAGCGCCTGGCTAGATAATTGACTGTTAGACGTGATGGGCCCCACGCCCCGCTGACTGGGAGGGTTAGCCATTAAGGGGGGCGGGCGCGAACCCACCGGTCGTAACTGTTTTTGTGCCTATGGTGACCGTTGGACCGGACGCTTGGCAAGTCCCCCACTTCTTGTGCAACTCCGCCATCATGGTCTTACTGCATGGGTGGAAAGAAGGACTGACGAGCGCCACCACACAGAGACATGAGATCAGCCACGGACACCTGGAGCGAGTGCTCCAGATCACACGGCCGTCCGTGCCGGGGGAGGAGCGCGAGCGGTTGCGGAGAATGTGAGTGGGTTCTTTGGACACTAATGGAGACCGAGGCTCATGTCGTACTCTCGGCCTTGCGTGCGTATTTGTATTGCAGATATGGCGCGTTCGTGTCTGATAGGAGCGGAGATCTGCCTGTCCCTCCTGAGGCGGGGGGTGTCGGGAAGAGGGTTTCTTTGGCGTAATGGATCTTGGTGTACGGTTCCCCTTCGTGAGGGATGATCAACTTCGTGTTCTGAAAGTTCGGATAGTCCGAGGAGTCCTATCTGTGCCTACGAACGGAGGGATGTCGGCCGTGAATGCAAAGAGCGGGATTGGCTAGCGGCGAGAAAAGGCTCGGAGGTTGTGCGGAATTCACATGAGCAACTGTGAACAAATGGGCAGCGGCAAGTGCACCTGGAAAGGACAAGGACGGACGAAGTGTTGGGAGGGCGCCTGAGGTCAAAGTCAGATCCGGACCGCGCACGTGACTGTCGGCTCAAGTCGGGTCTGGGTCGCGGAGAGCGCACATTGCGGGGAACGCTTTTCTTCGATCACCTTCACCTTCAGCCATCCCCTTCCGCTGCCCTCCTTACCGCTTGCCCTCGTCGTCGTCGTCGTCAACGGCGTCGCCGACTCCAAGCACGACGATGAAGACCATTCACAAACGTCTCTACACCGCTCTTCCCCGTCCCGCTGCGGTAGTCTCCTCCACCGCGTCCTCCTCCCAGCACCCGCTCCCCCGCGTCCGCTCCAACTCCGCCTCCTCCTCGCGGTCGTTCACAACCGTCTCTCTCCCCTCCTTCGATGGATTCCAACCACCCCCGCCGCCCTCGGGCACCCGTGGCAACTCGAACCCATTCGCACCTCGTCTTGCTGCTCGTGCCGAGATAGAGGGGCATGCGACCAACCCGTCGTCACAGCAGCAATCAGCAAATCTCCCGTACTCTCTCGCCCTCACTCTCGGACAGTCCGAGTCGTCCTCCCATCTCCCTTTGTCGCCATACAACCCCTACCTCCCGTACCAGGCCTTATCTCCGCTCTTCCTCTATACCACCACCAAGTCTCAGGAGGCCCCTGCTCCGGACAGCCGCAAAAAGCGTCAGCGCACACGCTACCACCTCGACGTTGGCGCGTATGGCATTCCCAAGCGTTCGCGCGGACCTGTTGTTGCAGGGCGCGACGGACACGGGCGGTTCGATGTCCGGTCAGAGCCTCAGGAGGAGCTCAGCCGCGCAGTCCAGGTCGGTGAGGACGCGTATTTTGTACGGGACAACGCCATGGGTGTCGCAGACGGCGTGGGCGGGTGGTCTAGGCTACGGCGGACAGGTAGGCAATGCGACGTGAGAATGCTACGATTTCCACAGGCTAACGCCGTCTCGCAGCCCATGGGACAGACCCATCGCCAAGCGCCATGTTCGCGCGACGGTTGATGCACTACTGCTCGGAGGAGGTCAATGCCGCGAGCGAGCAGTCGGAGCAAGCGTACGTCCTCTCCTGCATCATGCGCCCTGACTCTGCCTCATGTTCGCTCAGTTTCGTAGACGCGGATGCCTACTCCGAAGCCGATGACGACATATGCGCGGAACTTGAAGACTCGTTAGAGGACCTTGAGGACGGACTAGATGTGCTCATGATCTTGGAGAAGGCCTACGAGAAGGCCCTGCGCTCGCACGTTCGCCCGGCCGACCAAGGCAACTCGTCAGGAAGCTCACGATCGTCGTCACCATCCGACAGCGCCGTGGAGTGCGTAGCCTCAACCTCCTCCTCGTCTGATTCACCACCTGTGCCTCGCTCGGCACCGGATGTCGCCCCGGCTGTTGTGCCTTTATGTGAGGGCTCGTCGACAGCGCTCGTTGCGATCCTGGAGCACCCGTCGTCACGACCGCCAAAGTCCTTCGGCGATGCGAACCTGTTCAACCCTCAACCTGCATCGGCCAAGGCAGGACCCAAAGTCAGCACCGATGGTGCGGTGATCCGGATCGCACACCTAGGGGATTGCATGGGAATGCTCATCCGCGGCGAGGAGATCGTGTGGCGAACGGAAGAGATGTGGTGGACTGTGAGTAGCATTGCCTATCCTCTCGACAGCTTCTCATGTTCATCTCCGTCTAATCTACCTATCCGCACAGTTCAATACTCCGGTACAACTGGGCCCCACGTCCTCGACGAAGCCCCACGACGCGCGAATATTCACGATCCCCGTCCAGGAGGACGACATCCTGATCCTCGCTTCCGATGGGCTGTCAGACAACCTGTGGGATGCCGACATCCTCGACGAGGTCGTGCGCTTCCGTCGCTCGTTCATGGGATCACCTGCCTCGCAGGAGGACGCGAGCCCGGCGCCTAGCACGATCTTCCGGCGAAGCACGCTCGCGGGCATGCTGAGCGAGGCCCTGTGTTCGCGCGCGAAGCGCGTGTCTGAAACACGCGGCTCGCGCAAGTCGCAGGCCCAGGGGCAGACGGAGAAGAAAAGTGCCGCGGGGAATGGCACGGCAGAGACGGATGTGCCGTTTGCACGGCGCGCGCGGGAGCAGGGGAAGCTGTTTGAGGGCGGTAAGCCCGATGGTGAGTTCCTGGCGCGCTCTTACGAGTGTGGGCAGCTGCTAATCTCTTTCTTTTTTTCGATGCAGATATCTCTGTGCTCGTTGCGGTCATCTCGCCAGTAGAATAGACGGACGCGGGTTCCCTTTCATCTCCTCTTTTCGTTCTCTGTCTCCTCCCTCATCTTCCATTATATCTCTGCTCATCGTTCTTCGGTACACCTACATATGCTCGCCCACCCATCATCTATTATTATGCATTGTTTCCTCTGGTTCGTCCATACACCTCACATTTCACATATCACATTCCGCATTTTCCGCATCTCGCGTCTCACTCTCGTTGCCTCGTTATCAACCAAACCACATACAACATACATATTAGGACCAGGATAACCGACTCGGAAGGAGATCGGGCGGTCTGTGTACATTAGACCCCACACTTGCACTATACTACGATACTACGATACATCTAGCGCACGCGCACATGCTCGCATCTTAACGCACCTCACACCGCACGCCAGCCAGCCTTTCAACCCCGCCGTCTCTCCTACATGAAACTCTTTGCCAGCTTCGCTCGATTCGATCATACCTGATCCGAAGGACATCCAGTGCCTCACATCTGTCCGCGCATATGCATGCGAGAACTTGACCGAGGGATGTTCACGACCAGCTGCAGAGGCTGCCGTTGAACGAACACTATGTAGCCTCCTCCTCTGATAATCATCATCAGGGTTGCAACTTGTAACTTGGAACCGTACCAGGCGTGCCCTCGATCTCTGAGTCCTCCTTGGCTCTGCGTCGCACCTCCTCGATGTTCGGTAAGTACCATTGCTGTCTTCGGATGCTCGCAACGAAGATGATACTCACGCTAAGTCTAGATGACGGTGAGCGCCCCCCTTTGCTAGCATAGTTGCTCGCGCGGCCTCGGATTGCGTGCCCTGAATCTGCCCGGTCACGGTCTTCACGAGATACATGTACGACGCCTCGTTCGACAAGCGGGCCATAATAGAGAGAGATGGGGAGATTGACCAGGGAGGAGTGAAGCGAAACGAAGTGAACGCGACAGCGACGAGGCATGGGTCTTGCGACTGACGTGTCAGACGTTGATAAAAACGGGTTCCTCTTGCGTTTGAAAGTCAGTCGAGACGTGCAGAGGTAGGATGGAGGAGGAGAAGGAGGGAGAAGTACCCGGACGCTATACTAGCCTTACCCCGCGTGAATCTCCAGATCTGAGATCACCGGAGACTGCCGTTGATTTTAAGTATGGCTTTCTACCTGAAACCCCCTCGAACTGCGGCTCAGTCTCACAACTCTCTGCATAATGCGGCTCCACCTTCTCCCTGGCGATCTGAAGCTGGGTCTTTTGATCATTGGTCTTCAAGTCTCTCACAGCGGCACTGCGGTTAATCATTATTCCATAGGATATGTGTACTGCATGGGAGTCAACGAAGAGCCCAGATCATGTCAAGCATCCGAGGCTGCTTCACAAGGCCTGTGCCCTCGTTCTACTGCAAGGTGAGTGTGCCGTCGTTTCTCCGAGGGGCACAACCGTAGTAAGGCTTGTCGCTGGTCCAGGCCACGAGAGCATCCCGCTCGTGCACGCCTGGGGGAGGTCTCAATTTCACGAATACCTCGCAATGGAGCTTCTCGGTGTGGGCCTGGACAAGATACGAAGTGCTATCACGCTACGGAATGCCGTGGCCCTCTCGCTCCAGCTAGTACGTCTTCTCCGCACCGCTGCACTCATCAGACATCCCAGTCGAGTTTCTGATGTAATCCAGATCGATGCGCTGGAGTTTGTGCACTCCCACGGTATCGTTCACTGCGATATCAAACCCGGAAACCTCATGTTAGGCGCAGCGGAGCGCAACCCGGGACGTGTGCGTCTCATCGACTTCGGTCTCTGTCGTCTCTATAGGGACCCAGTCACACTCAAGCACCTTCCAGACAAGGGCACGCCACGTACTATCGGGACACCGGCATACGCCAGCGTGAACGAACACCTACATCACTGTGAGTTACTTGCCTGATGCACAAGCATAGCGAGACTAATACGTTGGTAGGGCCTCCCGTCGAGACGACCTGGAGTCTCTATCATACAGCCTTCTCTTGATCCTTGCTGGCCGTCTGCCTTAGTACTCTCGCTCTGGACCCTAGGTGCCTCACCGTCGCGTCGTCTCCATGAAGAAGCAGTGGACCGGTGCGCAAGTCACGGGCGACGCCGGCGTCTCTGTGTTTGGCGAGTTCGTCGACTACACGCGGAGCCTTGCATATACATACGGACACACCTGACTACTCGCACTGGAAAGAGCGCTTCCGCGCGCTGGTCCCCGACGCACCGACAGACCTGCTATAGCACCAGGTATCGACCCAGACCCGCTCGGATCCGCGACTACGCGCAAACTCGCAGAACTTCTAGATCTTGTCTGACGCCCCCGAGAGGCCGCCAGAGTGCTGCAGAGCTTGCGCCTGCTGGAATGTCTGTTCGTCCTTGGTCCAGATGTGCGACAGTCTACAGAATCGCGTAGCGGACGGACTCGTAAGAGTCGATCCAGCGGAGCTCTCCGACAATGAATGGATTGCGGGTCTCGGAAGGTTCTGCGCTTATCGAAAGTCTACGGAGCGAGGGTGTCATGGTGAGTACTATCGGGATATCTATGGGCTCGCGCAAGTACGAGCAGGACGTCGCGGCGTGCCCGCACGCCCTCACCCCACAAGGAGCGCCGTCAAATGAGCTCAAGAGCTCTATCACAGTGCATGTGTGGAAGGCATTCACGTTGCGGCGCTGGCGCGAAGAAATGCGGGACCAGGTCGATATCCAGCTGCCGCAGGAGAGACGCGGGCGGGAGCGGGTAGCAACGCTTTTCTATCTCGGTCGATGTGAGCGGTCTGATAGCATATGTTGCTCGTATTACAGGGAAAACAAATATACATTACACACATCAATTCCATCCGAACCAACCAAGATACGTTATGATATACTTCATGTAAACTGCACCCACACCCGCAAGGAGACTGTCGCCAATAGATTCGTATCGTATGTACAACTCCGTCAGGAAAAGTCAGTCCCCGCTGCCGACGCACTAGCCTGGGCCTTCGATTCCTCCACACCATCGGCACCCTTCGCGCCCTTCTCAGGATAGTATATCTTGAATTTGTCCGCTTGATCAGATGCCGTCCACAACAGACTTGACTCGGAGTCCGCTCCGTCGTTCTTGTTGACAACCTCCTTGCGAATCTTCTCCAGAAACGCAGCCTGAACCTTATTGTAGCGACGCTGCAGCTCCAAAGCATGGTCTTCTAGACGTATAAGAAAAGACATGTAACGGAGCATGTCACAACTCTTTCGCAGATCAAACCCAGGGGCGTTACGGTCGCAGATATATATGATCTGATATAATGGACGTCAGCAGAGGTAAGATGCCATTGACGTTCTCGAGAACTCACATCGTCGGTAGAGCTGTACCATGTCATCGAGAGCGTATGAAACGGCCCAGCATGTGTCAGTCCATACACTGGGAAATCCGTGATGCCGATGATGCGCAGGAAATGTGCCACACTGGCGCTGTTCATCCGTCGCTGGTTCTCGGCTTCCGCCACCTTTCCCTGGCCGCCGTTCAACTTGTAGTCCACCAGGTAGTAAGGGAGGAAGAGCGCCTCCGATAGCTTGGGATCAGCTAGATGGTTGTTGAAGTCGATAGTAGTGGTGGTACCCGGGAACAGTGGAGTGAGTTTGGTCTCGAGATGAGATAGTGAGCCGCTCTCCTCGGTCACCACGGCGTTGAGGGGAGGACGGAAGGAGGAAAATGCCGCCAGGAATTTTTGAGCGGCCTCAATGCCTGACGGGCCACACACGCTAGCGACTTTTTTGCAAAAATCTGGAATGGAGATAGCGAATATGGCGTCGCATTTGCCTCTCTTTGGGTAGAGACCGATGCGAATTTTCAGGTTCTCAACCTGAGAGAGAAGAGCGGGTTCCTTGATCTGAGTACCGAGGGGCCTCTCGGAGGCGATAGCTTGTTCACAAAGTTGTTTGACCGCCATCACTGCTTCAAGGGACAACTCTGCAGCCTCCTCAAACTCAGACATAGCTCGTTCGGTCGCGCCGAACCGCCGAACCTTGACCTCAAACTTGTGCAGGGCGAGGATCTTTGCTATGCGTTCGAATTGTGGCTTGCGGCGCCTGGCATGAAGGTAGTTCTGAGTCTCTTCCGGTCTGGGGGCAAGACGATTCTCCTGATGTGATCGGGGTTTCGGGATCGCAGCCACCGGCGAGGCTGACTCAGATTCGAGTGCGGGAAGCATGGCCTTGACTCTCATACTAGCATAATCCAACTCCTCGCACCGCATGTACCTGAGTGTTGCCTCGGGACTGACCGCAACCAGTTGAGTGTACAGCAGTAATTGGAGAGAACGTCAAATGTACTTACAAGACGAAGTAGTTGGGCTGCTCGGCCCTAGCGGCCTGAGTACAGTGACGTCCCAGTCGCCAAGTCTGCAACCAAATCAAGTTGTGGATCGTGTCCCAGGGGAGGCGCCATTCAGCTTCGCTGACATTCTGCTTGTTGTACATCGCGAGAACGCTCTTGTGACAGTTGTTCAAGGTGTATGCCACGTGGGGATTTGCCAACATCAGAGACTCGGAGATCAAGCCCTGGTTTGTCTGCGACATGCCCAGCGCTTCTTGCAGCTTCTTGTCCACCGCGTCTATGAGCTTGTTCAATTGGTCGGAAAGAGGATTGGCGGTGTTCTCCTTATGCTCTTCCTCCTCCTTGGACTCCAGTTTGAGATTCTGCACCATCAGGAGTAGATTGTGCGCAAGCTTAGTCATCATCTTGACAAATTGAAGTGGTGAGTCTAACAAGAGGTTTCAAGATACAACGTGCACTTGCTCACCAGATCTATGCCTGCGTCACAAGGCATACGAACTAGCCTTGCGAGCCCTTTTGTATGTTCTAAATAGGCCTTGAAGTCCGCATTCGAGTAGATGGTTTCCACACATTCCCGGGGATCGTCATATCCGATCACGAACGCACGGTGATCCCACAGCCAGTCAGCAATTGAAGCGTCCTTCTGACCAGCACTCGTTTCCTCTTGTATCTTGAGCCTGATGTGAATGTTGTTAAGCTTGCCGGACTTATACGACTTAGCAGCAAATCTGTCCGATACATCAATTTAGGTGTCCCAATGAAGTACCACGTTGTGACATACTTCGAACTTGTCTTCCTATCGAAAGTACAATTACAGTTAATGCATGTCACCGATATACGTAGATATGGTCAGGTGACGTACGACTTGGCCTTCTTTGATCCCGAATTTTGAGGGTCGAGGTCCTTTTGCACAACTTGTTCGGAACCAGCGGACTGTGGTGCAAGTCCTGGAGCGAGAGCTTCCTCGCTGGATGTAGTTGCCCTGGAAATTAAGGATCAGCATCGAACATCCTACGATGCGCAAAGGGGAATCTTGTGGCCTCGGGTGAGACTGACATGTTTGGAGTCGACGCCGTACCATGACAGAATCACAGAGGTCGAGAACAGCACACAGAGACGCAGACATACCTTGGGTCGGGAATAGAATGCAGCCAAATCCAGATACGCTGCGTCGAGTAATCATGATCTTTGCTGTTCCCGAGGTGTTCATCGGCCCTCCATGGAACGGTGAAAGAGTTTGCATTCGGCAATAGCGGTAGTGGCGACCGAACGTTGAACGATTGTTGATTGCAAAGGTCCGCAATGTAGGTGACGAGGTTTATCAAATCTGACCGGTGCTGAAGATCGAAGATTCCTCCACCGGGTACGGAAGGGTTCGAGCCGTCCGAGTAGACGATGTGAATTCGAGGCTGTGTTAAGGGTCAGCGTTATTACAGCATATACCATGGGATGCGATACGTCTTACCAAGGCATGCATGTCATCTGTATTCTCCTCCATCCAACCAAATAGGACCTGGCACTTAGAGCCGCTTGTAGGTAGTAGGATGCCCACGACGGGTTCCATGATCTCGAGCTCGCGCCGCTGCAGCAAAGCGCTGGAGAGTAGAGGTACGATATTGACCTCATCCGCCACGCAGAGAACAGGTACCAAAGGGCTCGGGTGGAAGGTGGAAGGAGTAAGATGTTGTCCGCTGATTGAGCCGCCTTGTCCAAGGACATCGTCTGGCAGGTGACGGTCCTCTTCGTCCTCGCTGTCATCTTCTTCGTCCTCGCTGTCGTCCTCTTCGACCTCGACCTCGTCCTCTTCGACCTCATCGTCGTCGTCTTCGTCCTCGCTGTCATCCGTTTCGTCACCGGGGTCTGGTGGCAGACGCCAACGCCAACAATTGCCGCTGTTTGAGCTTCCGGACTCCAGGTCAGACAAATCGTCATAGCCGCCACGCCAGATGAAGTCGACGGAGTCATCATCACAATCCACGCTCTCCGACGGACCTGAGGTATGCATGAGCTGAACGACCCCGATACCAAGTTTCATTGGATGAAACGCACCATATTCCTTCATACATAGCAGGGTGGAACTGCCATAAAGAGGCACCCCTCGTTGGTCTACTTCTTCGTCACCCGTATCACAACGCGGCAGGGCGAAGCTTGCTTGGTAACTGGAACAACGATGAGCGGTACGGTCATCCGTGTGACAGGAAGGCGTCATACAAAATTCTAGTGCCAGGGACGACTCCTTTGACTATGGTCCACAGGAGAATCTCTCGCTCTCGTAACGGGAGGCGCGACTCGGACTTGCTCAGCTCGGGGAAAGCTGCGCAAGCAGACAACACAGAGGGGGCTGGATCATCCAAAAGTTCATCCTCTGGGTTTTCTAGAGTAGAGACTAGTCCTTTGATGGTTCCGACGGCATGTTCAGCCGAATGCTTGAGGAGGTCCGCTGCATCCGAGACTTGTTGTGGCCATAGGTAGGAGCCGCCAGAGTCGGGGAAAACAGGATCGAGAGAGACGTTGTGCAGCTCAAGCCAACGTTGCACTCCGTCGTTCAGCAGAAGATTGGAGGCCATGTCACGATGCAGGAGCAAGCTGCAATGAATCGTTACCGATGCCGCAGAATTGATTCCGATGATGGTTGATGGGACAGTCGTTCGAGTAACGAGTTGTCGGCGTTCTTACGTGTGCCGGCGGTCAGCGCTTGATTGAGTCGTGGCAGAGTTCATCTCCTCCAGATCCTGAACGTTGAGTGGATTGATATTCGTAGAACGCAAGCAAGAGGACCGACGCACAGTATAATGGAAGATGCATAGTTTCGAGCTTGCGCAGGCCTTCCCCTCAAACGTTGAATCATCAAGACGTACTTGGCTCTACAACACATACATTCCGCCTCCGAAGGGACATATCGAAGTTTCACGAGTGCAGACACAGGACATGAGCGGGGACGGTGATACAGCAAGAGAGGGGGACAGAGTTCACAGACTCGGAGTCGGAGACAAGCATACGTAGGAGGGAGCGGAGACAAAAGGAACTCCGGATAGTCAGTCCATCAGCATGTGAGCGGGTAGTTGGGGGAGAGTTGAGGGAGAGGATATATCATGCATGAGCTTAGTGCTTGCGCGACTTCCTAAATGAGCGAGACACAACGTCAGCGACCAGAAGCTAAACGTGCGGGAAAAGGGAGGAAGGAGGGACGCACCGGTAATCGCCCTCGGCGGCGACGCTGAGCTCCTCCAGTTCCCCTTGCACGGACGAGAGCGCCTCTGCGGCGGTGGCGTAGAACATAAGCTGTAGAAGGAACTGGTCTCAGTATCCACACACAGGGAGGCTGACCGCCAGGACACGCCTGAGCCTTCGCGAGCTCGTTCAGGTCCTTCAACAGTTCGGGCTGAGATAGCGCGTAAGTAGATCACATTGAACCACGGACATGCGACCTCGATCTTCTGCACAAGGTCGTCCTCCGCGTTCTCAACTTCCAGGCGCGCAGCCTCCTGCTTTGCCGGGCCCGCGTTCTTGAGCCTGCGCAACGAGAGAGGCATCAACGTCCGCGTCCGCGCACAGAAGACCGTCACGGCCGCGCAGCCAGCACTCACGTCTGCTTCGCCGCATCGAGCTCCAGCCTGCTGACGCGTACGGCCTGACGCGCCTTCATGGCGACAGCAATGCTCGTCGAGAGCGTCGTCTGCCACGGGAGAAGGAAGCGAACCCTTATAGCAGCGTCCTGCTCGACACGCGCGTCCGCAATCTTCTCCCGAGTATGTGGGGCCCTTGCCGAGCTTGTCCTCGTTGCCGGCAGCGGTCGAGAGTACGGCGGAGGCGGCGTTCGTCGCGGCGCGCCCGATAGCGGGGGGGGAGTGTCTTGTGCTGGGGGGTGGCGGCCTCGACGGGCGCGGGCGCGGGCGCGGGCGTGGGGAGGTTCGTGCCCTTGAGGTTAGCGGCGGCGAAGTTGGCGATGCCGTGCCCGATGGTCGTGCCAAGCTCAGTGATCGATTCTTGCAGATGCGTGGGGTAGTCGTAGGGTTCGGTCTCGTAGACCTTCGTGACTCTGCGTTCGTCCGCGAGTCGTACGTTCGAGGGCAATAGAGGATACCATCGAGTTAGGCGTCAAGCGGGTCTAGTAGAGGAATATACATACAAATGATACCGTCGACGACGGTCTACAATGCACTACGTTTTCCATATCACCACAACTTGAGGCGATACGTGTGCAACTGCTTGCCTCCACGTGGACAATCCGAGTCCCCACTTACTGGCCAGTTTGAACCGACGAAGTCGCCTGGTGCAGCTCTTGGCGGCGGGAAGGCGGGAAAAGGGCAGACATAGAGCTTCAAATACACGCTGTTGGAAAGAAGACGGACAGAGCAGTGACAAAGTCGACAGACAAAGTACAGATGATCCCCGCAGGGTGCGGGATGAAGACAAGGGGAAAAGCGCTCAAGCCTCCTATGGACGCATCTACATAATCTCATCTACCAGCTTACCTTCAACCACCATCCGTACTCGACCCGGGAGGGTAGTCGAGCTCTGATAAAGCACTTGACTACTATCTAATTCGACAGGTTGATGGCAGACAATTCAGAAGCAAGCGGCTCGACTCGTCCCCGCCGCATTGCGCGGACGCCGGCCAAAACACCAGCTAGAAAGCCAGCAGACGTGGACCCCGTGTCTCAGGACAAGAGGAAAGCGAGAACTAGCGCAAAGAGTCCAGCAGAAGAACTTTACTTGACGCACACAAAGAGCCATCTGGCCAAAATTGACATATCGGTGAGCAAATGGCATGACATATTCATGGCAGTGACCGCGAACTGAACAAACGGCGCAGAACGTTCTCAATTACAACCACTTCCTGGAACTCTCGAAACAGTCCCAGCTGAGACTTTGCTCTATGCTTCCGCCCACCGCATTCATATAGGCCTTCGGTATGTCCTTCGCACCCAGACTTCCCGTCGCAGCAGCAGTCAGTCGATTGAATGGACGCCGACTGGCAGACGCCAGCCACCTTAGACCCGACCATCTTCACGTCGCCGTTCTTCCTGTCCGCTGCGCACACATGGCAAGACCAGCTATTCTCTTCCTGGCTCGGTCAGAAGGCCTCCGACGATTTTGAGACGTTCAAGAAAGGCGCGAAGGACGGCACCCTCCAGTGTCCACGCACCGTGGAAAGACGAAGTCTGGGACCACGATCACCAGCCGACCCACACTCCCAAAAAGTGTTCCTTGATACGCACCTGTTGTATTTGCCGCTGACACTCGGTCCCCAGAAAGCAACCGCCAACCTTAGACTTGACCGCCCTTGCGAAGCAGGGCCTCGTCCGGGCATCGTATACAAGCGGAATTACCGTTCATGTCAGCAGATAGTTGAGCTCCGTGGAGTGAGCTCACTGTGCAATATGTAGTAGGTGTCACTCAACCGCTCGCTCCTTCCGACGAGACCGAACAGAGTTATTCCCGATGATACTAGCATTACCCATGTGCGTTTCCTGGGAAGGTTGATTGTCCGCGTTATAGCCATTCGCGCCTTCAAGTTGCCACTGTTATCGAGCAATATGAACTAGAAGTCAAAGAAGTCCGCCTAGACAACATCTACCTCAACTCCTTCAAATTTCACGACCAATCCCTCGCTCCCTCCTACCACACTTTCCTTCTTCGCCGGCCTCGCCGCCATCGCACTCACCTCGACCTCCCACCCTTCCTCGTCCCCGAAGAACCACGTCACCTCCCTCAGCGGCCGTCTCTCCACCTCTCCCCCGGGGCCTTGTACGACCTCATACACCCACAGACTGGTTCCCAGCTCGTCACCCTCCCGCCTGACCTCGATCGTCACCTTGGGGTTATTCACGTCTGCGGGCGGAGCGATGCTCCAGTCCGAGTACGTCTGGGTCGCGACTGTGCTGAGGAAGACGCGGCCCTGGTAGAACTCGACGCCGGTCTTGAGCCAGCGGTCGGTCGGCTGCTCAGGGTGCTTGAGGTGCAGAAGCAATCCGCCTTGGTCGTAGCGCGTCGTCCAGGAAGCGCTGAACGTGAGGCGGGCGCGGAGGAACGATCGCAGAGGGATCGCGTTCGGCAGTAGAGCATGGGTAGGTGCGTTGAAACTAATAAGTGTGGTGAGATTGAGTAGGGCTAGCGATGGATATCCAGACCTGTCCGTGCTAGGGGGTTTGCGCCAGATGTCCGTGGAAGGCGGCGCGGTGATTGTGAATTTCTCGCCGCTCATAATGTTGCAGCAGTGTGTCTAGACTACTAGGATGACTTTGCTGTCTTCAGATGGTACACGGTCTGCTTACATCCGTGTAGCCTTCCAGCGTCGATGACGGATGAACGCAACTGGGAATATATTCACGTCTCGGTGGTCACTCTACTCGTGATTAGTCAGAATAAGTCGTGCGAACATCTGACTTGAACCGGGCTTTATGGTTCTGGTTGGTCGGGCAGGTTCCACTCTGGAGCACAGCTTCGACAATGTTGTCGCAGTGGTTAGACAGCGTGATTTCTACATCGTTGAGATGGTTAGAAGCAGAATACTTTCGTAGGAAGCGCCCGCGGTGCAGACTTGTTTACCGCCCAAGTTCCTCGCCATTATCTACCGTGACTCGATCGATTTCTGTCCTCGCAAATGTACTCTACGTTCTGCCTATCCGCTCTCAGACGGCATTCCGCAACGCAGGCCGTTCGAGGGTTTCAGGCGCACTGCGCGCCGTCCGCATAAAGCTCAAGCGGTGAAGAAGCCACACGGAGATAAGATAAGGTAGATCCAGACGGGTCCCGTCAGGGGGCCTCGCTCATCTCGCTCTGCTATATATCGTCTCCTGCTTGGACCTCTACCTACCCATCCTCAAACCCGGCCGCCTCCCGAGTGAAGAGTCGACTTGCAGTCTGCAGAGAGCCCGCACCTAAGATCATGACTGAAGTATCATACCTCTCTCACGCTCGCTACGGCAAGGACAAGGTCCGTGTCCTGCGCGTCGTGCGAGACGGTGCATGGCACAACATCGTCGAGTACAACGTCACTGCCCTGGTAGAAGGCGACATCGAGACTAGGTCAGTCGTTTACCTGTTGCTGATTTCATGCGGAAAGGTACTCAAAGTCCCGATCAGCTACACCAAGGCGGACAACTCTGTCGTTGTCGCCACGGACTCCAGTACGTGCTCCACTTCGATCTCCGTCGCTTACCCAGATCGCTAATTCGAAACTCATTGCAGTCAAGAACATCACATACTGTGAATGACCTTGCACACGCATCTGTGCATTCTGCTCACATTGATCTCCCCAGATCTCGCAAAGACATCGCCTCACATTCTGGTCCCCGAACGCTTCGCCCTGCACTTGGGCACGCACCTTGTGTCCAAGTACGCGCATCTCAGCAAAGCCTTCATTACGATCGAGCAGCTCCGGTGGCAGCGTGTCCCGATCTCCCAAGGCGCAGGCCAGACGCCCAAGCCGCACTCTCACTCTTTCTACCGCGACGGGGATGAGAAGCGCACCGTCGAGGCCGAAGTACGGCATTTCTTGACTGACCGATTGCGTTGCTCACTGATCGCTCCTAGATCGATGCATCGGCTGGCAAAGACAAGATCATCGCTCGTGTAACCTCGGGTCTGAAGGATCTGCTCGTACTCAAGTCGACCGGGTCCGCGTTCGAGGACTTCGTGCGCGACGAGTACACGACGCTCGTCGAGGTCAACGATCGCATCTTCTCGACCTCGGTGGACCTCACCTACACCTACAAGCCGATCAGCATCCCCAAGCCTGCAGATGGGGAAGGCAAGGTGTTCGACGCTCCGCTCACCGGGGACGCAGCTAAGGGCACGCCGTGGGATGGCGATGCGCTCGCCGCGGCGACTCGCGAGATCACCCTCGAGGTCTTCGCCCTCGATGAGAGTGCAAGCGTGCAGGTCCGTACCACCGCATGCTCTTAGGCTGACCAGGGAATATTGACGGTCTCTTTCGCAGGCAACGCTGTACAAGATGGGTCAGCGTATCATTGCAGAAAACGCGCAGATCACGGACGTGACCT
The DNA here is from genome assembly GCF_003813185.1 of Lentinus tigrinus ALCF2SS1-7. Taxonomy (NCBI): domain Eukaryota; kingdom Fungi; phylum Basidiomycota; class Agaricomycetes; order Polyporales; family Polyporaceae; genus Lentinus; species Lentinus tigrinus. Next base: position 213,805 of record NW_027137929.1, read on the forward strand.
ACAAGCTGCCGAACAAACACTATGTCCCGGTGGACATGAAGTACATCGGGATCGACAACACCTCTCCGTATGTCTCGCTCCTCCATATGTCTCGTCCCGGCTTAACTAATGATTGCTCCATGTGTTCAGGCCCAAGGCAGAGGTGTTTGTCCCTCTTGCTGCGCCCAGGTGCGTTTTCGAAAGTGACATGGTTCTTCTGCTCCACTTGCTGACCACTGTCGTACAGTGGCCTCATCACTGCCACGATCTCCCGCAAGTAGACGCATGCTTATTGGGGTACCAGGGGATGGTGGCCGATGCCGAGGCCGAGGCTGGATTACACCACCTCAACGGAACGAAAGACTGCATCACACATGTACCAATACGCAATCTGATCTCGAACGCCATCTCATTTGCAATTGTACTTCTCAAGAGTCGAGGCCGGAGGGACGACCTGCTCGAATCCGAAAATCTCGGGATGATCGACGCAAAGCAGTACATTGGCGATTGCGTAGTAACACTTCCCAGAGTACATCTACACTGCAAGGTGCTCACCTCGTTTCTATGTACAATCGCAGCATGGCTAGCATGCTCGAGTAGGAAGACCCACTCAGCGGAGTCCTAATGCTGTGATCGACTTTTGTCATGCTGACAAAACGCGATGGCCCGGAGATTCTGTATTTGGAAGGTGTGTATGTTGGCTGGAGCGATGCTGGACTGCGTACGCATTCCTGGCGAAGGGGCGGGAGTATAAAATGCTGAGGAGCATGGCGAGCGAACGACAATCCACTGCAGCACAACATCTCTCCCCGGGCAGCCTCCACAGCGCGTCACACTCTTCGCCATACCAAATGCCTTCCTATGTCATCACTGGGGCGTCTCGCGGAATCGGAGTGCGTCTTTGGTTCGCTTCTGCTCATATTATTGGTGGTACTCACTTCGCCTCCCCTTGTATCACAGCTTGAGTTCGTCCGCCAGCTGGTATGTCGAATATGAACTTAGACGATGCCGGGAGTGAGGGACTTCACGATGTCGTTTACAGAGTCAAGACCAGAACAACATCGTCTTCGGCCTGTGCCGCAACCCACAGAGAGCGACCAAGCTCCTCGACCTCCAGAAGGGCTCATCCAACATTCACGTCATCAAGGCCGACCTCGACGACGTCCGTTCCCTAGAGGTGAGGGCATCATCAGAGTCCCGCGTCGTGATCCGACCGCTCACGATTCATGGTCACGGTACATGGTGCATGATGCCCTAGGCTGCCGCCACTGAAGTCGCGAAGGTCACAGGCGGCTCTCTTGACTACCTGATCAACAACGGGGCATACACCGCTGTGGAACACGCGAGCCTCAACATCACCCAGTTGTGAGCACTGCACACACACCGCGCTGGCGGCGCTCTCCAACGCTGACACCATTTGGTCCCCGTCCATGGTAGCCCCGACGCAAAGTCGCTCGAGGACGATCTGATCGCCGCAGTAAGTCCAAGTCACAATTCAACCCATCTGGAGTCGAACGCTCACCGATACCTCGTTCTAACTTCTACCATGTAGTTCCGCACGAACGTCGTCGGCGTCGCGCACACGATCAACGCCTTCCTGCCTCTCCTCCGCAAGAGCGCCGTCAAGAAGGTCATCACGCTCTCGACCGGGCTCGCCGCGACGGACGTCATCCTCGGCTCCGACTTTAACATAAACCCGCAGTACCCGGTCTCCAAGGCGGCCGTGAACATGCTCGTCGCGCAGTACGCCGTGAGCCTCAGGGACGAGGGCTTCACCTTCCTCGCCATTAGTCCTGGGGTGGTGAACACTGCCGAGAAGCCGCGTGAGTACCTTGAGCACGTCGATACGAGGAGGACCACTCACTCAGGCGCTGGGGAATACGTTGTGCAGCAACTCCGGAGGAGATCGAGGGGTTCAAGGCGATGGTGAAGCAGTTCCAGAAGTACGCTCCTGACTGGGACGGCGTCCCGCTCACCCCTGAAACGTCGGTGACGCTCATGCGCGACGTCATCGCGAAGGCCGGCCCAAAGGATACGGGCGCATTCGTCTCGCACTTTGGCAACCAGAAGTGGCTGTAGAGCCAGCCATCGCCGTCGCCGCAACTGGTGCGACAACGGTCAACCTCACTGACCTCTGTATCATTGCCAATGTGTTTGTGACACTTGAGAATGCACCATTAATGGAGTCCGACATGGGCCGTTGAGCTGTGGTCGACATTGTACGCCTAGGAGTCCAACGAGTCCACTGCACGTATTCGGTTTCGAGCGTAGTCTATCCGGTACACAGTATATCGCTCCTATGATACACCGTTAGTATTCCCACCCATTCCATCCTTACTGTGACGTCTTGATCTTCATATGTACCGACTTTGCCCGTGTCAGTTGGTCATAGCCTATCGCACAGTTATCAGCTACCGACTCCGCATGGCATAGCAGCGCGACGCACCGAACTTGCTGAGGCTGACGCCACGCCCGCTGTTCTTCACGCCCGTCCACGCAAGCGCAGGATCGAGGTAGTCGCACCGGTTCAGGAACACCGTGCCGGTGTGCAGCTCGTCCATAATGTTGAAGAACGCCTTCTCGGACTCGGGGTTCGCCGCGGCGTTCGTCCACACCGACGCCGTCAGGCCGTACGGCGAGTCGTTCATGAGCGCAATCGCTTGGTCGTCGGAGATGACCTTCTGGATGCCGATCACCGGGCCGAACGTCTCTTCCTGTACGTGCAAAGGTCAGTGGATCCAAAATCTGGTGCAGGCTAGGGCCCTCACCATCATGATATCCATCGCTGAGCACGTCGACGTCAGACACGAAGCATTGCGACAGATAACAGCGACTTACTGTGGTTCACGTCGACCAGCACCTGCGGAGCGACGAACGCGGTACCACTGAAAAGTAATCAGTCAAGATCGCGTAGAAATATCACAACGACGCACGCTTGAGCAGCTGGGAAAAGGTCCTCCGGAATCAACGCCTTCGCTCCGGCAGCAACTGATGGCAAGTCAGAAATCTATACGCCATCCAACATGCCGAGTACGCACCAGCAGCAGCGACTTGCTTCCGTATGCGCTCGGCGCTCGCGATGCTACAGACCGGCCCGAGGTTGTTCTCCTTCTCCGTCGGGTCGCCCAACTTGTATTTCTGCACGATCGTCAGCGGCATTGCTTTCCCGTACATCACAGGGTACGGACCTTCGTGAGCTCGACGAATTTCTGCACGAACTCGTCGTAAACGGACTCGTGGACGTAGATACGCTGTGCGCAAATCAGTGGAATGACGTGCCAAACGCGAGGACAATGCGCACCTCAACAGCACAGCAGCTTTGACCCGAGTTAAACATGGCACCTACGGCGGGGGTGAGCAGGGCGAAAAGAACGACGAACTGGTGCTTACCATCGACGAGCTCAGCCACGGTGTAGTCCAGGTCGGCATCTGCGCGGACGTATGCCGGGTCCTTTCCTCCGAGCTGCACACAAAGTTAGCTCGCAGTCACCAACAGAGAGCACGTGCTGACCTCAAGGCCCACACCCTTGAATTTTGGGGCCTCTGCAGCCGCAATGTCCACAGCACGACCACCAGCGACGCTGCCGGTGAAGGCGACAAAGTCGATGAGAGGGTTCTGCACAGCTTTCGTGGTGAGCTCGGGGCTAAGATGGATGACTTGCAGAGCGTCCTTGGGAACGCCGGCGTTGTGGAAGGCGAGGGCGAAGCGTTCTGCGGCCAGAGGCGTTTGCGGAGACGGTTTGAGGATGACGGCGTTGCCGGCGATGAGTGCAGGAAGGACAGAGTTGACCATGACAAGGTACGGGTAACTGGGGCGCAGCACAGTCAGTGATAGGCACGTACGGGAGATGGAGTTGTGAGACGTACTTCCAGGGCGCAATTACGAGAATCACGCCAAGAGGCGTGCGCTTGATGAACCGACGGAAGCCAGGCTTGTCTGTGTCCTCGAGCGTGACGTCCGCAAGGGCCTTCTCTGCGATGGACAACATGTAGTCTGCACGATCAAGGGTTCCTCGGACCTCCCCTGCACCCTGTGTTACGGGGCTGTCGGTGCCTTCAGCATTCACGCAATGTGATCACTAGTGCAAGATACACACCGGCCCATTTGGAGTGTCAGTTCAAGCGGGATCTCATCGCGCATCTTCCCGAACTCCTCCTGTCTCTCTGCTGAGCCCGCGTCCCCGGTGAATCCTGAGTCTGCGCACCATGAATCTTCGTCCAATCTCAATACGCTGTTTAAGCGGTACGCGCGCCCACTTCTCCTGAGCTGCCGCCGCATACTGGATGCTATGTCCGAGCTGAGTCTCGGAGGGATATGCGCGGATCACAAGGGGTTGCTGATTGTGCGGGATGAGTGTGGTCTGGGACGTGGCATCGCCGTAGGCGTAGTGCTGGGTGGTACCCGCAGGATTGAGAGACATTGTGTCGATTTGTCGTAGATGGTCGTGGAACGAAGACAAGTCCCAAGAGAGGGGGTCGGGGGAACTTATGTACACTAATCTCATGAAGTCACTGATGATCCAATCGGGTTCATCTCAGATCTGAGTCTACGATAGGAATCTGCTTGACCTTGAAAGCTTGAAAGTTTGAACCACCATCTCCGATTCTCAGCAGTAAACGGTCTAAAGTCTGCTCACAACGTGGACGAGTCAATCCTGATACTTGAGCACACTGATGGCCGCGGTTTGTTCATGTGTTTTCGTGAAAGCGTACATAGATTGGCACCGGTCTTTCGCGAAAATCCTCTGCAGAAAGATAACGAAATTGCGGGTCACGCTTAGATAGCAATGCTTGTTTTGCGCCTTGTTGCTCTACGGTACGACTTTTTACCTGTGCACTCGCTGATAAGTCTTCTGATGAGTTTCTATGGATGGTGATGATCCGATCGCGTTAGGATACCATCCAGAACATGGATATAATAACTACTGTTAGAGGATGAATCTGCCCGCAGTGTACCGCAAAAGAATGAACGACGCAGAACAGTACATAGTAGAGGCTGAGTGAAACCCTCGGAGCGCCCGATGGCAGTTGTTCCGCTCAATGGGCGCTCCGAATGTTCGTATAGCCCTCCGTCCTCGTCTGTCTCTGTCTACCAGGCTCCTCCACAACTTCTCCCAAGTTGTATCTTGTTGTAACGCCAATGCTCTGAACATGCTTCTTCCGCTATCTCTCCTTGCAGCTGTTCCGTCTTTCCTCTTCGCGCAAGCACAGCAGCAACTTTCCCTGGATACCGTCGTCGACCTCGACTCATCCGACCTCCCAAGCCCTCCATCTTTCAGACTACCCTCAGAAAGCAATCAACTCTATGTATCTGTTGCGCTCTGTGCAAACTCGGACAGTCCACCACGCTTCTTCGTAACGAACGACACGACATTCACGCAGCCGGGGCCCGGGGATGTTGACGACGTGAGCGTATTCGAGGTTATAGTGGGATCAGAAGGATTCGGGAGCTGGGCGGGGATGCTCCCCAGTGGAGGGATCCTCGCTGTCCAGAAAGGTAGCACAACGACGCCCTTCGAGGTTGTCGTGTCGGCAACCAGTACGTCGTAAATCTATCGCTGCATCTACGAGTTCCAGCTGACCCCTTCATTCAAAGATGCAACGTCCGAAGCAGACTATCCATATGTCGGTGATACAACCTCAAATCAAGCCCTCATATTCTCTCCCGCGTTCTCCCCGGCCCCTATCAACGAGCCGAGCTACCCCAACTACACTCTCCCCTCTGCGAACCTCTCCCTCCCCGAGCCGCCGTCAAGCCCGGCCAACTACTCATTGGTATTTGCGAACACGTCCTCGGCTGTGCTCCAGTCCCTTCCGCGCACGACGTGCGCCATACGCGCCATCGCAGAACAGCGGGGCAGAACCGGCATCGACTTCCTCTCCGCCAACCAGAGCCAAGGCCTGTGGTTGAAGGATCCGGACGGATGGCGGTGGCAATGGTTCATCGGCGGCCTGACCCCGCGGACTAACTACACCGCCTACACCCTTCAGAACGGCATGCTAGCTGCTTCCAAGCCGGTCAACTTCGTGACCAAGTCAGGTGCGCGAGCGACTTCGGGGGTTTCATCCTTCGAGTAACCACGGTCTTTGCTGATGTCTGCTTTCGACAGCTTCGTTCAACTGTCCACTAATCCACAACCTCCCATTCTGCCCCTCCGTATCCTACGCGGTACCCCTGGCCCCGCCGCGCCCACCAGCCACTGCCCACACCGCCTCCACGATCCCCTCCGACATCGGCGACACCATCATTTCCATCATGGCCAACTTCACCACAACGCTCACCACGCTCGCCTGCGGGCGCGACCACTACAGTCCGCTCGTGTCGTGTGCCGACTGCCAGCAGGCGTACCGCACCTGGCTCTGCGCGGTTACCTTCCCGCGGTGCGGCGAGACACCCGCCTCGTCGTCGAACACTACGACCAGCACGGACTCGCAGGCACAAGTGCCACTGCCGGCGCTGCAGAACGTGAAGGCGGGCGCGACGCCGCGGAACCCGGTCCTGCCTGCGTTCTCGTCCGAGTACGAGACGCTGCTGCCGTGCCTGGAGACGTGTAACGCCGCGGACCGGGCGTGTCCGGCATTCCTGGGGTTCAAGTGCCCGCTGCCGCACTTCACGGCCGCTAGCAGCTACGGAGTTGGGTTCGTGGACAGCGGGGACGATGGGGAGGTGGGTGGGGGCACGACCGGAGTCGCGCAGGATGTGTATGGGAACGTGTGGTGCAATGCAGGCTGATTGCCGGTGCGAGATAATTTATCGTTTTATATGCTGTACTCTACTCATGTCCGGTGGCGGGAGGAGCAGATGATGATGATTGTGACTGTGATCTTGGCCAGTGTAGGTTGGCCAATGTCACTGTTCGACATCGTCCAGTCCGTGCCTACAATGGAGCCGCTGCTGCGCCGCCGCGTCTTCGTGATATGAGAGTTAAAAATGTCCGAAGGTGACCTAGGCGAATTCTTACCTCCGGACTGACTCTGTGAACATCCCGAGATCAAAAGCAGAGGGATCAAACTCGAGATTCCACTCAAGCATGTGTTCGCGAACTTCTTCCGCGTATTCTCGCGCCTACGCACACTCCCGCACCCCCTTGTGCGCATGTCAGATGAAGTTCAGCTCGAATCATTCAGGATCGCCTTCATTCCTGTCCCGGGGGTCGTCGGACATGCCATCGCTACTTGTAGAGGAGGGCAAGACCGCGCGACTCTCATGACAGCAGCTGTCTTCCTGGATGTCTCGCAACGATATGCGATATTGTGGGCGTGACAACGTCGACGTGCTTGCTTCCACGAGCTTATGGTCGAGGCCCGGCTCATCCAACTCGAGAATAGTGTCGGTGAGATCGAGTAGGCGAAGTCCGGTCTCGGCGACCCCGGTGAGAGCCTTGACAGTGTTCTATATGGGATGGTTACCTCGCGACGAGATACGGGGCAAAGGAAGATGTTCTGTTCGTACCTGCTCCCGCGCTGTTGAGCAATGAGGCTGCGCGGGCGCATTAGGTGAGGACGACGATGGATTCGAGGACGATGGATCGAGATGGAGATGCGATCACAGGTTCAACTTTGGTTGCAACGTGCGGAGCATGTTCCTTCACGCGTTGTACGTTTCGGAGCGAGCCCAACAGCGGCTTAAGATACGAGGCGCGAGCTCACGAGTAGATTGGTTTGCGAGTCTTTGTTTCAGCGTGGCATGGGAGGGCGTGTCCCAACTTCCAGGCTGGCATCGGGTCACATTCGGTGGCGAAGCGAGATCCTGATCTTACGAGCGGCGTCATGGCAGTTTCGACCACGTGGTGTACAATCTTAGGCTTCAGTACCACCATCATCGTGGTCGTCTTGTCTTACATCTCCTTCTATCCAGGGCGTATCTCCACGCCGCTCTACGTACGGGGCCTCTCAACTGACGCAGGTTGTATCTCGACGAATGGATCGAACCACGTTCAGAAAGAAGACCCTGGCTCTGTTCCTTGCGCGCTCCTCGTGCGGTTCCAGCTCCAGCCTCGGAGATATAAAGGTGAACTGCATGAGCTTCTGCCTCTTCAGACTCGAACTGGGCCCCAGAAGATGTCCTCTGCGGCCTTTGTCCAGGGCTTGTATGTTGTTTTCCCGACGTCTACTCCGCGATTATCACTCAATTGGCACGCATCCTTCAGCTTGATCAACAATTATTGTGAATGCGCGGCGGCTAGTGAGTTTGACATTGTCAATCAGCACGAGAACCACTCACAAGTCTGCTCTTGCGCAGCCTTGTTATTTTTCGAATACTTCGTGCACCTTGCGCAGGAAATCGACCTCTTCTGGAAGGAAAGACTCACCGGGGCATCGGTCCTCTTTCTGAGCAACAGATACCTGTCGCTGCTGAACCAGATACTATTGGTTTTCCCAAGCCCCACATCTGAGAAGGTTCGTCATCACATAAATAATTTATTGTGCTCAACGTTCTCATGGATGACTGTGCAGAGGTGTTGCATTTCATCAAGTGTCCATTGGATGCGCAACTGAATTTGCGTTTGATACAGCTGTTCATTCTTCGCTTTCACCTATCAGACGATTGGCCTGCTGCCTTACTTTCCATGGGCAGGTCAGTTCGTCCCACGATTCATGTGCTGGTCTATTGGTCCTCACACGATACCGCCGCAGCATTTTCCGCCTTACGCGCATCGGCGCTGTGTCCGCACCTTGGCAGATGGCCCATCGGGATGCTCGTCCTCCTATTGTCTTCCGTGCCTATAGGGATCAACTTCGTGAGTTGCGTTGGATTTATTCACATACGCACTTCAATTCTCACCTTCAGGTAGGCCGTTTATCGCTGGGCGAGCTCCGCTGTAATACCGACAATTGGATGCTCCGGTGAGGACTTTACACCCTTGCAACTCAGCAGAGAGTGAGTACAACATACCTTGAGGACTTCTTTGATGCCATACTTACCACACTCCGCAGCTGTTCGTAACCTGTTGATACCATATCTGATATGTCCTGACATACTCCCTAGTCGTTATCATTTCTAGGACTTGCCTCATTGTTGCAGACCTCATCGTTCTCGGTGTAACTTGGCATGGAACATACCGTACCACTCGATTGGCGCGGGTTGCCGCCGGAGCGCAAAGCAAACATACATATTCAGGAACACTTTTTAAAGATGGTAGGCCGTTCCGAGTCTGTACTAGGTGTATATAGAGCTAACCGTTAACCGCGATACACTACTACCAGGAACAACATACTTCATGTGAGACTCTAGCTCACCTCTTTCAGAAATCGGTTCCGTATTGACCTTTGCCAAGTATCCTTGCGCTGCTGAATGTTCTCCACCTGCTATTCACGATGCTCTCGGTAAGTGTTCGTAATTGTAGTATCTTCTCTGGCAAACTTGAATGCTATCTCCTGTATCTTTGCCTCAGATCGCCGTTGAGGCCCTTGCAGACGTCAGCTTAGTAACGATCTTCACAGAACCGTACGTCAACTTCTGCCTTTCCACCCCGCTGTGTCCAGAAACTCTTACTAATGCCATTCCGGCATGCTCAAACTGGTCTATGATTCCATAGTATTACCTCAATCCTCGTATCGCGGTTCCTCCTCGACCTGCAAAAAGTCAATCGATACCGGGCTAATCCGCAACTGTCCAGTGTATCTATTGGCCAGGGCTCCCTCCACTTCGCCAATAGTAGGGTGATCGGTTCGCTGGGCGAGTCGCTTCCTCCCCCTGGCGACACTTCGCTCGAGGACGCACGACTCGCCGCCGAGGACGTATCGGAGGATCTCGAACATGGCGGCGACAAAGTAGGCCAGGATCCGCCGGAGACGAATGCGATAGTGGTGGAGGTTAGCGCTTAGAGGTTGCTGGACTTCATGCACTCATGTTGTATCCGTCGTAATCCTTCTTAGACACTCGTCAGGATTTTGGAACATTCTGTATACTTGTGTATCATTCGAGCCAGCCTGATGGGGTCGCAGGCTCTCTACCGCGATCTATGTAAGTAGTACTTAGGTGCACAGCGTGCCTCGAGGCTTCCCGCGAAGTCTCCGCGCCTTGGACTCCCTCCACGACAAAACCAACACCGCGGCCCAGCCTTTGCTCCATTTTTTGCGCTAGACTGTCGCGAAGCGGAGAGGAACATACACATAATCGCGTGAGTCTTCATTGTTCCCCGCGCAAGGATCCGCCGCACCGCACCAACCCCAACCTGCAGGCCGTACAGACCGCCCTCTGGCGTGTTCATCCTCCCGCCGCTGTCCCAGAGCTCTGTTTTCTTGCCGAGCAGCCCCGGGAGCCCATCACTGCTCCGCCCCGCTCGCGCGCGCACACTGTCGGCGAGAGCCTGCGATTGACCCGGCTCCCGGAACGTCCACGCCTCCCAGCTCAAGCTTCGCAGCACGCCGTTGTCCTGCAACTCTTCACCGCCGTCGCCCAGGCTACCCCTTCGCCATCGGTGGCACCGGACGCAGCCGCGCGCGACCATCCTGAGCGCATTGAGCAGCCCACCTCCGGACATCCTCCACGGCGTGCATACCCCGCCCGAGGTCCCGCCCAGCATGAACCTCCCTCACCACCTCCTCGCGCTGCTTCGTCGCCGCATCTCCGCCTGTCCGGCGTGCCTCAGGCTCGCACTCACACCCTCGCCAGGTGTTCTCGCGAACGCACACGTCCTGCCGATCTCGGACGAGGATGACTGGACACGCTAAGGAGTAGCCATTGGACGAGGCTGATCAAGATTGCACTCGGAGAGGCGTAGAGGGAAACTGAGGCCCGAGAGGGAGAGGGCTCGGTAAGTATCTCGATTATCGCTGCTACCCACTTTCTTCCGTCCATTCCTCCGGCCAAACGCAAGGTTGTTTGCGCGATGTGCCGTACCTCCGTATAGACTCATGCTAACATGACGATCATAGCCCCGAAACCTACCATCGCACGTATTACCCGCTCCTCCCTCTCACAACAACTCATTTTCTCCGCATCAACCGTGTGGCTTGTTCCTCTGCTTGCCATAGTGCCTGTCGTGTTCGGCACCTATGGGATCTGGAATCAGCGCCTACTCGGCACCTCCTGCTCTTCGTCGTACCATATCTTACCGGTTTGCTGACGTGTCTCAGCGGTTGAGTGTGCAAGATGGGGCACTGCGAAACTATTCTTTCACCTCCTGAGTGGCTGAACGGGCATCCTGAACTCAGAGGTAGAGGCATCGAACTCGTATTAGCGCTCAAACCAGTAAGTGCACCCCCTTCGTGTGGAACATGCTGACGAACGTTGCACTAGTATTGTGCATGGCGGACGGACCATGACGACTCATCGACCCCAAATTACGCGGTCAAACTCGTTCCTCCCCAGTGTGAGGAAGTGGAGATCTACGAGCAACTTCACCGCCTCAATCCTGCATCTCCCAACCACACCTTGCCTTGCGACGTCATCTGCTCCGGAACGGAGAAACCGTTCCTTATCATGCCATGCCTCATCAAGGTCTTGGATCAGGCCGAGTGTTGGGACTGGGAACTCCTACCAATGTTAGATTTCTTCCGCCAAGTCCTCGAAGTGAGTGAGTTGGGTAAGCTTTCCGGCGGTCAGGATCTCACACCGCTCGTGGACAGGGCGTCGAGTTCTTGCATGATCTGAATATTGCTCATATGGTGAGCAGTCGGTAGCTAATGTCGCTGACGGCGTTGCTGATTTGTCTTGAACAAGGATATGTATGGTGGTCAGGTTCTCACGGCAGACGAAAGACTTGCGGGCTTTCACAAAGAAGTAGAGGCAGGCAAGATCTACATCATCGACTTTGACTTATCCAAACGTCTCGAGAGAGGCCCGGGGCAACAACACGCCATAGAGCTTCCAGAGAGCTTTTACGAGCCTCCACTCGGCATGACACGCTTCGATCCATACTCATGGGACGTCTACTGTACTGGGAAACTCTTCGATCGTACCGTGAAAGTGAGTTACTTCCCGCGGATGGACAGGTAGACTTCACTCATGAATCGCTTAGTTTTCCTACAGTGATCGCCACCTACCATGGATTGTACGGCGATACATAGATTGGCTCATTGGGAATGAGCGCGGATGCACGACGGTTTGCCATTGTCGGCCCAGTGCTCGCAGAGCACGCCAATTGCTCAGCGTCGTCATATTGGGGGCACGTGTCTGGGATCAATGCGCAAACTTTGTATCCCGTATGCGCGACCTGCGCAAGATAGGCAAGACCCGCTCCTGCCCTTGATCCCGCCTGAAGCCAACGAGAGTCTGTTCTGTCACTGGTCAGTGCCTACGGTACCCAGAAACCTGTTTCAGACGAGGACAAATACCACACTCGGCGGATAGCGGAACGGCTTGTCACCGTGAGCGGCTGCAAGTATACTGCCACCGACTACCCGCCATGAATATAAATACCCATTGTCAACACCAGCACTATTCTGCAACATATTTCAACCCTGGTAGCATTCAGCAATGCCTTTCGGCAGACCCCTCTACGGTCGCATATTTCTGGGGACGATGGTCGTGGCCGCAGCCTACGCATACCACACCATCACCCGCCTCGAAGCCAAATACCCTCCCCGCCGCCTCGAGACATTCTCCACAGAGGCCTTCCGAGCCACGTCGAACCCAGCGACCCACCGGACCTCCCCCGCGGACATCGACGTATACACCGCCCGTGTACCCGCAGCCGGCCTGCGACTCGACTCCGAGTCACATTCCTCGGATGCAGACGCCCGTATACGTAGCTCCAGTATCGAGGAGGCGTGGACGCGCACACTCCTCGAGAGCCCCATCCTAAGGGCTGAGGCTCGGTTCCTTGGGCGTTCCCGCTCCCCAGGGGATTGTGGAGAGCACGGCTTCTACGCGGGGCAGAGGCTGCTGAACGTTGTGTTCCGAGTCCGGCGCCCTCCCGCGCCTGGAGAGCCGCTGCTTGTCACTTGGAGGATGCCTGACGGCGCAGTCGCGTTTGCCAAGCGCATGGCGGCGTGGGGCGCTCCGTGGCGCCTCATGACGGGCGGCCGGCAAGAGTACGCCGTGGGAGAGGTGGACGCGGAGGGCATGGTGGAGGTGGGCTTCGCGGCGGCACAGGACTTCGAGGTCGTGGCGGAAGAGGGCGAGGCGCAGAAGACGGTTCCTGGGTGGCTTGGGAGAGTGCATAGGGGGTATGCTATGTTGCTGTTGGATGAGAGGGCAGAAGAGATTCGCAGACGGGCAAATCGAGATCGGGAACGATGACGGTAGCGACATGGTGTATAGTCGTGCTCGAGTGGTTGGAGTATATATGATTCCTCTCCCCTCATGCAGAAGTCCCCGAGTTCACACATGTTGACGAGGACGTGGAAGCTATTGAGGTGCGTCCATTTACAACGCTCACTTCACGTCCGGAACACCATGCTCCTACGGACGCACAGACACGCTGCCAGATGGAAGAGTCATCAACGCCGCTCATGGCCTCGTTCTGCATCGTCGGCGATTCAGGTTCAGTTGTCTCTTCCAAGGAGTTACTTGAACTGCTCAGGACCTGGGGGTTTCATGTGTGAGTGAATGCAAAGGAAGGCACGTCGACGAAGCAACGTACAGTTAGTGACGGTTGCTGAGACATCCCCTTCACAATATTTGAACAAGGCGAACTCAAGTGCAGGATCTTCATGAGTTGACGCAGCTCATCGAGACCAGCGTCGCTCTCCGACCGGCTTGGAAACGTGGAAGAAGCATCCTCATCATCCTCTTCTGATCCACTTGGAATTGTCAGCCGACATCTATGTGTCGCAACGCAAGGTCACTCACTTGCAACACTGCACCTCGTGTGCCCACAGCTTGATTCTCTCTTCAACCCCGGACCTTCGCCGGAACTGACTATCCGCCCTCCATACAAGAGACCGTTCAAGGCCCGATGAAAAACCCATCCGTCTTCTTGAGATACTCTGCGAAAAGCAGGGTCCGAGTCTGACAAGGAATGCGATAATGCGTGACATCGCTTGGGGACTCCGCAAGTCAAAGACCAGGTCTCGCGCGACAATGTGGGCCCGAGGCTATGCGTGCCATTAATCCTCGGGAGCAATGAACGTTCCGCGGAGACACGTACCAACGCATACCCAACCCGCTGCTTGTCTTCGATCCACCCGAACAGGATTTCACATTGAGGAAGCCCCGACCGTGGTAGCAGTACGCCAACGACTGGGGCGTCTAGCGAGAGCGCCCGCCGCTGGTATAGCGCACTGCACATGAGCGGGGCGATGTTGCGTTCGTCTGCTACGCAGAGGAGGGGAACCAGCGGCGTGGGGTAGAACGGAGACGGGAAAATGTGCTGCTGCAGGATGTGGGAAGGCAGTGCATCGTATAGCCGGCCCGGGAAGCCGCCGTCCTGCGATAGACGCGGGGGCGGGAATGACACTTGGCTTGTGGTTGAAGACGACGAAGGGGAAGCTGAGGTCGAGCAGGAAGAATGGCTATAATGCGCATCGGTGTACTCGGTCGCAATGGACGCCGGTCCAGTTGTTGTGAGTGGGACAAGGACGGCAGTCGTATGGGCAGCGAGCTTGGCGGCGTTGAGGTTCGGAAGTTGCTCGCTCATCGCCCAATATGGGTCTTCATCAACATCTTCGATCTCGACTTCTATGCTAAGCTCAGAGCCACTTGCGACTTCCTCGACTTCATACAGAGTCGCATCCGACGACGACCCGGAGTGGGATGACCCTAGGTCGAGAGATCGGTGCGACGCGATCTCAAATTCTGAGATGGTAGCTGCAGGTGGGACCTCCGCGGATTCTTTGGTGCACTCTTGATGTGGAATGTTCCCCTTGTGTGACGGCTGCTTGCACTCGTCCCCTTCATATACCGCATCGTGCTCTTCGTGGGTTGGGGCTACCGGTTATCACTCAGCGACATAGTCATTCATGAAGACAAGGGAACGCGTACCTGGAGCATTCGCTGGCAGAAGAACGAGCAACGAAGCCGTCCCTCTACATGACGATCCACAGTCCAGGCGTTCATGATGTGTCTCGTACGTGTTGTCCGGTCTGGGCTTGACATACTCGCAATGAAAACTAGGACAGCAAGATCAGTCCGTCGCTCATCTCACCGGGCACATAGTGGAAGGGACACAGTACGCACTATGTGACGACCTCCGGAAGGACTTCTTCCATAACCATCGCGAACATAGACTCCCAGGGGAAACGTTCCGGATGCCTAGATCTCCTGACTGGACGAGTGCACGAGCATATCATGTCCGCGAAGTCTTCCGCCCATGGCCCCCGGGGTTCGTCCGTCACCCGCGAGTCAGACGAAATGAGCAACGCGGCGATGCGCGCCACAGGTGATGGCCATTGCTCGTCGCCGCCGAGTACGTCGAGAGAGCCGTTATGACCAGCCAACCATCCCTGTAAAGACTGGTCGCGATCAAGCTGCAGCAGTGGCATCGTCAAGAAAGGCAACGAGAGAAGTTGGTGGTCACGCTCACCTGCGGTCCCGCCACGTCGGTCGACACCCGGCATCGTGTGCGCCTGGTGCCGCTGTACGTGTTGATCGTCAGTGCACGGAGCATGTTTCTTCCCTACCTTCACCGGCAGAATCGTGGCGGTACCCACTCGCGACGACGTGTGGCGGCGGCGGTCATGCATCGTGCAGTCGGTCGGGGTGCAGTTTCGAAAGCGTGCATCCTAGAATTACAGTCACACCTACATGATGTTGCATTGAAACCGTCCGAACTTAACCCAGCATCTAGCTCGTGTCCATCGCCTCCTCCGTGCCCCTGCCGGTAATGTGTGTGATATCCTCCTCGACGACAAGCGCGCGGATCTCTTCCTTCTTCCACTCCGTCGTCCCGCGGCGGAACGTGTACGAGCGCTCCTTCTGGACACGCTCGTTCGGCTTGACGAAGTTGCGGAGCATCTCGGTGTGCGAGGCGGTGATGACGCACGCGTCGACGTTCGAGCCGGAACCAAGGTCGTTGAAGATACCCGCAGAGATGGCGGCGCAGACGAGATCGAGTGCTTCTGCGCGCTGCAAGGAGACACTAGTGAGTTTGACACCAAACGGAACGGGGGCAGGATGGAGGCAGTAAAAGGGCAGCCTAGTCGAAGACGCGTATCACGGATCCGACAGAAACTGTCCTTGAAGGGGTTCGTTCCGGCGGTGCGCGGGGGTGGATGAGCAATAGATAGAAAGAACGTACCTCCATGTTCGGTTTCCACTGCGCCTCGAATACCGCCATCGCTGCCAGAGAACCGGAGCCCATGGTTACATACGGGAGCTTGTCCGTTGAACCGTGTGGATGGATCGTGAAGAGTTGTGGGCCGGTGACATCGACGCCACCGAGGACAAGTGCTGCGCCGATGTGTCCTTGGTATCTAGAAGCCTTATGAGATTCTCTGAACGCGCGCGCACATCATATCCAGGCGCACCGGAAGAGCATCTGCTTGAGCATGGTCATCGCAGTGACTACCCGAGGCTTGCGGCCGGTCGAGAGTGCGTGCAGCTCCATGTTAGAGGAAATGAGGGCGGTTGTGAACTCCGTATCTGCTGCTGTTCCTGCACCACAGCACCGAATGTTGTCCGTGATATAATGGATCTGTGGCAGTTGAGATGAGTGGCCCTGGAAGCATGTCCAGGATGCAGGCGTACGTACCTTCTCGCAGTTCTTGTCCGCGACGATTGGGCCTTCCGTCGCACGGGTATCCGCGCCCAAGATAATGCCGTCCTTGAAGAGACATCCGACGATGGTGGTACCGGTGCTGGTGGCCTTTGGTAATGGGATACCGCGGTCGGTGAGGAAGTTGTTCCTGCAGCCTCATGTCAGAGTCGAGACATTGCTCGTGCTCGCTGTTCACGCACCTGACTTCGTTGGTGAAGTCGAAGCCGGGGCCAGAGTATACAGATGCTGTCGCCATGTCTGGGTCAGATGTAGAAGACAGCGAGGACGGGGAGGAGGAGATGGCGGAGTGAGGCTAAGGATACTTACGCGTCTCAGGCGCGTCTGTGGACGCGCGTCGGGACGGACCCCGGGGACCGCCATCGCGACCTTCCAGGCCACCGCCGTCGCTAGCCTCGCGCAGCGGCACAGCGTCCCCGAATATCTTCTTTCTTCCTGCCACCACCACCACCACGCCCGCTCGACACCATGGACGGCTGGAGCAAGCTCTCGTCTGGCCTCGCAGGCCTCAACATCGGCCAGTCCGCCAACAAGCTCGCGAAGGGCTTCCAATCAAGCGTGCAGGCAACGCGGGAGCGTCTTGGCCAGATTGCGCCAGATGAGATAACTGAGCTGCCGCAGGGTATGTCCCGCTCATATCGAGAAGACGACGAGGGGAGATGACGGCGAAATGCAGAGTACAAGGATCTTGAGGCTCGCGTCGACAGTCTCCGCGCAGTTCACCTCGCGCTACTCAAGTACGTCCATGCTTTTCTGTGCCGTTCGGGGATCGCGAAAAGAGCCGGATTTCCCTCGACCAGGGAGTCGCGCTTGTTTGATTGACAATGAGCGGGACTTCCAGCTAGCGTATGATGCGGAGAGCAAGCACCCCGTTGACTATGGGCTGCGAGGTTGGGAGGGTAAAGCCCGAACCTAAACCTGTCACTCTGTGCTCACACCACTCTGCGCCATCTGCCTACACGGTTGGAATTCGTCGTGTGAGGGCCGTGCAAAGCTCTTCACGTTGTCGTTTGACGCTGGCTCAACGTACACTCCGAACGGTATTCTCTGTCTTCCCGGAACATACGATTCACGGACGCACGCAGGGTCACGAAGGTCTACGAGACCGAAACCTACGACTACCCCACGCATCTTCAAGAATCGATTACTGAGCTTGGCACGACCATCGGGCATGGCATCACCAACTTCGCCGCCGCAAACCTCAAGGGCACGAACCTCCCCACGCCCGCGCCGGTCGAGGCCGCCACCCCGCAGCACAAGACACTCCCGCACGCCATCGGGCGCGCGGCGACGAACGCCGCCTCCGCCGTCCTCTCGACCGCTGCCGGCAACGAGGACAAGCTCGGCAAGGGCCTGCACGCGTACTCGGGCGCGTGGGAGAAGATTGCGGACGCGCGTGTCGAGCAGGACGCTGCTATTAGGGATCGCTTCCTCCTCCCGTGGCAAACGACACTCTCGACGAGCATTGCTGTCGCTATGAAGGCGCGTCAGGCCGTACGCGTCAGCAGGTTGGAGCTCGATGCGGCGAAGCAGACGTGAGTGCTGGCTGCGTGGCCGTGACGGTCTTCTGTGCCCGGATGTGGACGTTGACGCCTCTCTCGTTGCGCAGGCTCAAGAACGCGGGCCCGGCGAAGCAGGAGGCTGCGCGTCTGGAGGTGGAGAATGCGGAGGACGACCTTGTGCAGAAGACCGAGGTCGCGATTACGCTCATGAAGACCGTCCTCGAGAACGTGAGTTCGGCCCGTACATACGTGGTTCAATGAAATTTCCTACTGATGGCGCTATTGTAGCCCGAACCGTTGAAGAACCTGAACGAGCTTGCGAAGGCTCAGGTGCGTTCTGGTGCTGGCCCCCGTGGGTGGGTGTTGGGACTGAGATGTTCTTTTTGCAGCTGATGTTCTATGCCACCGCCGCAGAGGCGCTTTCGTCCGTGCAAGGCGAAATCGAGGAGCTCAGTGTCGCCGCCGAGGGCGAATACCGGTTCGTCCCTCTTCTCCCGCCCGTCTAATTTCTGGTCGCTGACGTTCTGCCTCCCTCATTTAGGAAGTCGCGCGAGCACTAAGCCCATGCATGATATATCCTCCCCCAACTACCCGCTCACACGCTGATGGACTGACTATCCGGAGTTTTCTTTGTCTCCGCTTCCTCCCACGTATGCTGTCTCCGACTCCGAGTCTGTGAACTCTACCCCCCTCTCTTGCTGTATCACAGTGCCCGTTCATGTCCTCTGTCTGCAATCATGAAACTTCGATATCTCCTTTCGGAGGCGGAATGTATGTATTGTAGAGTCAACTACGTCTTGATGATTTCGACGCCCCACGCTTGTGGTGAAGGCTTGGCGCGTTCATGATGCACAGAAAGTCTGGCCCTACGTGAGTTCGGGAAACGAGCGTCAGCCAGATGCCGCCTGGAGGAGGCGTGCCCGCGTACGCAGTGCCACGCGTTTCCGTGGACCACTCAGCTCCTTAGACATCGACACTCAACAAGTGCAGACACAGTGAGATACTCGCCACATAACTCGCGTCGCCCATCACTCACTTCATCTGTAGCACTGTACGGTACGCGCATGGCGTCTCACCTTCGACCTGACGTTCAAGTTGAAGTGCAAGACTGGCTTCAGCGGCACAACGTAGTGGTCGAGGACCTTGCTCTTGATGACAGCTCTTCCTGGCCCTCGCACATCGCACCCTTCGCTCAATTGCTGCCCGAAGACGAATCGTCTGCGTCCAACGTCAAGCTCGAACATGGCCCCTGGGATCCCGAAGGAACTCTGGACAGCCTTACCGATCGTTTAGACCTTTTCATTCCGTCGGCTTGCGCGTCGTTCCTTCTATATGGAAAGTCGCATGGTCCATTGCTCCGAACAATCGTAATTCGACATATTGCCAAGCTGTTACATCCGTCTCTTGCCGTATAGTGAGTGCTAATATGATCATCGCATTGTGGGATATTCATCACACTACGTTCAGCGACCGCGTCGAGTTCGCAATGCCTCGATCTGACACGGGCAGCGCGTCTTTGGACTCAGCATTCCACCCCACGAAGGGAAGAGCAGAAATCTTGATTCTGCTGGAACGGGCAACCACAGGTAGAACACCGTCCCTGCGTCTGTTATCTGTTACTATCTGACATGGATTGCAGCTTGTGAGAGTCCAACCAGCGCGTACTACCGTGACCCGTCTGAGGTCCCGTTCGCACACAGGAAGGTGACAACCTCCAACTATACGTCAAGTACTGCACCGGAATGTCCCGAAAAAGTCCTCGACAGGACCTCTGACTGGCGCAGCGTGGAACGGCGCATGTGGGACGAGCCTCTTGACAGAGATATCGAAGAGGAAGAATACAGCGATGTCGAGGATAACTACCAAGATGACGATACCAGCGAAGGTAAGGGGCAGGGCGGTGATGAGGACGGCCGGGACGACGTCGGTGAAGACGACAATGGAGAGGACGATAGCGGCAGTGCGGACAGCGACGGTGGTAAGTAATAATCGTGTTGTAAACGATGGCGACACGCTCATCTATCCCTCAGGCGTCCCATTTTTGTCCGGAGAGTTGAATCCACACCGCCATGTCCTTTCTACATGCCATCCTCACCCCCTTATCCCTGTATTGTGCGTTGCGGACGAGCTCAATCTGCTTCCACTGATGACAAGCACCCTGTACCAACGGCGAGCTTGGAATCTAGCGGTGCCCGTTGTCGGTATCCTTCTTCCTCGGTCGTCAACTACTTGTAAGGTCCTCTTCGGCTGGGTTGAAGGGAGTCCGGGGCCGACTCACGCACTTGTACGTAGTGTTTCTTTCCGTGTAGATGGGTGATATCGATAACCACTGACATCGCATGTATCTCCAGCCTCTGGTGCATATCCTCGCACCTGTCTTGGGCCGCGTCGATGCTGGGTTGTTCGACTTATGCGTGCCGGAACACTTGGTGCGGATGACGCAGTTCCTGGCCGCCCTTGGACCCTATATCGCTGTCCCGATCCAGGACTCTGGAGACCCTGTCTCGGATGCGAGCCTTCCTTGGAGAGCTGATGAATACATGCGGGAGCTTGCGGAGGATCGAGGACTCGACGGGCGAATCTGGAACTGGCTGTGCGACGTGAGGTGGGTGCTTGTGTAGTTGCTACTCGACGTCCCTACTGACCTTTATCTCTGATCATTCGATTCCTACTCGTCACGCATCACCTTGTACTCACTGTGATGTTCGGATGAATGGGTCTCCTCCGGACCTCCCCGCACAATAACACTCGTCCTACAACACTCTTTCTCAATCGCTCTCATACTCACCCATTGCACTGTACCATGTGAGTCGAAACCTCGACTGTCATGGTCTTACCACTACCTAACATGTGCCTGCGCATATAGATCGACAAGAGTAGCTCTACGGACCTCCATGCCCAGGAAATTCCTACAAACCACCGGGAGGGAAAACAGTCCGTGTACGTCGATTTACATGTAATCTAACATGTCGAGTCTGACTTCGTCATTACTAGGGCCAGCTCGGAGTGAGTGCAAGTAGAATATCTTGAAGTGAGGATACGTGGCACTAATGGCAGGTCCGAAGCTTCGCAAAAAGGGCACCTCGTGAATGCAACAAGCCATTATTCATGAACGTGGTTGCTAAAGCCCGGCGGCGCAAACCCGACGAGACCCAAACCACCGTCGACGTAACTATAACTGAATGGAAGTGGGACCAGGGGAACCTATCCTATCCTTACACAACTGCGATGAACTGTCAACTTTGTCAACAAGCGATCGATCTACGCACCATGTGCGGTGGTGCCAAGAATGTTCTGACGAAGGCTGTGAGTGACCATCAATTGTTACTCAGGACTGCAATTTGAAGCTGACACGCATGCACCAATGCACAACACAGTTTATTCAAATTGTGCGGGGAGAGGCCCATAAACTCTGCTTGGCTATTGATGTGGTGCTCCCTCACGAGAAGAAACCTGAGACGACTGAGCGCGGCGGGTGCCTGAGTCCGCAGACACATGATCCCAATACGTCCCCCGTCGATCATAAGAGCGTTCCGGAGACGCATGCATTGCTCGCCAAGTTGACCGCGTTGGTTCCTCTGAGATGTGTCCATGCTTTCGTGGAATGGTCTTACAGGAGGGAGGTTTCAAATGAAGCCGAGTGGAGACATGCTTGGGATTTGCTGTTTCATGTCTGTCAAGACATTCTTCTGCAAGGATATGATCCGGAGACCTACAACGATGCTCAATTCCTTCACATCAACTACTGGTGAGTCCCGGGTTTCCTCGCTGATCAGTCATAAACATACTGACAAAAATGCCCAAGTGCTGAGGCGACGATTGAGTATCTTCGCTGCGAGGCATACGACCAGTTCCACCATCCAAACAATCTCACTGGCCTGGGAGGAAGCGACTTGCCCCCAGGTCGGTTTCTCCATGATCAAATCGCCACAGTTTTCAACAAGCATGAGAAATTCTGCAGAGAGGGTGAGGAAAGACTCCTATTAGCCCCATTGTCCTCCCTCCAAAAGCGATTGGACGGAGTAGGATATGTAGAAGAGCTGGACGCGTGGAGGAGCATCTGCGCTCAAACTTCAGCCACAGCAACTGCTATTAAAGAGCAGCAAAGTCCTTTCCTCAGGGCCGCACTCGGTGGTGATCTGAAGTCGCAGTTGGAGAACCTCAAGTTTCGCTTGGCAGGGTACCCCAAAACTGGCCGCTGTGATGCGGCATTCACCGTCGTCATCCCACAACATGACTTCTATAAGCGCATTCGTGAAATCGCAGGGCTGGACACACCGACAGATGACTTCATGAAATATTTTCCAGGTATCACCTCTTCCCGAAGACTGCCGACACCTCACAAAGGTCTCGGGAACGGTGCTGCCCCGGACAGCGTGTTCGCTGCAAAGCTGTGTTCGTCCCTATCTGTAGCCAAGCACGGATCTCCCTCCCTGGAACATGCTCTACAACTCCCTTACTTGGTCATCAATTACAAGTTGGACGACCAGGAACTCATGGGTGAAGCCGAGAGACAAAGGCGCATGAACTCTGTTAGTGCTGCCGCGTTCTTGAGGGCACTCGGCATCACGGACTTCAACGTCTACGGGATTGCCCAATCCGGATCGTATCACACGGTATCTGCGACATGGTATTCCTCAGAAGACAAGGTGCGCGAGCCATTTCTTCCGACGTCACGGTAGCGCGCTGAACTCATCGTCCGAACTGACAGGTGTATTATACCTGTGATCAGGGCGTGCCAAGGTTCAACTTCCGCCGATTCGAGGACGTGATGCGATTCGCAGGATTCACTCTCGAGCTGAAGGAGCATGCACGCACGCTGAAGGAACGCTATGACGCTGTCAAGGACAAGTTCTTCTCCCGTGTGGAGAATGAGTTCAAACGCAACGGGGGGAAACTGCCAGGGTTGGATTCGGAGCTTTGGTGGACAGCAAATAAGCAAGCAGATCTCTACGGTATTCCTAGGCCTCATAATAAAGCTCCCGAACAACCTGCGCCGACAGCGGGGGCCAACTGAAGTGGCGGGGTGCCCGAGGAACGGAGGAGGGAAAACCAGGGACCGAGAGGTGAATTTCAATGCGGCACGTACCATAGTAGGGAATGACTCATGGAATTGCCAACAGCTTCAGGAGGACCATGATGGTGTCGAGTCGGAGAATTCGGCCTGACAGTACTCCGATAAGAGTCTCAGGCGGGGACTCCACGGCCGGGGTACGGAAGACATGTCGATGATCTTGCAGAGTTGACTCGAGATTTGTTTGTGAAGATATCACCCGCATGATGTATGTACTGTATTCGCACTGCTTGAAGTGCAGAGATCTATTTATGCTTCGAATCACTGAACGACGCCGAGTATCGATAGTCTAAGTACGGCGGGCCCGTCACACCATGGCCGAACCCGCGCCGAACCCAAGGTGTCGATGAGCCTGCCACACAAATATGCATGTCAAGGCGAACACCGCCAGCGTCGCGCACTGCTCGACTGTTGAGGATTCCTAGAAGCTCTGCACTGAGGCCCTGCACTGCGCTTTCGGCTCAGGCATGACAGGCACTAGGTCTGCATTGAGCTCCAAGTGTCGTGAACGCGAAGTCTAATCTCTCGATCGATTGGAGACGGGACGGTGGTATCATCCGAGCATGTGGTCGATGAGGTGTGGCCGGATATTGTCAAACCGCCCTTTCAGGTCCGGGTTGACTGCATTGTCAGTCCTGCGAAGACTCATCCAGCGAATCGCGTATCCGGCTCGAGGGTATCAGCTCACCTCTTCCTCTGTCCGGTGCTACGCCCCACAGGGATATGCGCTCGAACCAGCCGCCGCAAGGTCACAGACTGTCAGGTCTGTGATTCCAAGGACAGCAAGGAAGCCCCACACAACTCTCGTTGCTTCGGTGAAAAAGAAACCTCGCATGGCGGTTGGATTCTCGAGGACGGACTTTCCGTTGGCACGCTCTTCCACATCTCCAGGGCCGGGAAGGCGCAGACAGCCCTGCAAGCAGAGAGACATGGGCAACTGTCAGCCTCGAGGGGAACAGGTGCTAATTGCAACGCACCCAGGCGCACCGTCTTCACATCCCACATACCGTAGATGTCGCAGCGGGATTCCAATGGATGTAGCACCACGCCCACTGCAAAATTTGCTCTCTGTCCGGCGAATAAAAATATTAATGAGAGGCCGGGTGGATTTGGATGGTAGGGCCACCTCTCGAGAGTCACGACTGCGAGCAAAGCAGGCCTGGAGGCTCGGGGAAGCTGGTGTCGTCAGGGTCCCTTCCTCACGAGTAGTTAAAGTTGCCCTCAGCGGCTCCAGGTCAGCTCCTGTGAAGTCGATTGTCAGTGCCCGTAGAATTCTCGACCACTTATACACTCACTGTGAAAACGTTGCACTTTTGGTGTTCTTGAGCCGATGAGGGAGTTACTCGAGTAAGAAGAGTTCAAGCTCAAGCTTCAAGTTGAAGTTGTTACTTAACGCCAGCGGTATCAGATTAGATAAATTGGTTATGCTTGGCTTCGTCTGCCACACATCTCTTTCGTTTGTCCACTTCGCCTCCTGCTCTCCTCGCCGCCATGTTTGCCCTGAACCTCCTCACTCTCGCGTACGCTGCTTCTGCTACCGTCGCCCTCCCCGCTGCCAAGCGCGACCTTGCTCCTTCCTGCAACCTCCTCGGTGGCCGAGCCTTCGACACTGCTAACAACTTCACCCTCGCGGCGTGGAACACAACTCTCCCCAACGCGCACCACGAGCATGCCACTCGGCCTCGGTCAAGCGACCTTCCCGACTACAACCATCGCTAGCCTGGCGCAGCGACACAGCGTCCCCGAATATCTTCTGTCTTCCTACGACCGCGGGAGCGTCTTGGCCAGATTGCACCAGATGAGATAACTGAACTGCCGCAGGGTATGTCCCGCTCGTCTCAAGGATACGACGAGGGGAGATGACGGCGACATGCAGAGTGCAAGGATCTTGAGGCTCGCGTCGACAGTCTCCGCGCGGTCCACCTCGCGCTACTCAGGTACGTTCATGCTCTTCTGTGCCGTTCGGGGATTGTAAGAAGAGCCAGATTCCACACGGCAGGAGGTCGCGCTTCTTGTGTGGACAATAAGCGAGACTTCCAGCTAGCATACGATGCGGAGAGCAACCACCCGTTAAGTATGGGATGCGAACTGTGTGGGTTGAATCGTTGAATCCTATTCGAACCTAAGCTGTCGCTCTGTGCTCCCACCACTCTGCGCTGCCTACGCTGTTGGAATTCGTCGTGTGTGGCTCAACGTACACTCCGAATGATATTCCCTATCTTCCCCGAACATACGATTCACGGACGCACGCAGGGTCACGAAGGTCTACGAGACCGAAACCTACGACTACCCCACGCATCTTCATGAATCGATCACTGAGCTTGGCACGACCATTGGGCACGGCATCATCAACTTCGCCACCGCAAACCTTAAGGGCACGAACCTCCCCACACCCGCGCCGGTCGAGGCCGCCACCCCGCAGCACAAGACACTCCCCCACGCCATCGGGCGCGCGGCGACGAACGCCGCCTCCGCCGTCCTCTCGACCGCCGCCGGCAACGAGGACAAGCTCGGCAAGGGCCTGCACGCGTACTCGGGCGCGTGGGAGAAGATTGCAGATGCGCG
Source organism: Lentinus tigrinus ALCF2SS1-7 (assembly GCF_003813185.1). Taxonomy (NCBI): domain Eukaryota; kingdom Fungi; phylum Basidiomycota; class Agaricomycetes; order Polyporales; family Polyporaceae; genus Lentinus; species Lentinus tigrinus. Next base: position 239,529 of record NW_027137929.1, read on the forward strand.
TGTCGAGCAGGACGCTGCTATCAGGGATCGTTTCCTCCTCCCGTGGCAGACGACGCTCTCGACAAGCATTGCTGTCGCCATGAAGGCGCGTCAGGCCGTACGCGTGAGCAGGTTGGAGCTCGATGCGGCGAAACAGACGTGAGTGCTGGCTGCGCGGCCGTGACGGTCTTCTGTGCCCGGATGCGGACGTTCACGCCTCTCTCGTTGCGCAGGCTCAAGAACGCGGGCCCGGCGAAGCAGGAGGCTGCGCGTCTGGAGGTGGAGAATGCGGAGGACGACCTTGTGCAGAAGACCGAGGTCGCGATTACGCTCATGAAGACCGTCCTCGAGAACGTGAGTTGGCCCGTACGTGGTTCAATGCGATCTACTTACGCGCTTCCACAGCCTTAACCGTTGAAGAACCCGCGAAGGCTCAGGTGCGTCCTAGCGGTCAGCCGCTCTGTGTATGGATACTGAGACTAGTTTCTTCTGCAGCTTATGTTCTATGCCACCGCCGCAGAGGCGCTCTCGTCCGTGCGGGGCGAGATCGAGGAGCTCAGTGTCGCCGCCGAGGGCGAGTACCGGTGCGTCCCTCCTTCCTCCCTTTTCCCGCACGTCTAGGTTCTGGTCGCTGACGTTCTGTCTCGCTCATTTAGGAAGTCGCTCGAGCACTAAGCTCATGCATGATATATCCTCTCCCTCAATTACCCGCTCACACGCTGATGGACTGACTATCCGGAGTTCTCTTTGTCTCCGCTTCCTCCCACGTATGCTGTCTCCGACTCTGAGTCTGTGAACTCTACCCCCCTCTCTTGCTGTATCACCATCCCCGTTCATGTCCTCTGTCTGCAATCGTGAAACTTCGATATGTCCCTTCGGAGGCGGAATGGTTGTATTGTAGAGCCAAGTACGTCTTGATGGTTCAAAGTTTGAGGTGAAGGCCAAGCTTGAACATCATCGAGATCATGGGTCTCATTATACTGTGCGTCGATCCTCAGGCCTCAGGCCTCATCGGTTCTGCTAACCGCCACCGTTACAGCGGTGCTTTTTTGTCCTTAACTGATAGAATCTGTTTAAGACGCATTTGCGACAGGCCATTCACATTGCTACCTCTATCCATCGCCCTATGCTGTACTCGAGTACAGAAGCACCAGTCAGATGCAAATGTTACTCTACAAGGCTTGGGCTCCCGCAGACGAGGCAGACGTGAGGTATAAAGCGGTTTTCCCTACCCGATCACTTGATCGATAGCAGTCGCATTGATTGTTGTTTTTGGGACGGTTACAACGCAGATGTTTTGGATTCCGATTACGCTCGTGAAGGGCGTGGTGGCGAAAGTGAGCGAGCACACGTTGGTCTACTTACACTCTCGTTCGCTCATCCATTCAAGGCATCTTCCGAACGCCTATGCTGCGGAGGTAGAGTTTCGGGCTGTCCCGCACCCACTGCCCTTCATGAGCTTTGGCATCGACCTCTGCGTACAAGCATGTTCGCCACGGCGACGGCGGCGGCGAAATTCGTTGGCTCCTACCCTGACAAACGTGATAGCGTTCGAATATTCAATGTCATCATCTCGACCGCGAGAACCTGTGCGTATCCCTGGCTTACACATTATCTGGGTCACCACGCGCTGTCGTTTGAAAGCTCGTTACTCCACTCCGGATTCTTGCAATGGGGCAATCAGTCCAGTCGAAGGCATGCATCGCGGGAAGGCGTGCTGAATCTAATTATGTACGTTTTGTTTCTACGAATATGCGCACCGCTTCCTCGACAGTGCCTCGAACTTGCTATTCCATCGAATCGGTGGTATAATTGTTCTTCCTAGTGGGGAGGTTTCGCAAAGGATCTAGGTATGATTATCTATCTGCTAAACAGACCTATATCGCTGACTCTCGCTTCGCCTCACAGTTTACCCGCTCAACGAAGTGCTGCCCATGTGGGGTGTCAACCCTGCATAGTAATCACCTATATCAAATGTTTCATAACGGCTATGATACTCAGTCCGTTGACCCTTCACACCTCGAACGTAGGGATGAGCGAACAAATGATCATGTATCTTCATTCCCATCGAAACACATTCAGAACAGATGACCGTATTCTCGTCATCATTCTACGACTACGGGCGCATCGGATGGAGTAGGGCCATCTTCCGCCGTGTATCAAATATATTTCATGCTCGCGATGAGACATGATGATTTTGTGTACGTCTCAGGAGTACATGACATGTCCTCAAGTGCACTTCGGATGACCCCTCGGAGACGATGAAGGTCTACGAATACAGAGGTTTCTGCTTGTGTACAAAAATATCAATGCAGATTGTATTAGCATGACATGGATCTGCAAGTACTCTCGAGGAGGCTGGCAAGCCAGCTCTACGTATTTTATTCAACGTTCAGAAGGAGACGGACTACACGACTCAATTTAAGCGCTGACCGCCGGCACAGCTTCTGCCTGTAAGAACGCCGACAACTCGAACGACTGCGCCATCACCCACCATCGGAATAAAATCTGCGGCATAGGTAACGATTCATTGCAGCTTGCTCGTGCATCGTGACATGGCCTCCCATCTTTTGCTGAACGACGAAGTGCAACGTTGGCTTGAGCTGCACAACGTCTCTCTCGATCCTGTTTTCCCCGACTCTGGCGGCTCGTACCTATGGCCACAACAAGTCTCGGATGCAGCGGACCTCCTCAAGCATTCGGCTGAACATGTGGTCGGAACCGTCAAAGGACTAGTCTCTACTCTAGAAGACCCAGAGGATGAACTTTGGGTGGACGATCCAGCCCCCTCTGTATTGTCTACTTGCGCAGCTTTCCCTGAGCTGAGCAAGTCCGAGTCGCGCCTCCCGTTACGAGAGCGAGAGATTCTCCTGTGGACCATGGTCAAAGGAGTTGTCCCTGGCACTAGAGTGTTGTATGGCGTTTTCCTGTCACACGGAAGACCGTCCGCTCATCGTTGTTTCAGTTACCAAGCAAGCTTCGCCCTGCCTCGTTGTGATACGGGTGACGAAGAAGTAGACCAACGAGGGGTGCCTCTTTATGGCAGTTCCACCCTGCTATGCATGAAGGAATATGGTGCGTTTCGTCTGCGAAGCTTGGTATTGGGGCCGTTCAACTCATGCATACCCTAGGTCGGTCGGAGAGGGTGGATTGCGATGATGACTCCGTCGACTTCATCTGGCGTGGCGGCTATGACGATTTGTCTGACCTGGAGCCCGGAAGCTCAAACGGCGGCAACCGTTGGCGTTGGCGTCTGCCACCAGACCCCGGTGACAAAGAGGACGACGAGGACGAAGAGGACAAAGAGGACAAAGAGGACGAGGACGAGGACGAGGACGAAGAGGACGACGGCGAGGACGAAGAGGACCCAGACGATGTCCTTGGACAAGGCGACTCAATCAGCGGACAACATCTTACTCCTTCCACCTTACACCCGAGCCCTTTGGTACCTGTTCTCTGCGTGGCGGATGAGGTCAATATCGTACCTCTACTCTCCAGTGCTTTGCTGCAGCGGCACGAGCTCGAAATCATCGAACCCGTTGCGGGCATCCTACTACCTACAAGTGGCTCCAAGTGCCAGGTCCTATTTGGTTGGATGGAAGAGAATACAGACGACATACATGCCCTGGTAAGACGTATCGCATCCCATGGTATATGCTGTACTAGCGCTGACCCTTAACACAGCCTCGAATTCACATCGTCTACTCGGGTGTCTCTAACCCTTCCGTACCCGGCGGAGGAATCTTCGATCTTCAGCACCGGTCAGATTTGGTAAACCTCGTCACCTACCTTGCGGACCTTGGCAATCAACAATTGTTCAGCATTCCATCGCCACTATCGCCATCGCCCAACGCAAATTCTGTCATCATTCCATGGAGGGCCGATGAACACCTCGCAAACAGGAAAAATCATCATTACTCCACGCAGCGTATCTGGATTTGGCTGCATTCTATTCCCGACCCTAGGTATGTCTGCGTCTGTGTGTGCTTTTCTTGAGATCTGTGATTCAGTCATGGTACGGCGTCGACTCCGCTTATTTCCAGAGACCAGAGGTCACGGTATATAAAGTTCCTCCGCTTCCATGGGCATTTCCATCATACTTGAACCTATTCTCCTCCTGCGCATCGCACATCTCATTCTCTCAGCTATCACGTCTGACACAAACATGTCAGTCTCACCCGGGGTCACGGTGTAGCACGGGTCGGGTGAACCCGCGGGGGGTATGGGTACGGGTACGGGTGGGGGTTTGCTCACCAGGCCCCGTGGGCATGGCACTCCGGAGGAGGAGAGTCAAACTTGCTCTAAGCCTCTCAATTCCCGTCAGATGGTCGCAGACTCCGTCTAACGAGGAGTAAATTGTAATGCATTTCTGAGACTCATTCCGAGTCCAGAAGTGCGAGCTCGGAGAGCATACTCACCCGTCTATCCTACTGGTACCCGTCTCCTACGGGTATGGTACCGATGCGCTCTTTGTCACCCATACCCGACCCTTGCTACACTCTAGCCACAAGGTTTCCCTTTGCACCTCGTAGGACGTTCCATGCTGATCCTTAGCCTCTAGGGCAACTACATCCGGCGAGAAAGGTCTTGCTAGTGGTTCAGGACGCGCACCGCAGTCCACTGGCTCTGAACATGCACAAACAAACCTCAACGCTCAGAAACCCGAATCGACGACCGGGGATAAGTCGTACGTCACCGGGCAATATCCGCGTATATTGATGACGCATTGACTGTGATTATACTTTCGATAGGAAGCCAAGTTCGGAGTATGTCGCAACGTGGTACTTCATTGGGACACCCAAATTAATGTATCGGACAGATTTGCTGCTAAGTCGTACAAGTCAGGCAAGGGTAATGACCTTCACATCAAGTTCAAGATACAAGAGGAAACACCTGCTGGTCAGAAGGAGGCCTCAATTGCCGACTGGCTCTGGGATCACCGCGTGTTTGTGATCGGATATGACAATCCCAAACTTGTGGAAACCATTTATAAGGACTTCAAGGCCTATTTAGAACATACAAAGGGGCTCGCGATGCTAGTCCAGATGCCTTGTGATGCAGGCATAGATATGGTAAGCAGATACGCATTGTATCCTGCGACCTCTTATCAGACTCACCACTTCAATTCGTCAAGATGATGACTAAGCTTTCGCACAATCTACTCCTGATGGTGCAGAATCTCAATCTGGAGTCCAAGGAGGAGGAAGAGCATAAGGAGGACACCGCCATTCCTCTTGCCGACCAGTTGAACAAGCTCATAGGCGCGGTGAAGAAGAAGTACCAGCAAGCGCTGGACATGTCGCAAACAAACCAGGGCTTGATCTCCGAGTCTCTGACATTGGCAAACCCCCACGTGGTTTACACCTTGAACAACTGTCATAAGAGCATTCTCGCGATGTACAACAAGCAGAACGTCAGCGAAGCTGAATGGCGCCTCTCCTGGGACACGATCCACAACTTGATTTGGTTGCAGAGGCGACTGGAACGTTGCTGTGCTCAAGGCCCTAGCGCCGGCTCGGAGCAGCCCAACTACTTCATCTTGTGAGTATATTCAATGTTATCTTCAATTCCTGCTGTACGCTCAACTGGTTGCGTTCAGTCCTGAGGCAATGCTCAGGTATATGCGATGCGAGGAGTTGGATTATTCTACTATGAGAGTCAAGGCCATGGTATCCGGATCGGAGTCAGCCTCGCCGGTGGCTGCCATCCCGAAACCCCGATCACGTCAGAAGAATCGTCTTGTCCCCGAGTCGGCAGAGACTCAGACTCAGTATCACCTTCATGCCAGGCACAAACAACAATTCAAAGACATATGCCATATCCTCCGCGAGCACAATTTTGCGATCAAGACTCGGTCTGGCGCCACTGAACGAGCCAAGTCCGAGATTCAGGAGGCTGAAAAGTTGTCCGAAGCAGGCTTGATGGAGGTTTTGAAACTTGAGGAACAAGCTCAGGCTCTCGCCTCCAAGAGGCTCCTCAGTCCTCAGACCAAGGAACTCCGAGTCGCTCTTCACTCTCAGGTTGAGAACCAGAAAATTCGCGTCGGTCTCTACCCAAAGAGAGGCAAATGCGACGCCATATTCGCTATCTCCATTCCAGACTTTTGCAAAAAAGTCGCTGGAGTGTGTGGCCAGTCGGACATTGAGGACGCTCAAAAATTCCTCGCAGCATTTTCCTCCTTCCGTCCTCCTGTCAACATCGTGGTGACCGAGGAGAATAGAGTGGACGTGACGGAGGCTACTCAGGAGGAGAGCGGCTCACAATCTCATCTCGAGACCAAACTCACTCCACTGTTCCCGGGTACTGCCGACTTCAACAAGCATCTGACTGATCCCAAGCTATCGGAGGCGCTCTTCCTCCCTTACTATGTGGTGGACTACAAGTTGGACGGCGGCCAGGGAAAGATGGCCGCAGCCGAGAACCAGCGACGGATGAACAGCGCCAGTGTGGCACATTTTCTGCGCATCATCGGCATCACGGATTTCCCGGTGTATGGACTAGCACATGCTGGGCCGTTTCATACGCTCTCGATGACATGGTACAGCTCGACCGATGATGTAAGACCTCGCATGTCAATGTCATCTTACCTTCGCTGACCATATATCAGGTCATATATATCTGCGACCGTAACACCCCTGGGTTTGACCTGCGAAAGAGTTGTGACGTGCTCCGTTACATGGCTTTCCTTATACGCCTTGAAGACCACGCTGTGGAGCTGCTGCGTCGCTACAATGAGGCTGAGGCTAAGTTTCTGGAGAAGATTCGTGAGAAGATTGTCAACAAGAAGTCCGACCGATCGCCGGACTTCGAGTCAAGTCTGTTGTGGACGGCTGGTAATCAAGCGGACAAGTTCGGGATGCACAATCCTGAGAAGGCTGCAGGGGGAGGGAAGAAGGCGGAATCTCAGGCTGCTGGTAGTGCGGAGGGTGCGGAGAAGGCTGCAGGGGGAGGGAAGAAGGCGGAATCTCAAGCTGCTGGTAGTGCGGAGGGTGCGGAGGAAACCAAGAAAGCGAAGAAAGCGAAGACCGCGAAGACCCAGGCTAGTGCGGACGCCGCGAAGCGCGGGAACTAACTTTCCCTAACAGGGTTGTACGATACGAGTTTGTTGACGACAGTCTCCTTGCGGATGTGGGTGCGGTTTGAATGAAGTATATAATGATGTGTCTGTGTTGGTTCGGATGGAATTGTATGTAATATATATTTATATTCCCTGTGGAAGACGAGAAACGTATGCTATCAGAAGGTGTCTCAGTCGCAATATGATCAGACAAACCTCGCGCAGACGGGACTGTGTCATATTGAAACCTCGGTCTCGACCACGCCATCTACACGCCATCTACAAACCTTCACGAGTGCGGCGACTCAGAGTACGGGTCTCCCGGAGTCGCGTACTGGCTCGGAAGGAGTGCGCATTGATCATCTTCGATGTTGAAGTTGTCTGGTAGCGTCCAGGGGGTACGGATGCCACTGAGTACACCGGACTGGTACCGCGGCCACAAGAAATCGTGAGAACAAGTCAAATTTGGTCGGAACATTACGCACAGTGCGCGTGAGGGCATGGAGAATAGCCTGAGCCCGAATGAGCTTGCCGACCCTAGTCAGGTTTCCCGTGCCAACGGTAAGTCCTGCCCCTTGCGGGGATGGAGCCCGGGCTGCCTGAGCGAGTTGAGCAAAACTTGTAAGCCCTGAAGAGTCGCTAACAAAGGCCAAAACTACTTACTGTCCTTACATCTTCTGACAGTCCATCTTCGACGGTGCTGAGGGCAAAGACGAGAGCAATGGTGCTGAGCAGCAGCAGCACGAGGAGGTTGGGCTGGGGACCGGCAAAGCCGGACGCGGAGGCGGCGGGAGTCGAGTCGCTGGGCTCGCTCGTGCCACGGTTATTGCAAACGGTTGGACTCGGAACAAACAATGTCTGATTACGGCCAATCAAAGTACATGGTGCTACTGCAAACAACGCTGCTGATGCCGCAACCTGGTGAGGTCCTGAAGAGGATGGCAGGCGCGGGTAGGATCACTCACAATCAGAATCAGTGTCGTGGATTCCATTCGGGACGGTGCGTTGACGTTTGGTTGTGGCGTTGGTCACTCCGTCTATCTCGACGTCATCCACCGGACCGATGACTGGATCCTGCATGGTTGCAGCATGCGTTGCGATAAGATCATCCATAGTGACATCGCACCGCACTGTTTCAGCGTCTTTCGCTGAGGTAGATTTGGAGCTGTGAAAGTTCAGCAAAGAGCGGGACATGCGGTGGTCAAACGTACGTACATGTTCACCATTTTGTCCCGGATTTCCTGCAGCGTGCGCTAGACAGACCGCTTGCGCTTTTCTGGGGAAGAGTTATCAGCGACTCCTGAGACGGGACGAAGCATGCGAGAAACGGTCACTCACTGTTGAGCTCATTTAGACGCGAAGTTGGAACGTCCGAGTCGTCCATGCATGAGCGGGGTACAAACGAGGAGTATAAGGGCGTGTTGAGCTTACCGTGGACATTCTGCAAGCATTAGCAGGGATAGAGACGTCGACTGGGCGCACGAGGCCCACGATCCTCCGGGTCTCTCTGGAAGAGGTTGCGCTGCAGTAAATGGGAGCGTCGTAAGGTTATAAGGAGAGAGAACAAACATCAGTTGCAGTCACACAGCCACGGAGAGAAGACACAAGTTGTGGTCGCATTGCCACTGCCAGCTCCCGCGCGACCGACCGTGAGACAACTGTCGCACGCGATGCCGCGCACAGCACACGCGAAGTTACTTCAACTTATGTAGTACTACCGTCTACTCTCCGCCTGTGTTACCAACTACTCTCTTGACGAGATTCTGCTGGTCGCTCTCGCACTGTCAACATATGTCGCGAGGCCTCATCGCGGCTCTCCGAAAACACCAAGCATGCCGCCTCGCGGTCTATCAGTATCGCAACTTCGCTTTATCACTCCTCCAGCCACAGACGCGTCCATCATCAGGATCAGAAGGTGTGCTATAGCCTGGAGGGATCGGGACTCTCCTAGGTGCGCACCATGCACATTGCAAAAGAGGAAGGCCAGAAGGACGTTGGAGAACGCAAGAGCACAGGAGCGCATCACAAGCATAGGTACGACAACCCATAGCTCTCTTGATGCTGCGGTTGGACGTCGAAGTACGACTCAAGAAGGAAGACGACGCAGAGCGTGTGCTCTCAGAGGACCTGCGACGTGTACGCGCAGTCGGGTTGTAGGACAGGACGCATAGGGGAGTCAGCGACAGCCTAGGACGAATAGTGACAACGCTGTGCGTGCGACGCGCTCCAACGCTAATCGTCGGGGTATGCAGGGTACTCAGACTCAGAGACGAGGCTTTAGGGGTTTTGTGCGGACACAGGACCGTAGAGTAGATAACAGAGAGTTAAACTTACTATTCACTTACTCTGCACGTTGCGTTGCGTTCCTGCATTTCTGCCGACTCTTGATGTGGGGTCTTGTCTTCGGTGACCCTCTGGCTGCAAGAGCACCTTCGCCATATGGACAGTATGGGTCGGGAGTCCATAAACCGACGGCGGGTGCAGAGGATATCCCTTATATACCCCGAGGACGCGTCGCGTCAACAATGCGAAATCTGCTCACGTGATGAGCGCGTATCTTGTCAGCGCTCCCGTCGCCGACCTCTCCTCCGACCTCGCAATGCGCATCCACCATCGCCAGCTCTGGATCTATGCCCGTGCGGTCGACATCAAATCTGACACAATCCTTGCCAGCTCTTGCAGGCAGCTGGACAGCCAGAAATCTGCAGCCATGAAGAAGCAGCAGGCCGTGACAATGAAGACGTTCGAGGATGTCGGCACGCAAAGCGAACGCGAAGGATATCCCCGCGCAGACTGGCGAGTTGGTGCTTTTATGTTTGTGGAGAGGAAATGTATACAGGGTGGGAGAACACAAAATAAAGTGAGTTAATCGACATTAAACGAGCGTCGCACCCCATATCCCCATATCCTCCTGGTCGAGGACACCACATAGGCGGACTCGAGACGAGATCCCAGCACATGCTCATGGCGTAGTCAGGGAAGCCAATGCTTTCGTAGCTCATTGAAGCATTTGCGCTTCTTAACGTCTTAACGTACATTTGCGTACCGAGCGGACCACCAACAAAACAGCCGGACGGAACGGAATCGAAGGCGGACGATCTTCAAGGGCCCGATGGGGTACGAACCAGCGGTGAATGCGAGAACCATGCGACACCGGCCCTCGCCTTCACACTGGTATGCTATAAGGAAGCGCATCCTTTCCCCTGTGTGGATGAGTTCATTTTTCCAAGAGACTCACAACTGCGAGCCAAGTAAGTCTGGAGGCTCGGGGAAGTTGGTCTTGTCGGGGTCCCTTCCTCACGAGCATCGCCCTCGGCGGCTGGTCAGCTTCTGTGAAGTCGGTTGTGAGTGCGCGCAGCATTCTCGACCACTTATACACTCACTGTGAAGATGCTGCACGTTCGGTGCTCTTGAAGCCGATGGCGGAGTAAGAGTACAAGCTCAAGTTGTATCGCCTGAGATTTCAGACAAGTGGCCGAAGAGCGTATCAGATTAGATAAGTCTCGTAGATTACCGAAGACGGGTAGTCGGTAGAATCTTTTTTTTTTTTTTTTTTTTTTGGAGGAGCGCATAGAGCCTCGAACCACAGTGGTCCCCAGAGGGGCTTGTTGTGTAGTTCACGGTCGAGAAAGGTATCGACCAGGCGCGCTTGGCGACTCACCCGAGGGATAGGAACCTCGGGTAGGTCGTGCATAAATATAACACCGTCACCGAAACCGCAGGGAAATGCGTTACGCACTGAGTGTGGGACTCAAAGGTCAGTCGAATCATTTGAGATCGGCCGACAGAGTCGACCCCTCCCATCATCTCCTTCGCTTTATACCCACTAAAACCCCGCTCTGTACCACCCAGTTGGGTGGCAGATTGTCGCGATCCTCTAGGATCGGATGCCAGATCCGCGCAACATCGTCTGGCTTGAGCGCCCTTTTGCTACTTGCCTTAGCCGCGACGCGTCTATCCACCATCAGCCTAGATTCTAGGGCAGAATAGAATCGGTTCGTAGTCTCCCTCCTCGTAAACTCTGCGCCGCCTTTCTGTATGATCCGCTCACATCTCATTTTCCAGATCATGTGGACCACTTCTGTGCATAAGATACACCAAAGGCTCTCCAGATCGTGCTTCCTCGCACCATCGGCAGATTTAAAGACTGCGCAAGCCGCTCCAAACGCGGTCCCCCAGCACGGCCGCTTCCATTCACAGCCGGTGAGTTGCCAGAGCTTTTTCAGCAGCTTCCATGCGGTTTCTTGTCCCTCCGCCGGGCAGTCGAAGAGGATGTGCGTCATTGATTCCAGTTCCCCGCATGTGGCACATTTCGCCCGTGTTTTTAGTTCGTCCGCCATCTTCGGCCGCAACCAATGGGTTCCGATCATGAACCCATCATGGATTCCCATCCAGAGAAACTGCGCCGCTTCTCTCGTAACATGCCGCGACCGCAGGGACCGCCATATTGTCTCGTCTCGCAGCTGAATTCCGAAGCGATCTTGGAGACCGCTCGTGATCATGTCAAGATTCGCAACTGCTCGTGGCCGCGGTTTTGTTTTTGCGTCCTTCCGCGCGCGAATGGCTCTATACGCCAGCTTCTGCGTCATGCAGCTTAGCTTTGCGCCCGTTACTGCAAAATCTGGAGGGATCGTGAGTACAACCTCGTCCTCGTCTTCTTTCTCAGCACCTTCCGCCGCTAATTTATCGGCTGCTTCGTTCCCAGGGTGGCCAGCGTGTCCTTTTACCCATTTGAAGACGGAGTGCGCCTTTCGCATACGCAGCTGAGCGACGATGGCTTGGGTGATAGGGGCATTCTTCTGCAGAATGTACCCAGTGTCTTCGTGCGACTGCCTCCACTTGGTGAGTGACATCATGACCGTCTTGGAGTCAGTTACATGCGCGATTCTTGTGCGTTGTGTAGGTAGACACGCTGCCGTCAACGTTGCTATAGCTTCCCCAGTCTGATTGGACTGATCAATATACGCAGGGACTCGGACGCTACAGTTTAGGATGTTGTCGTCGCTTATGAAGACTCCCGCTCCCGCGCGGGCATTGGCTTCACCATTGTGCGTGCACGATCCGTCGGTTGCCACCTCCAGACGGGACCCGTCTTCATCAATCTCCATTGAGATACCAGTGTTAGATACCGGGTCTGCCCCCGTAAAGATACGGAAGGCCTGTCCGAGGTCTCCGTATGTGGTTACTCGCCTATCAAAAGGTGCGAAGCTACTTTCTGCGAGCTGTGCTTGGATCTCACCCATCGTGGCTTCTTCGTAGTCTTCTGGCTGCCGTACGGTGGGGTTCCACTTCCCTGGGAGAGTCGCAATCATCTGACGTGCTCGTGTGCAGCACTCGTGTGGGTGTTCACATACATCGTTGTTTTCTAAGCTCATGCATCCGGCGCATTCACATTCAGCTGATGGACGGTGTCCGGGTTCATCCAGTGTACTCGCAAGTCGTTCGAAGTCGCCCACAGTTCGGGCCCGGTGATTCGAGCGTAGGCAGGTCGTGACTTTGGACTGGTAACAGAGGCGGCTGAGCTCTTTCCGTCTCGCATGAGGGTGGTCCCACATAGGGACGCTGCGCATAATGTTGCGTGAAAAGGCAAGTCCCTCGAGACGCAGTCCATACTTCTTCGCAACGTTGACCATTCCTTTCAGTTCGTTCGGAAGGTTTCGTACTTTGGGATTCCAATTCTGGAGGAACGTGTTCAAGCGAAGCTCTGGCTGACTCGGCCTGCAGGCCTTTGGGACATGGCTCGCGATAAGATCATCCGCCAGGTACGCCCACATTGGGCGGTCAGCACTGAAGTCAAGGTACGACTTCAGCCACATGACATCAATAGCCTCGTTTCTGGCGTGCAGGTCTAACAGTCCCAGGCCTCCCTTTTCCACAGGAAGGTATGTATGGTTCATACCAACGGGTGTATTATGCTTATCATCCCATAGGTAACCACGGATCACTCTAGTTAGTCGTTTAACGATTGCGTCCGGCATCCGCTGAACATTTGTCAGATACTGAGTCATCCCCCCAACGACCATTTGCACAACATGCTTTTTCCCCATCACCGTCGTGCGTCCCGTTCGCCATCTCTCAATGGCTTTCATCAACGGCTGTCGCATTGCAACCATTTTCGTTAGGACTGTCGACCATACATCGATCTGGTTTACGTTATTGCCAAAGAATGCACCTAGAATTCTCACTGGTTCCCCATCTTGTGCAACGTGCACGTTTGCTGGGAAGTTCTCCCATGCACCGGTTTCCCGGTACGTCTCCGCAACCGTTTTTCGGTACTCTAATGATCCAATAGGAATGATCTTTGTCTTCTGCAGATTGAAGCGCGCTTTGGCGGCCGAACACCATGTATCGAGGAGGGCCTGCAGTACTGCGAAATCATCCTCTGATGAGAGATACACGGTTGTATCATCCGCAAACAGGGTAGCCTTTAGAGTGTCTCCGCAGCGTGGTATGTTGATGCCTCTCAAGTCTGATTTGCGTATCATCGCAGAAAGGGGTTCAATGGCAAGATCGAACAGAAGGCATGAGAGGGGGTCACCTTGACGCACACCTCTGTAAACGCGGTATGGCCTACTCAGTACTCCGTTAATCATTACTGACGTGTTTGCATGCCCGTACAGGGACTCAATCAGGTTAATGAGTTCGTCTGGGATACCAAACCGGTGTAAGACTCGCCAGAGATAGTCGTGTGCGATCCTATCGTACGCCTTCTCTTGGTCGAGTGCGACTATCACACCATCGACCTTCTTCTCCTCAGCCCACAGCATCACCATTCTAGCGAGTTGCGTATGGTTATGGATTTTCCGACCTGGCACGAAGCCCGCCTGAGCTTTGTGGATCAGCTGTGGCGCGACGTCTGCGAGGCGTACAGCCAGAGTTTTGCTTAATAGCTTGTAGTCGGTGTTCAGGAGCGTTATGGGGCGGTAATTCACGACTTTGGTGCGCTCACCTTTCTCCTTGTATATAGGAGCCATCCAGCCCTCCGCGAAGGAAGTTGTTGTGCTAACTCCACTAGTGCGCATGTCTTCAAACGCGGCTCTCAGCAGTTTAAGGACATCAAAATCCTGTCTATCAGGGAAACGGGAATCCTCCATGTGGCGAGCATGCAAGGTTTTCCACAATTCGAAGGGTATGCCATCCGTTCCCGGTGCAGAGCCGTTTTTCGAAAAACGCAGCGAGAGTACACACTCTTCGTACGTTATTTCTCCTCGGAGCTCTTCTTTCTGTTCCTCGGATACTGATACATCAAGGCTGTTGAGGGCCGTCTGAATATCCTGTTCACGCTCGTCCGGTGGCTTCACGTCAGATCCGTCCTTCTGGATGCGATTATGGTGTCGTCGAGCCATTTCAGCCATCTCGGATGAGTCGGTCACGTAGATCGGCTCCGTGTCGGGACCTCGATCGGGGTTCTTCTCGAAGGCTTGGATGATGTCTCGTGGGGCACACTCCTTATGGAGCTTCGACCAATACTTTGTTGGTCGCTCCCCATACAATCTGTGGGTTGCTCGGGCATTCAACTGCTGTTGTTTGAATCGCTGTAGCTTGAGCTCACGGATCTGTTTTGTTATAGCTGCGGCCTCTGTGATCTTCGTCTCCTCCTCGAGTCGCCTATCAGCTTTAACCTTGCGAAGCTCGCTCTCCCGCTCGCGGATTTCGTGAAGCAACTTAGGTACGACCGCTTTCTCCCGGTCTCGTGCCATGAGCATCGCATCAACCTTGAACTTATGGAGTATGAGCTGCGGGTTAGCGGTGTCGCTTCGTACGCCCATCGCTTCCAGGTCAGCAAGTTCCCGTAGAGCCTCCATGCCTCTTGCCTTGATGCTTTTCGCCAGCATCTTATCTTTGAGCAGGCCGAGCGGGAATATTGGACGCCCTGGACCTACTACTGGGGCCTGGTCTGAGGTGAGCTGCACACTAACTAAACTATGGTCGGTCTTAACTCCTGCCTCGCATATTCGCCAGTCTCGAGCATTATTGAATAGACCTAGGCTCACGTAGATTCGATCAAGTCGCGAGAAGACGGCATTACGTCCTGTCCCGCGGTGAAAGGTGTAGTCTCTCTCAGACGGGTTGGTGGCTCGCCAACCATCAGCTATCATTAATCCTAGGCTGACCTTCAGTCTATCTAGGGCAGTCACTGAGGCGTCCGGGCCTTCATGGACAGGAAGCCTGTCGATAGCATCTTCAACTGTGTTGAAGTCGCCAGCCATCAGGTCTGGCTTTGGGAAAGCTGGGTGTGACTCGTAGTATTCACGCAGCTGGTCGAAGAAGAGTCTCCGTACCTCCACGCCGTCCGATGTTGGTGCGTAGACACATAGTACCTGTCTTTTGTAACCTCCCTGGCATTCAATCGAAAGATGGAGGGCCCGCCCCGGGATGATCTCTGTCGCATGTGCTCCAGACAGGTTCACGAGGCGAGCATTGACTACAATCGCTACGCCTTCTCGCTGCGTAGGAGCTTCCGGGTGTGCGGAATGAAATATTTTAATTCGTCGCGCGAACATTTTATGCAATGTAGCTAGACGTTCGTCCGTGAGATGTGTTTCCTGTAGCATCAAGACTCCGATGCGCTGGTCCGACATCACCTTGTAAATGCGGCCCCACTTGTTGTCGGCGTGGTCTCTGACCAAGGTGCCGAATCCATTCATATTGAGCGATGCGACACGCAGTGCTTGCTTGCGTGCAAGGTTCTCTTTTCGGCGTCGCGTGTGTCTGTTGGTCGAGGCAGGGGGTAGGACCTGTGTAGCATCATCCTCATCCATGGGACCCGGGAGGTTGTGTCCCTCCTGGTGTAGTACAGTCGGAGCCATCTCCGTGCGTCCCGTGTCTGTGACATACTGGGCTGTATCTGCACGTAGCGCAGAGACGGGGATCCCGTCAAGCTCGGGACTCCGCGAGCGTGGGCGCGCAGCGTCACCCATTTCAAAGGATCCCGGGATCTGGGATAGGTGCTGGGATCCAGCTGGATACTCGACTCGAGTTCCTGTACGCATCTCCATCTGATACGCCGCGCCAGAGCCCTCAGCCGTCGCCATCGCTCTCCCCGTCCTAGCTGAGAGCTCCGCCGCGTGAAGACGGCCGGTCATACCTCCTCCTCCATCACGGAGGTCCTCGCGCGCACTCGCGCTGGTGGCCTCTCTGTTGGAGGGGGCCATCCGCACCGCTTCGTCCGTTGACCGTTGTGTGCCGTGCTGCTGTAGCTGCCTATAATCATATGTTAGAGGTGTAGTCGCAGTTGTGGTTACCTTCCAGGCTTGCGGAACCTGTAAGATCAGAACCAGTTAGTAAAAGGGTTCTACACCGTACTTCGTTCGCTTTGCTGGACTAGCGCACGGTTCTGGTGTAGTTAGTGGTTGTAGTAGGCACGTCAGCGTACCTCCTAGTTTGTCCTGCTCGCTATGTTTTCCTGTCCGGCAGCAGCCGTCAGTAGATTGGGCACAGCGCGCAGCATTGTTCGAGTCTTGGTTGACGTCAGTTTAGCGGCCCGCGCACTCCAGCATGTGTATGCAGCCAAGGAGATGAGATTCAACGATTCAAGTACAGAAGCTAGTACAATCGCGCATCTTAGCGACGCTTCGGGCGGGAGTCCTTCTTCTTCCCGCCCGATCCTTTCTTCGTCGGACTATATCCCTTCGCTCCGGAACGGGAGGGCTCGCCGCGCCGCGGCACGTTGCGCCAGATCGCAGCAGCTTGCTCCGATGGCAGCACGAAGGTGGACGTGTCGGCATCGTCGTCGTCGGTCTCCTTGGACTTCTGGTAGATGTCCTCGACGGTGGGGCCTTGCCATTGAGGGGTCGCCGGCAGGGGGCAGTCTGCCGCGCAGTGCGCGCTCTCCTTGCAGAGCTTGCACTCGACCTTCGCCTTGTTCACCTTGAGCTGGTGAACGCCTCGGTAGTACTCGCCCGGGGCGACAAAGAAATTCACCCATCTTTGATACTCGCCGCGATTGGCCGTGATCGGTTTCGCATACACAAGATACGCGGGGGTGAGTTTCTCTGAGCCCGAGAGCTCTGCACGGACGACGGCAAGGTCAAGAGCATCAGTGGAGACCTTCGCTAGCTTGGCCATATTCCCGGTGCCGGCCCAGTTCCTAGCGACCAGGGCGGCTGCGAAGACGCAGTAGTCGCGGCTGGACCAGAGCTTGGTCTTGATCGCAGCGAGGACGGCTTCCTTGGCCTCCGTTGAGTCGACGACGGCGCCGTCTTCGCCCGTGAGGACCATGATCTGCCATGGTTGGCCAGGGGAAGACTCGTGAACCGAGAAAGAGAGGGTGGGGTGGACGGAGAACACCTGCTGCCAGAGCAGGTACTTTCGGAGGGCTTCCTCGTCGGGGCCTAGGACCAGTATGAGGACCCACGGCTGTCCGAAACGCTTGCGCTCGCTAGCGTTCTTGGGGATGGGCTTTAGGAGGGTCGCGTCCGGTTTGCCGTCACCATGAGACTCGAAGCGGAAAGAGCAGATGAGGTCGAGGATTTCGTCCGCCTGCTTGGGGGCGCGCTTGAGCATACGGAAGCCTCCTCCGTGCGGAACAATGAACAAGGGAGGGGTCGGTAGCTTGGCGAGGACTTCGAGCTGGCTGTCGGCAATATTGCCGTACAGCTTGAACTCGGGGATGACGGCGGCGTGGAACTCGGTATCCGTGAAGCTCACGTACTTCAGGTTAGGGATCTTCGGCTTCTCGCCGCGGCGTGTCTTCTGGATGTGCGGGTTCTGGTCTGCCGCGGTCGGAAGACCATCGAAGTCCTTCGGATCGAAGAGCTGGATGGGGAGAGACATCTCGGGTGGGTTGCGACCGCGGGGCAGGGGCGCGACGTAGCGGAAGGACTGTGGGCCGATGAGGGGGGGAGGACGGTTCGCAGGTTCTTTGCGCTTGCGGTCTGGGGACTGCATTCGCAGCGTCAGTGGCCCGCTCAAGACGGCAGCAGTTCGCCCTACTCGCCTTGTCCTTAGTAGTGTGCGCTATGCCAGTGCCTGTAGTACGACCTCTTTTGTTCCGGTGCTCGTCGCTCGTGGCAGTGGCGTCCTGGTCAGAGGTGGTAGCGGTAGCGGGGGCGGGTGGGGGCATCTCGCGGGGACGGTGGTCTTAAGATCGTGCTTGAGGCAGGACCGCAAGGCCTGCTCACCTTTTATCATCATTGGACGATTGCGTGTCCGCCGTAGTCTGCACAAAGCATCTTTGAGGACAGAAAGGCGTAGCAAAGGGGGAGGTCTAAGACAAAGGAATGAGGTGTACGTCAGCGTACTGAGGCGCCCTCGTGGTTTCCTGCCCTCGCGCCACCGGTCTCAGTGGCTCGTGTCCGCCGTCGGCGACGTGTCCTCGATCTTTGCGGGTAGGCAGCTACCTTGTAGCATTCGGGGGCCTATATGGCAGAGCGTAGTCGCTACACTGCATGTACATAGTGGCTGTATCAGCCAGCGGTCGGGATCCGACCAGCATGGTGCGCAGGCTTCGCGCCATCCCGCTTCTCACGGGCTTTCGTGCTGGTGTACGGATCGTACACCTTCACCCCTCTGACCTAGCCAGAGGCGAACGACATCTTACAGCGACCTTGAGGGTCGCTGCGCCTTGGGCCCGTCTTGAAAGGGCGCGCCGCTGAGCCACCCATGGCATCCATGGTGGTGGTTCGGGTCCAAGGTCCAGTCGGTAGAATCTTGTCTTGACCTTGGCATCGTCTGCCACACTTGCCACCTCCTCGAACAGCCTCCGTACAGCCTTGCATTTTCCCTCCTTTCTTTCTGAACCCAGAGAGTGGTTGAGAGTTTCGGGCCTGGAAGTCTGGGTTAATGGTGAGTTTACAGTCACAGCTTCGGATTGCTTCCGCCAACCCAGACTTCTGTTCTCTGACGGCTGCTGGCCGCCTGATGGAACAACCGACAACGATGCCGGCGGCGCGAGTTTGTCACGACGCCAAAGCTAAAGCGCGGAGAGATGTGCGTATAAAGCCGACACGGAGGTGAGTTTGTCCGCATCCCCCTCGGGTTCCCTCCGTCTCCTCTTCCTTCTCTTCGTTTGTCCTCGTCCTTCCTTCGCCTTCTGCTCTCCTCGCCGCCATGTTTGCCCTCAACCTCCTCACCCTTGCGTTCGCCGCCTCTGCCACCGTCGCCCTCCCCGCTGCGAAGCGGGACCTTGCTCCCTCCTGCAACCTCCTCGGTGGCGGAGCCTTTGACACTGCTAAGAACTTCACCCTCGCCGCGTGGAACACAACCCTCCCGAACGCGAACACCACGGGCGTGCCACTCGTCCTCGGCCAGGCAGGAGCCATTTCCGGCGCCGAGTTCAAGGTCTTGTCGGTATGTCCGTCCCTTCCAGTCTCGTGGTGATTCTTGGCTGGGGGAGAACTTCCGACCGACCAGGTGGTTTGTCGAGAGGACAGTCCCCCGGATTGGCCCAATGAGCTCAGCGTATCATCGTGAGCGAATCATATGATGCCACAGTGAATTCACTGTTGAGGGGGTCATACCTCCGCTAGCAGAGCCTCTTGCCTACGGGACTACCATTATGAGCGATCGCAAGTTGAACGTCCGAGAGTAACCCAATCTTGATAGTTCGTGTGTCGTTCACGTTGCGCCACTCGTCCGAGTGTCCCGTAGTGGTGGCTGACAGAACCGACGCGTTATGCAGTGACGCGTACCTGTCTGCCAGCCATCGAGCTCGGACGTTTTCATCCAAACCAGACGGGCTATTGGCTGACATTGAGCTTGTCTAGACGTTTGCATCGTACCCGTTCAACCAGTACCCCAGCATGTCACTCGAAAGTGGTCGCCTCATTCCCCACGGAACAAACGTGGCTCCGGCCAAGGCGGGAACCGTTCCCGATGGCTCTGAGCCCGGCTTCATCACGAGCAACTCCGTCGACCCCGAGCAGGGAGCCCAGATCTACTGTGCTGTGGTGCGCTTCCCTGCCTCTCCTATTCATACGGTGCCTGTGCTGACCTAGCCTATCTCTCCTTCCCTGCCCGCCTGCGCCTTCACGCTTCCCTGCCTCCCTGCCTCGCCTTGCCTCGCTTCGTTCCCGCGACAGGCGGACATCGACCCTGCGGGCCACGGCACCGGGCACCCGTTCCTAGCTGTGAATGGCGACACGGATTTGTTCTCGCTCTGCAAGGACGGCTCGCAAAACAACATCGTGTTTAAGCCCACCTCGGGCAAAAGCTACGACCTCAGCTCGTGCTACGCCGTCAAGGTCCAGCTCATCTACGACTTCTGAGCTATGCGGCTCGTCTCCATCTCCGCGCGGCTGCTACCAGCATCGACCATCACGATCTCATCATGTTAGTCTTTGGGCGGAAAGACATGACTGGACAGGACAGGACAGTGCCTCTTCTGCACACGGACTTTTTTTCGCTTTTTTGCTTTCGTATCCTTTCGGAACTATATCTTCTTGAATAGTAGTACTCACTCCAGGTTCGGTGTTCCCGTGCCGTAATGTTGTGGTCGGTACTTTGCAGTCGCCGCACAATGCGTACATTCGTTCCCCACGTTCTTCGTGGCCTGCCGGCGCTTTGGTGTGCTACGGTGTGTGATTAAGTGTGCTGTAACTGGAGTGAAAGATGCAGGTACGACTGCTGTGCGCATGTGTCTCGCGCTCATGAGTAGGATCATCTTGCGATCACTACCCCATCATGGCTCAAAGCCACAATCTGTCGCATGCTAAGGACCGAGCCCACAAATCCGCCAAGCTCGTCCGCTACCATCCATCACGGTGGTTGCTCTCTCTGTTGCGCCTGTGCTTCATGTCAGGTTTCAATCCGTCAGGTGGATCATTCTTCTCGAGTAGCCCTCCTGGATCAGCGACTCGAAGTGCCGACGAGCTGTTTCAACTTCAAGTCCTCTCGGTGCGTAGACGGAGCCTTCGCAACCTGTGCTAGTGTTTCGGTCCGAATAGTCAGAGATGCTAAGTGACGCATCCTCTCCCGGTTGAACAACGACATCGCGTTGGGAAGTTCAAGCTGAGATCCCAGATTGCCGAGTCTGCTCGTCCAGCTCGTCTTCCAAGTCATACCCGTCCAGGTCGTCCACTTCGATCGGCTTCCCACCACAACACCCGCCCGCGGCCCACTGAAGCACAGCAAAATTTGAATCAGATGGAGTTACATCAGGGTTACATGATGTTGCCGAGGCGTGGCCCACCAAGCGTACCAGCGATCCACGCTCAAGTGCCGCTTGCACATCCACGGAGATAGAAGAGTGTTGCTACCCGCTCTCGCGCGCCCCTCTCCTGCAGCAGCTGGGCATCAAGCTGGTCCCGCATCTCTTCGCGCCAGCGCCACAATGTGAACGCCTTCCACGCACGCACTGCGATAGAGTTCTTAAGCTCATCTGACGGCGCTCCTTGTGGGGTGAGGGCGTGCGGGCATGCCGCGACGTCCTGCTCGTACTTGCGCGAGTTGCTGACGCGCCCGTCGACGTCGAGGACGCCGCGCTCGAGCGCAACGGGGTCGGCGATGTCGTCCATTGAGAGAGTCGCGCCGTCGACGTCGTGGGAACCAGATACGAGGAGCGACGGGTGCAGGGAGGCTTTCGTGCCCGGCGATAGAAGGAAGGTTATGGTGTGCGAGCCTGGGTTGATTGCGTCGACCTGTCGCGCGGAACTTTTCAGTACGGTACGGGGAAAGGGCGTAGGGTACCTGCGATGCACGTACAAGGAGGTCCTTCTCAACTGTAAGGTTTTGTGCTGTGAAGATCCGTTTGTATACTATGACGTCGCCTTCCTGGATGAGGCCCTGCTTCGCAAGGGCCGTCAAGTCCAAGGTTGGCGACTGCTTTCTGCGGACCGAGTGTCAGTGAATACAGCGGGTGCGTATGAACGAACGCTACTTTTTGGGACTGTGGATCGGCTGGTGGTCGCGGTCCCAAGCTTCGTCTTTCCACGGTGCGTGGAGGGTGCCGTCCTTCGCGCCTTGCTTGAACGCCTCGAGATCGTCGGAGGCCTTCTGGCCGAGCCAGGAAGAGAAGAGATGGTCTTGCCATGTGTGTGCGGCGGATAAGAAGAATGGCGACGTGAAGACCATCGGGTCTAGGGTGGCTGGCGTCTGGTCAACGTCCATTCCATCTACTGACTGCTGCTGCGACGGGAAGTCTGGGTGCGAAGAGCATACCGAAGGCCTATATGTCAAGAATGCGGTGGGCGGAAGCATAGAGCAGAGTCTCAGCTGAGACTCTTGCGAGAGTTCCAGGAAGTAGTTGTAATTGAGAACGTTCTGCGCCGTTTGTTCAGTTCACGGTCACTGCCATGAATATTCCATGCTATGTGCTCACCGATATATCGATTTTGGTCAGATGGCTCTTTGCGTGCGTCAACAGATGTTCCAGTTCTTCTGCTGGGCTCTTTGCGCTAGTTCTCGCTTTCCTCTTGCCCTGAGACACGGTGTCCACGATCTCTACAGGCTGTCTAGCTGCTGCTTTGGCCGGCGTCCGCGCACTGCGGCGGGGACGAGTCGAGCCGCATGCTTCTGAGTTGTCTGCCATCGCCTGTCGAATAAGTTACTCAAGTGCTCAGATCTCAGAGCTCGGCCACCCTCCCGGGTCGAGTATGGATCAGGTATGGATGGTGGTTGAAGGTAAGCAAGCTCGGTAGATTAGATTAGATGTGCTGAGGGATGCTTGAGCGCTTGGCGCCTCTCCTCGTTGGCTTCATCCCCCAAGTTCTCCTGCGGAATCATTAGTACTCTATCAATCTTCTTTCCAACAGCGTGCATTTGAAGCTCTATGTCTACCTTTTACCCGCCTTCCCGCCACTTTGTTCGTCAAAACTGGCCAGAAAGTCGGACTCGGATTGTCCACCCAGGACCACAAGGAAACAAGCACCTGCTCATCGCTATCTCAAGTTGAAGTCATACGGAAAACGTAGTGCACTAGAGGGTGTTGTGGAAGGTATACATTGTATGTTCGTTCCTCTGCTGGCTCATGCAATCCCCGCCTGCTCTGCGTGGTCCCGCAAGACCTTGTTTAACCCATGCCTCTCAATGCAGTTCTCAAACTTGAAGCTCTCTGCCAGCCTGTCAAGATCTTCCTCCGACATTCCCCTGAAGTTCTCCGCCCACTCGCCAACCAAGAACTCGCTGATAAGCATACACCGCGCCAGCCGGCCAACGCGGCCCTCTACGGTCCAGACGGGATAGGGATATAGTCGGCGGTGCTCTTCATCCGGTACGTTGTCCTTGACGAGTTGTACGATGGGCTTGTACACGTCTCGCACGTACTTGTCGTCCGCGCCCCACGAATCGGCGGCGAGACGATACTTCTTAGCGAGGAAGTCTGCAAAGTGATGTCGGTATGGCGTCGAAGGCGAGACGTAGACCATTCCTTGGAAGCCGATGTCCTTGTACAACCAGATCGACCAGCTCAGGCGATCCTAGTGTGGATCATGCGTTAGGTGTGTCGCCATCTGCTCACTCTTCGTGGGTCACTTGCCTTCGCATACAGCTCAAGCTGGTCATTCAGAACGTTGTAGCGCCGTTCGTTGATCTCGTCCATCGCGTCGCCCTCATACTCTTTCCTGGCGTACACGGGTCCCCACTCGCCGTTCCAGACGCAGAGACCACGCTCGTCCATCCACGCTCGCTTCTTCTCGTAACTGCGCTTCATCCGCCTGCGCTGTTCCTCAGTGCGCGCGTATGGCTCGGGTGCGTCGGGGAAGCCGTACACGGAGTAGTCGTGAATCGCGTATGCCGTGTTCATCCAGCGCGTACCTGCATCGTCTGGGAAGCCAGAGAAGTCCGTCGCGTACGTATTCCCGTCAAGGAACAGTATGTGATTCGGGTCCACGGACCTGATAGCTGCATGGACGCGGTCGTAGAAGTTTACCAGACCACTGTGATGCGGGTCCGCGGGTTCGTTCATGGGGTTGTAACCTGCTATCCACTGTTTTGTACATCAGGAAGCCAGCACATCAGGACGTGGCGAGGCTAGCCCACCTTCTCATCCTTGTAGTGCTTGGCGATCTCGGTCCAGAGCCAGACGAGCCTGTCCTGGAAGTCCTTGTGGATCCAGAAGTTTGCAATGTGAGTGTCCGCATCCGAGTGCCAGCCGCCATTCTGTCCGCCAGGGGCAGTGTGCATGTCCAGGATGGTGTAGATGCCGTGCTTCGCGCACGCAGCCACGACGCGGTCGAGATGCTTGAATCCCTCGGGTTTCAGGACGCGGGGCTTGAGATCGTCTTCGAAGTGCCGGTAGTTCATCGCTATGCGGATGCAGTTCAGCCCGAGCGATTTGAAAAAGGCCGCGTCGGGCTCGGCGAAGAAGTGCTCCAGGAACTGTACCAGCGACCGTTACTCAGACGGGTCCTCAATGTGAGAGTGACAAGCTCTTTCACCTTGTCGAAGAAGTACTCAGACTTCTCCTTGCCTAGGACCCCCGCAAGAGCCTCTCTGATCTGGAACTCGCATCCGGGGTAGCCTGACTCACGGCAGTCAGACACTGCAATGGGTTCCCCATCAATACTGGCATCATCTACCTGAGATGAAGTTCTCCATCCTGGCACACAGACCTGCAGGTCAGTTTTATGTAGTCTGCGAGGTACCTCAAATACTCACGTCATCCAGCCGCCCAACCCCGCACCCCGCAGTATGACCTCGCCCCCACATTCGTCGACGATGCGAGTCTTATCGACCCTTAAGAAGGCGGCCATGATTGTGCCAAGGGAGCGTTCGTCGAATTGGTGAGATGGCCGCTGCTATACATATATACGACACACTGGCGGCAGCCCGCTTCAATTAAGAGCTTTGGCTCCGGACCGTCGAAGTCCTTGCTATCCTTCGTAGAGGGACCGCGCAGGAAACACATGACGGCGATGGTCCAGATAGCTTCTATATCGGGCTGCTCGCTGAATGTTCGGTGCCTGTACGCGCTCTCGAGCCCCTTAGTCAACTCGATCCTGCGGCACACGGTGAAACCTCGGACACCTTGGCTCTCATACGGGCCGTAGTGTGGAGGTCGAGCCATGTTCCGAGGACGCTGGCTTTTCGCGTATATATAGGGCGCGTGCACGCGGGGAACAGGAAATCGAGCTTCAAACATACACCATGGCGTACTTGAAGGTATCTGGCACCAAGATTGTCGATCAGAACGGCGAGGAGGTTATTCTGCGGGGTGCAGGGTTGGGTGGATGGATGAAGTGAGTATACCTCGCTACCCTGTACAAGCGTTCGCTGACACGTTGCTGGATCTACAGCATGGAGAACTTCATCAGCGGTTTGTAGAGATTGTGTATCGCGATGGGTACCAGATGCTGAGATGAAAAACAGGATACCCCGGCTGCGAGTTCCAGATCCGCGCTGCGCTCGCTGACGTCGTGGGCAAGGAAAAGTCGGAACTTTTCTTCGACAAGGTACGCTAACTGTAACGTGGCATTCTCAACCGACCCTCGCTCATCTGTTCTGCTCTAGTTCCTCGAGTACTTCTTCCAGGACGAGGATGCCGCGTTCTTCAAGAGCCTCGGTCTGAACTGCATACGTATCCCCTTCAACTACAGGCATTTCGAAGGTAAGGCACATTTCGTATGTGATGATAGTTCGTTTGACTGACATTGTGCGCTGCAGATGACATGAACCCTCGCGTTCTCAAGCCCGAGGGTTTGAAGCACCTCGATCGTGTTATTGACCTGTGCGCAAAACACGGCATCTACACTATCCTCGATCTCCACACTGCGCCCGGTGGTCAGAACACAGACTGGCACTCCGATGCCGGTACCCACATCGCGAAGTTCTGGGAGCACAAGGACTTCCAGGACCGTGTCATCTGGCTCTGGGAGGAGCTCGCGAAGCACTATGCCGGGAACACGTGGATCGCTGGCTATAACCCCCTCAACGAGCCGACCGACCCGTACCACACACGCCTCATTGACTTCTATGACAGGGTGTACGCGGCGATCCGCACAATCGACCCCCACCATGCGCTCTTCCTCGACGGCAACACGTTCGCCTCTGACTTCTCGCACTTCGGCGATGCGTACAAGAAGTGGGAGAACGTTGCGTACTCCATCCATGACTACTCCGTCTTCGGTTTCCCCGCGGCACCTGAGCAGTACGTCAGCAACGAGCAGCAGCTCCACCGGTTGCGGAGGAGCTACGAGAAGAAGCGTGAGTGGATGGACCAACACGGGCAGTGCGTGTGGAACGGAGAGTGGGGCCCCGTGTACGCGCGCAAGGAGTACGAGGGCGACCGCACGGACGCGATCAACGAGGAGAGGTATAGGGTGCTCAAGGACCAGCTCGACATCTACAACAAGGTTCGTCGATGTGTCCTCTGATACCAGAAACTTAATGTTGATGCTTCCCCTACAGGACCGTCTGAGCTGGTCTATCTGGCTGTACAAGGACATCGGGTTCCAGGGCATGGTGTACGTGTCGCGCGAGACGCCGTACATGATGCTCTTCAAGGACTTCCTCGCGAAGAAGCACCGGCTCGCCATCGACGCATGGGGCGCGGATGACTCGCAGGTCCGGGACGTCTACCAGCCTCTCATCGACCTCATCAAGAAGGAAATCAAGCCCGAGCACCAGAACCTGTACCCGGCGCCCGTGTGGAAGCTGACGGACCGCATCGGTCGGCTTGCCCGCAACATCCTCGTGTCCGAGTTCCTCATCCGGGAGTGGGCGGAGCACTTCAAGGGGAAGAGCGAGGCGGAGATTGACGAGATCGCGAAGAGTTTTGCCTTCTCGAACTGCTTGCATCGGGAGGGGTTGAACAAGGTTCTCACGGACAATGCTTCGTTGGTTGCCCAAGGGAAGTAGACGCAAGACCAACCTCAGTTGCATAAACTTGTACTATAGTCGTTTTATATGAACATCTCATCTTGCATCTAAACGGTCCATGGAGACATCCTCCCTTGCACAGGTGTGCCTGCCCTACAATTCGACGGTAGTTCACTGATCGCCTCTCCTGAAACCTTCTTTCTTGCATTGCTTTGCATTCCGAAAAAGGCGTATATATGTGGAAAACATACGAAGGTGACTTGATGGCTGCCGTTGAGGAGGCTGTGAAGAACGAGCCTCCTCCTGCAAGGGGCAGCTCCGCCGCTCCGACTGCACGATCTGCTGGAGCCCTGATTCGCACACCGGACTTAGCAACACCCTCCATCATAGCTTCAACTTCCGCCGACCACTGCACCAGACGGATTGTGAGACATTCGAAGTCGCTGCACTCGATGGCGCAAGATGGCAGATTCGCCCCCAGCAGGTTCTCTAAGAAATTATCACTGTCATGAAGGTTAGGAAACTCGTCTTGAAGGCCATTCCGTGCATTGAGCTGATCGGGGAGAGGACAGGCATCAGAAAACTCACGATCCATGAGGTACGAGGTCAGCGCACGCGGGCTTATACAAATACAAGATACAGGTATTTCATGACGTCACAGCTGGCGACTGGCGTACATTACAAGAGAGCATGCAGAATGGGAAATACCCCTCACTCGTCCAATCATGAAAGCTCCACCAGACGGGAATTGAAGGTTATATAATGCTTGTACTCAATCGCGCCAGACAGATTCGCGACGAAGCAGCACGTCGCCAGGATCCGGAGGTACTTGAGGTCCGGCTTGGGAATATCCACGGAAGTGTTGAACATGGACTTCTGGTCGGGCAATCGGAGAAAACGTTTATACTTATCTGCATTGGGTCCAAATAGGACCAGGTCAAATGCATGTACCTAGAGAGCTGCTCAGCGCACGTGAACGAAACTTTGGCAGCGATGAGCACTGACCTTCCCGTGCACAGGCTTGAAACATAATCTGAGCTCGTCAACCATCTGGCAGATGTAACGATCGAGCATGATGACGTTCTCGACGCGATGAAGCCTCCCGGCAAGCTCTTCACGGAGTTCCGGGTGACCGAACCTCTCCCAGAACCTCCAGTGATCTTCATTGCTCTGGATGACGGACAACGGTCAGCGGTTGTAGTCGAGTACCCATGATAGCGTGACTCACCATGGGGCCGTTGTCGAAGTGGACGTCCCAGCCAGCCAAGTCCGTTTCCAAGTCAGGGATAATGTGATGAACGCACATCGAGGTCACCGATGCATCAGGGTGACTTTCAAGATACTTCAGGACCGTGGAGTCCTGCATGCTGTCGAGGTCGAACGAGCCGGTCACCGGGCATCGGTAGCGCTCCCGCAGCACCCCCTAGAAATACCAGCATGAGCACACGATGCACTCGCGACGCAGAAGTGCGTACTCACGGCGAGTCGAGCAGAGGCGAGGTGCCGCCCGGATTGCTCTACCAATTCAGCCAGACAGGACGGAGGGACCTCCTCCTCCTCCTCGTCGTCACCCCAGGCTTCAAGTACCTCGGAAGAGTCGGTGTCCCGGTCACAGCGTTGTCCTCTAACTGAAATGATCGATAAGGCTATGAAGGGGCAAAGACGCGTGCTACTCACAAGGTCGAACGAACTTGTCCAGGATTTCGTCACCGAGCCGATAGCAGGCGTCGTTGAACGACTCCGGGTCGGCCGCATCGCGCTGGAGAGAGCGCAGTTCGTTGACGATGGCCATGAGTGCTTTCAGATCAGGTGCGTAGAGGACGAAGTAGCCAACGAGTCGAGATCGTATAAGGTCTGGAGGGCGCTCCTTCGCCGCGGTCTCGGCTTGTAGAACACTGGAATATACTCTCATGAGCCTCTTCAAGAACTTTTGCCTGCGATGAAGGCCAGGAAACTCGTCAAGGCAGTGAGTCTGCGCCTGCGGCTCATCAAGGAGAGGACGAGCAAAAGAGGTCCAGTGAGCCATGTTGATGTTGGTGGGGGTGATGCAAGAAGTGGGAGTTAGGGGGATTTACCCGCCCCATGACGTCTTCCAGCCTCCTGAGACCACGGACGATTCGAAACTGAACGAGCCTGTACGTTTTGAATATTTAAAGGGTCACGGAGACCATGCCAATGGTTGTATATCGCGATAATATATGGCACCATGAGGAAGAGGTAGGACAGCAAAGCTAGGAGGATGAGGAGGAGCGACCATGCACATAGTGGTTCGAAACAATTACGCACAGCTCCCATGTTGGCGCCCGGAGTCAAGGTTCGGCTTTCGGGTCCTCTTACCGTCGGACCTGATACATGCGTTGGAAGACGGAGGACGAAATGTCAACGCCGATTGCATGGTAGTGCTGAACAGCAGTACGCGACTAAGTCTGGACAGTGAATACCTCGGAAAATGACAGAATAGCAACACACCTGCAAGCTCTTCGGTTGGCTGTTCTGTGGCACCGCATGCCTCGCACCCGCGGCAGCAGCAGCAAGCTCCTGCTGCACAATCTGCTCACCAAATGCCCGGTCATCCAGCGGCATGTACCTGACCACGCTCTCCATCGTCTTCTGGCAGACGCCGACGGGCACTGCCCCATTTGTGCACGAGCATGTCAACGACGTCCGGGTGCGTGTCCCAGGCCTTCACGACGCGCTTGTGCGTCCTCTGCTCAAAGTTCTCTTGCGACTTCTTGTGCATGAACGGCCCCGTAGCACCGTCCACAGCCGCCGCTGCGTGGGGAGGTGCACGAGCTTGGAGAGCGGCATGCCGAGCGCGGAGGCGGTGTGACTCGCGAAGGGCACGAAGAAGTCGAATGTGCGCGGGTGGACGGTGGTAGGAGCGGAATTGGAGGGTCGTGGCGGGGATGCCGTGCGTTTTGGGGAGGTAGTGGGGTTGTCGGACGCTCCGTCCGTGTACGATACTCGCTGCGTACGCTGGATCTGTGAGTTGCTGGTGGCGGCTGATCGTGGGGGTCGCCCAGGAAGATGCACTCGTTGAAGCAGCAGGTCTGTTGGTTTCAACTTTGGATCCCGATTACCCGGAGGCGCATTGAAGCACAACTTGACGGCGCCGCTGAGCGCAGATGTCCATTGCAGAATCTGCCGTACATTCATTAATGCTAAATATCGATATATCATTCACTCCTTCCCTCCTTCCGAACATCGCAGGCATGGCAAGGACTTTGAAGAAGGCGACCTCGTATGTTGGAGACTACTGACTGATGCAATGAGGTCTTAGGCTCGTCTTTCCATGACAAAGGAAGCGATGTTTCTAGTTGGCAGCTGGGACCAAGGACGATCTTACACATTGATGCAGTCATGTTACGCTTATCGTACACTTTTTGATAATACTTGCGTCCAACGCAACGATCCTTCAGATCTCTCCAGAGCAGACCTTCTCCACCCATTCAGTGTCGCTGCGAACCGTCGTCAGGTTTTCATAGCCGTCCTTCGTGATTAAGACGACGTCCTCGATGCGCACGCCGCCGACGCTCTCGTACCGCTTGAGCACCTCCTGATCGATATGCTTCGAATCGCGCACGGGCGCAAGGAGGTGCGGTGAGAAGTAGATGCCAGGCTCCACGGTCTACACAACTCGCTCAGCCCCTTTCTCTCACTGAAGCTGCGATCAAGTACTTACCACAACCATGCCCTCCTCGAGCGGAAGCCGAAGGCGCAAGTATGCATAGAACGACTCGTGGCCGAGCGGGATGCCGCCGATGGTCTCGTTCTTCACAGGCTTGCTCGCGCTCGGAACGTCGTGCACGTCAAGCCCGAGCGAGTGCCCGACACCGTGCGGGAAAAACGCGGAACTCACGCCGCTCGCGAGAATCGCCTCCTCGGCGTTCCACGAACCCGAGTTGGGAGAGTCGGGCTTCTTGAAAATGCCGAGGCGCTGGAAGCCCCGGACGAGCGTGCGGTGGCATATGAGCTGGATCGCGTCCCAGTGCAGGCCTGGTTCGAGTGCTTCCATGGAGAGCTATGGCGAGTGAGGAACCAACTGAGCTGGGCGATGTGAGTCGAGGATGCTACAGACGTACCCGCTGCATCTCAAGAACGAGTTCGTAGATGGCGCGAGCCTCGGCTGTGAACTTCCCTCCGTTACCGACGGGCATGGTGCGCGTGACTAGGAGGATGTGAGTGTGTAGACTAGTAACGTCGAGGCGACTGACTCACTGTCAGCAGCATAGCAGTTCCACTCGCAGCCAGCATCGATCAGGAGGACCTGAGGGTTAAGCAGCCTCTCATGATCGTGTGCGAGGTCGTTGCAGTTCTTGTGATCGTTGGCGTTCACAGGACCCCACGCGAACTCACGGTCATTGCAGCAGTAGTGGAGCGTGGACGCGCGTGTCGAGGCGGCTACGATGGGGAGATATGCTTGATGTTCGGCCCTAAGCGAACGTCAGAGTAAGTCGATATTCAAGAGGGTAAGGAAGACCAACCCTTCCCTACGGCAAGAGGCCACGAAGAGCGCCTCCGCCTCAGCTTCCTTCTGAATGAGCCATTCGCTAGGGAGCAGAGGTCTCTCAGTACCAGCGCCCTTGCCTCGAGTGACCAAGCCGCGGACTCCCTGCCCAAGCACACGCATGACGACCTCATGCGCACGGGAGCTTATCTCGTTCGCACGCCTGATGAGCGCGATCTCTTCCGCATCCTTCGTCAAGCGAGCGAGGTGGAGAGCAGGGAGGAGGTAATCCTCCGTGAGGTGCACATTGCCCGACAAGAATTCTCCAGTATACTGGGACGGGATTGTGGGGAAGAGGTGCGAAGCCGGGAGCGTGTGCACGATTGCGCCAGGGAAAGCCTTGATAAGCTCATGGATGGCCTCCGGGAGCGCGGCGGGATGATCCACTCGGGTGACATCGTGCGTCGCAGTCGCCTCCTCCAACGAGGGCGGAGGAACAGACCACATCAAGTCAGCCAGCTCAGCTTTCGGGATGAAGAGATGCGACGACGGCTTGCTCTCCAACGACGTCCCGTTCTGGAAGGTAAGGAGAAGATATGACCCTGGGACTTTGCATCCCGACAGATAGTAGAAGTTTGATTCCTGCATTCCATTAAGTCGTAATTTTTGATAGCGTCCGATACAAAGAGGAACAGACCTGACGGAATGGCATCTCGCGATCGGTATCGTTGCGGTATGGCGTTGTTTCTCCTGCGAGAAGAATGATTTGCGGCTATTGCTGGATTAGTGCTCAGCTGCCCGTAGCACAGATAAAACTTCACCTTATTCTCTTCCACGGCAGGTAGCAGCTCGATGAGCTTGGAGAATGTCTTCAAAGCATGCTGCTCAGCTGCGACGAGTTGCACTGTGAATGATAGGAAGATTGCAGTTCAAGCAGGTTCAAGACCTACCCGGAAAGGACTTCATCGTCGCCATATTCGATGTTCTTCTAGATCACGTATCCTAGATCCTTCGCGCGGTAGAGAAGAGGACAAACCCAACAGGAGGACTCGGAGGAGGGTGGTACGCTAACATAGCCGCCCTGGGATTACAACACAAATTCCGGCAACTGCCGATTACTCCTAACGGGCCTTCGAAGAGCTTGAGCTACGGTACATGTATTTGCTTTATAACCAACACATACATATGGAAGCGGAGGTCTACGATTGACCTACGGAACACCGCACGGCGTGATCATTCGATTAAGTACTAAGTTAAGTACTGAAATAAGTACTCACTAATACTAGTCAGTTACCTACTGTATTACAGTGGCGCGCTGGCGCCTGCCCTAAAGAGACGCGTTCTGGCGCGACGCAGGCGATTTTGTGTTTCACCCGAGTCGTACACTGACATTACCTTTCGATCTGACCTTGTTCATCTATAAATGTTTACCATGGATATCGACATTGAGACCTTAATAGAAGAGACTCTCGAACACGAACCGGTGGAGGAAGAATTAGAGCAAGACAACGATGTCCACACTAGATTGGAACGGTATGTTCTTTGGATTTACCGTGACTGCTTTGTTGGATTTGGACGACCCGCTGATACTCATTCATTAAGGTACGAAGAAGCTCTGAAAGAAAACGCGCGACATAGTGCAGCCACAGCCAAAGAAATCTACGAAGGTAGGCAGTTAGTAGGATCCCAGCTCGAAGCGATACGGTGCTCTGACAGCAATTGTTAGTCTTTCTACAATGCCCGGGTCCACGACCATCTATCCTGAACAATGCAACCAATATGACCTCAAGCCCGTCCATGCAGATAGATCGCTCGCGCATAAGTGTGGTACAAAACGCTCAGCAATTTGGGCTACCGAGCATTCCCCTGGATGTCTTCTTTGAAGTACGTACTTCAAACTAGAGAGTAGTAATTATAGACGACACGTAACTCTCTTAGATTGCCTCAAACCTCCACCCGCTAGAATTGCTGCGCTGTTCGCGAACATCGAAAACGTTACGATCCATGCTACTGTCCCTTCGAAGCCGCTCGCTATGGCAGAGGGCATTAGAGGCAATACCGCAACTGCCACCGTGCCCGGTCGATATGAGTGAAGTTTTCTTCACCGCCCTTTTGTTCGATGACTATTGCTTTGTGAGGCATTGTTCATACTCTCACTGAGCGTTACCATCTAAACCGCATGCCAGGCGTGTGGTGCTGAATGTGCCCACGCGGTAGATTACGCTCTCAGGGTCAGACTTTGCCACCCTTGCTGGCAAGAGAAGTGGGTCTGACATCACGAAACATTGTTCGCTCTACTGATGTTGTCTCGTAGCGTATGTGAAGGTACAACGGCGCTTGACAATGTACCCAGAGCCGTACAAGATCTGGTCATGATGCTTATTCCATGCGAAACCTCCATTGGTACGTCCGCTAGCTCGATAGGCGGCGTCATGTTAATTTCGAGAAGATCCTCAGAACGATAGCATATACTTCTCAGCTTCGCGTCTGCAACCCCACAGGCATATACTACAAGACTTCTACAGCAAAGGCGAGCTCGACGCCGTCCTGCGGAGCATCTGGCCACCGCCCAAAGCTTCGACATTCACTCTGTCGAAGCCGCTCCTGATAGAGCGTACCAAGTATGTCCTACGAAGACAAGCTGTGAGCACTGTCCACCGTCAATCTTTTTCGTCGCTGCCGCTTACATCATTTAGCACGCTTTCACGCTGCACCTGTGGGAAGCTCGAGTGAGGGAACGCAGAGCAGGCGGTTCCGTCATTCGCCTGCCAGGCCAGTGAGTGTAAGGCCTTTCCGTCATGGGTACTTTACTAAAATATCAGACAGTCAGCTCGCCCTCCTTCGAGCTCAATGCGTTTCGTATGAACTAGCAGACACTTCGGTCGACGGACCAGAAGCTGAGTTGGACGGTGAGTCAATAGCGTGTATGAAGTCCATGGTTCTGATACAGAATGTCGACGTAGCCATTCCAGACAATATTGTTTTCCAGCTTCAAAAAGACTACGTTGAACGGGTGCGAAGGCGGGATACCGTGTACGAGGAACGGCTTCAGACACGCTACACCCAGCTCACATCATTCTATGATGAACTCCTCAAGGGGCCATGGTCGGAGCTCGACCAGCGCCTGTTTCCCAACAAGCACGACGGTGCTCGTCTCCTCAGCGGCATCGCTGCATTCGACGACGCGCGTGGTACGGTCAGCCGCAGGACCTTCTACGACTACGCGACCCTCCACGAGCTGTATTCAGACATAGGATTTTACCGCAGGGACTACGCGCAGCACCTTGCTTCCCTCGTCACCTCTGGGATCGAAGCGGAATTGGGCTCGGAGTCAGCCAGACAACTGACTGACAGGTCTTACATAGACATCCTGAGCATGCCGTGCGCACTGTTTACCTGCACCGTGTGCTTCGAAGAACCGCTTGCGTATCCCGATATCCACGCCCACTGGCGAGAGGAGCATCCCGATATATCAGTCTGGCGGAAAAGTGATCTGCTATTCCTGCAGAGCTCGAAGGTCGGCAAGGACATCTGCGAACGAGTTGATTTCTGGCCCCAGGGTTTGGCCGTTGGGCAGGTGATTCTCTAGGCCGTTGGGATCGCGCCGACCGCGGAAGACGAGCCGGTGAGTAGGGTGCAATCTGCATCATGTAAATCATTCCGGTGCTCAGACACTCGTACGCAGAGATCATCTCAGCAATCCAGACGATTCTCTAGTGCTCGTCGACGACCACGAAGGCTTCAAGTGCCTCAAGTCCCTTCCTCAGGACGCTGACACGAACCCCGCCCATTACCGCGTATGTGCCGATCCAGAGACGCGCGTACGCATCGAAGATCACATTGCGAAGCGTCCCGATGACGCGGACGTCATCTGTCGTATCTGTGATGCGCTGACCGACGAGGATGGTCGTGATTGGCAGCTTACCTTGGAGCCTGAGGCGGACGCAATTGTGTACCATTTCAAGGCGAAGTAAGTCCCCGTTCGTCGTACATGTAGCTTCTCTTCTATGACACTTATCACTACTTCCGTAGGCACCGGAAAGTGTTCGAAGAGAACGACGTATTCTTCAGTGATGCCGAGGTGTACAAGCGGATGGTATACACCTGGGACTAGCTGTATGACGTTCTTCATGAGCGCGGCTATCTCTCGACGAATCACCTTGACTCTATTCCCTCGGGCGTAGTAACGACTTCTCATAATCACCGAGTTGTACAATACGTCCAAGACGGCGCTATCCAACAGTGACTGTTACCGTACTATTCAGAACTTACAAATCAGTAGCCACCGATCTCAGCTGGAAATCACGTTTGATAACGGAAGGTGGGAGGAATTCTGACGCCCGCCATCCTGCTACCCACCTGCGCGCAATCCCCTCTCCAAGCTCATCCAGGACGTCAAGGGTCCCTGATTGCGCACGTGCGTTCCTTGTGTCTAGCTGCAGAAGACTGACTGGTTTGCGCTTGAAGAACGACAAGAAGAAGACCGCGGGATAGCGCTGAGCCACTTCCTCACCGTCCCCTGACGCGAGTTGCTGAATTGCAGCGATCCAGTTCGTGAACGGGACCATAGGCACTCCGAGCTCCTTAGCAATTGGAGCCATGACTGTCCTCCAAGGGACCGGCCGAGGGTGGACCAGGTGGAGGACTGAACCTGACGGGGACTTTCGCATCTCCGTGAACGCCCGTGCGGCGGAATAACCAGGAATGAAGGATACGGACTATGTGGCTACATGGTGAGTAGCGTCTCTATCTGAGTTGAGAGGACAGTACTCACCCCATCCATATCTGGTAGGCAACCTAGGGATAGCGCGGTTTTGACAATGGGAGGGAACCACTCGTTCTCTTTCCAGTACCCGTTGCGATCCCCGCATACCTGCCCGAGCCGTACAATCACGGCAGGCACCTCTGCGGAGTCCTTGACATTGGCAAGGATCCCTTCCGCCACCCACTTTGCTTCAGAGTAGCCTGTTCCTATAGATGAGGATGGATCCATCTGAACTTCAGGTATGGGAGGATCAAGTTCACAATCTACGGGATGGTCGTCAACGCGCCGAACGTGTCTAGAAGGGCTCTGACACTTACTACGCAGGACCCCTACGGTACTGACAAATTGCACAATCGGCATGTCGATGTAGGGCGCACTGAGCGATAGTTCCACGAAATTCCGGACAGCCCTCAAGTCGGGTTCAAATGAGGGGAGGGAAAGATTGACATCAACCTTCCACGCTGTGCACAAGGCGAGTGATGAATGCGAATTATCCCCGCAAGGATCATGTGTACGTACCATTATGCATGATATGGGTGACGGAGTTTCTGATCTGAGAATAGGAGTAGTCAGCGACTGTGCCAACTTAGCTGCCCATGGGAAGTACCTCTTCGAGCAAAGTGGCCTCGAGCCCAAAGCCTGGTGTATCCAGCACGGCGTCGACCATCCTGAACCTCGGAGACTCAAGCAAAGTTTCGTCGAGCCCTCGCTTCCGGAAGGACGCTCGCTGCCTCTCCATGGCCTGCGAGCCTGGCCTGTTGAATGCATAGATCTTTTCGACGCCTTCGTCGAGCAGAAGGTGTTCCAATATATCGCAGCCAAATCCACCCGTAGTCCCAGTGATCAGAATAGTATCTTTGGTCTGCTCGCGCTGGCGAAGTGGCGACGGTCGGGGCGGTAGGTTTGAAGAGTACTTCTCCACCAAGTCGACGAGGTCTTGGGGAGTGACGGATGTGGTCGCAGGTTCAGAGCGATTGTGTAAAATGCCGTAAATGGTATCACTCAGTGCATTGATGGAAGGCGCTTTGAAGACTAGGTTCATTGGAATGTTATGCGCCGTGTGGGGTAATGTCTCTCGTATGGCACGCAAGATGGTGTTGCGGATCCACGTGGCTTGCAGGCTGCATGGACATTGTCGTCAGTCAGACCATTGTGTATCACAGAAAGCTATTGACAGACCTGTCGCATCCGCTACGGAAAAAGTCGGCACTGTCATCTAGGAGCGGGCGCATCATAACCCTTCGGATCACGGCTCGAACGAAGGACCTGGTAGACTCAGGATCCCAGATAGATGGAGCAGCAATGTCTCCCTGAACGCTCTGCTCGACCCTGTCGTAGAGTGCGTCAATCTCCTTCGCGTAGCGTTGGAGGATAGCGCCCCTGCGGATGTTGCCCTTGGCATTGTAATCGAACGGCTTAGATGGGGACGTCACAAGAATCATCTGTTCAAGATCATTGAGGAACAATGGTTAATCAGCAGAGACCACCAGATCCAGTACATACAGACCTCTTTGAAGATGCGAGACTGCTGAGGTGCTCCAGCATTGACGCGCTCTACCGTAGGCCTGAAGCGGGTGAGCGCAAAATCATACATCTCAAAAAGCCAACTGACCATATGAGGTTTCTGAACTTTGCGACTGCTCCTTCGTCATCAGGGTCGATATCGAGCTCTGGGATCGGCTGTACAAGCACTCCGTTCTGGAACTTCATGTTCCCGAACATGACACAGTCTTGGACATGTGGATCATCGTTGATACCCCGCTCTAAGATGTACCGTCAATTCCATGTTGTAGCTCCAGAGTTCATGGCGCCATACCTAGGGGAAGCGGGTTTGTCTGCAGCCGAGTGTAAGCTGGAATCGAGTCTACGATATGCTCCGCCTGACCTTCTCACCATTCGACAGAACGATCTGGTCGTCCCGGCGTCCATACAACTTCCACATGCCCGGCCTTGTCGGGTGGGGGACGACAAGATCATTCGTGGCGAAGCCATCCATACCATCAATCTTCGTGTTGACGACGGGCAACGGGCAGTCTGGAGGTGACTGGAAGAGTGTGAGCAGTAGGCCAGAGGTGATCGCAGCCGCGACCCAGGACATACCAGCACGACTATCTCATACTTCTCGTCACCGGCCTCCAACAGCTTGGTCTGAATCCAAGGAGTGACAGAGAAGTATGCGTAGTCCATCCCAGGATCCGCTGGTATTCGGGTCAGCAGTGAGATGGTATCGCCACGATAGATCTAGCGGACCTGGTATCACATTCGCCACGGCACCAACCTCCGTACTGCGAAGAGAAGCAGGTAGCAGTGAGTACTACTTCCCGAGTGAGCAAGTCACAGCACGCACCATCCGTAGACAATGATCAATGAGACGCCTTGAGAAGCCAATCGATCTCCCACCTCCTGCTGGAGCTCGCCACCACCAAACCACTGCCGACGCTATCAATCTCGATTGATACGAACTGGAGTGAGATACCTACCACCCCTTTGATCCGCCTCATGTGGTCGACTTTCTTTGGATCGCGAGCCCACTCCTTTTGGGGCACCGTCAGCGCAGGACGACGTCACAACGTACAAGAGGAACACACCTCGACGAACGGAGGCACAGTCACAACGTGATCCGCAGACACCGTCATCGCTCCCTCGAATACGTTCTCCGATGTCGAGAACACTGGAGGGGCCGCTGGTGCAAAGACCCCGATCACGATACCTGTAGTCACCTACCGAAGACGCAGTCATGTATGAGTCCTCTGAAGCGGCAGTCAGACAAGCATGGACGCAACATACCGCAGTAGAGTATAAAGAGACTCCGTGAGCATGGAACATCGGAGTTCCGTGCCCAGCGATGACATGCCCTGTGAGATCGACTTCACCGTACCCTAGAACACTGGGATGAGATGCTTCCACCCAGGAGAAACAGGTAGATACAAGCCAAGCTCACATGAGGTAGTCCCTCTGCTGACCATCCTCTTGTGCGTCCAATATATAGGTTTTGGATGCCCCGTTGAGCCTATGTACCCATCAGCGCAACGACTCTGCACCTCAAATGCCATACTCACCAGAAGAATGCAGTATCATCGCGACATCATCCACATTGTACTCGACACGCAGGTCGTCCTCGCCGTCATCCGCAGCCTCTCCCTCAGGAAAGATCCCTTCAAACGTCTGTATCGGGTGCAACGAGACGCCTTTGAGCTCTTCTACGGCGCACCTGGCCACTGCCGACATGTGCTCGTCCGCAGACACCAGAACATGCTTGCACCCAGTACGACGCAGGAGCTCCGCAACAGCCGCGGAGCTATTCCGCACAGAGATCGGGAACAATACATGTCCCGCGCGCAGGATCCCGACCGACGTCAGACAGTACGTGATCGAATCTACCAACGCACACGCATTCAGCCCCCTAGACTTGTGTTACCCTGAGCAGAGCGCGACGTACCTGCGTTGGCGAGTATAGCAACCGGCTCGCGGGCCACGCTGGGGCTCCCCGCAATCGCGCGCACATACTTGGCCACGCGCCGGATTCCCTGGCATGCCTGTGCGTACGTGACGTCCTTCACCGCCTGCCCGTCATGGAAGCGGAAGAGCGAGTAGTTGGGGTTGTGTTCCGCGTGCCACTCGTACAGCCCGGGGATGGTGATAGCACTTGCGCTCGACTCGATAAGGGCCCGCGGGGATTGGTATACTGCATGCGGCTGCGCGGGCATACTAGCGTCTCAGGTTTGCTCAGCAGGGGCGAGTTCTCTGAACCTTGGTCGATCGAGCGAGTTTCGACGAGCCGTCCGTGTCGGTCGGTCGCGAGTGCGAAGCTCGGTTCTTGAGCACCGGAAGCCTTTTGTACTCGTACGCCTACTCAACCTATCCCCGCGATGACAGGAGAGTGTCACAGGGGGCGGCCCCGAGAGAAGAACCAGGATAAGGCATATCAGTGGAAGCAGCAATGCACACACACTTGTCCAATGGTAGTTCAGAGGGGTACCTCGATTGGGCACGACATAAGCTTCGTGGCGCACGGTCTGTGTGAAAGTCTGCTTTCAGAACCAGAGTCCGAGGTGTGGCAGGGACATGTGAACAAAAACACTCACCATTGTCGCCGTCGTGAGCCCGTATCGCGCTTCGCGGAAGCAATAGCTTTGATCATGAGCGAGTGCTGCTGCGGTTCAGAGAAGTCAGTGCCATCGAGCATAAGGAGGAGCTGACCTTCGCCAACTGCTCGCGCGGGCGTTTGAAAGCGCGTACGGGGCAGCGAACGTAGGTTTGCGACTGTGATTCTGAAAGACCCCAAGCAGGACATGGGTATGCATAGCGAGAGCCGGGTAACAACGATACAACGAACACGACCGACTGGATGACCGAAGAGCGAAGGGATGGAAAGATGCGTGTTTGTGGGATATAAGTAGCGAACGTATACTTCGAAAGGAGGGGACGGACGACCTGGGACCCAGCCGTACTGTAAGCCTGCCAGTCCGGATTCCGAGATTGAGCACAGGAGAACGAAAGATGCGGTGAGAAGTGATACAGTACAGCAGCGCAGCGGTAGCAGCAGCGACGAAGCGAGTGGGGTAGGGGAGTAAGTAGATACAGCGGTGGGCAGCCTAGGGACCCAATTACCGACACGAACGCGAAAACACGGGACGTTGCCACAGAATAATATGCATAAAAGAACGGACACGAAAACCTCAAACCTGCACTCGAAGACTAAGACTTTGTACGCATTCGCAAGCTCGAGAGATGTACCTAAAACAGAAGGACAGCAGATCACCCGCTGCGCGAGCTCACGCCCGGGTCTAGTCTCGGGACAGGGGGGACAAGATCCCTCCCGTACATCGCCTCGACCCTCTTGACGAACTTGTCGCGTATCGCCGCGCTCTTCTCGCCATCGAGGAAGCTATAGCGACTGTTTGCCTCGCTCCACACGCTCGAGCGGTCGCCGCCACCCTCGTCGACGTCGAGGTACATGGTGTCGCGCTCGTAGCCCGCAACGATGCCCGCGAGCGTGTCGCGGTCGGGCTTGCGCCCCTGGCGGACCGCAAGCTCAGCGTCGCGCTGCGCGCGGAACCCCGCAAGGATCGCGTTGACGTCCGGGGAGGGCTCGGGCGGCTCCGTGGACCCAGGACGGGTGTGCGGTGCGGAAAGCGACTGGTCGCTGATGTCGCCCGGCTGCCCATCCTCGTCGTACACGAGGAACGAATGTCCGTCATCGCTGGTGCCCTCGACGTCGATATCGGCAGATATTGGCCTCCGGTTGCTCAACGCGGACGCGGAGCGCGGCTGCCACTGCACATTGAGCTTCTCACGCGTCGGCCAACGACTGTCGCGCGCGGGATAGGGCTGAGCAGACGCGGGCCCGCTGGCGACGCCAACAGGCTCGTTCGACGGCCATCTGCTGTGTCCGGCGGGATACGGACTCGCTGACGCAGGTGCGCTGCCGTTTCTGAGTGCCCGACTGACGGCCTCTTGCGTAAGCCTCGACGTCTGCCGTACGAGCGGCCCTGTCTGTTCACGGGGCAGCACCGGCGCAGTGGGGAAAGGCGACATCCGTCCACGCTGCGCGGGCGGAATGGGCTGCGCGATTGTCGGCACGTCCCGCGATATTTCTCTTGACAGTGGATGAGATTCTCTCGAGGGGTGATGAGGCGCTGCGGTGTTGGGTCTGTCACGGTCCATTGGTGAAGCCAAGGGCCGTTGCTGAAGACCGCGCGGGTCCGCCGTGTCTGCGGGCGCAGAACGTGGGAAGCGCGAAGGAGAAGCCAAGGAGGATTCCATCATACTCCAGGACGGGCTGGTGCTCCGCGAGATGTCTGACGGCACGTCTGGTAACGGTCCCCTGGGCGGCGGACTCGGGGGTGGAAGGTCATAGTAAGCAAGCACATGTGGACGCGGTACCGTAGGACTCGGCGGTCCACCACTTGAGCCCGCGCTTGGAGTGGAATGGTGCCCTTGCCCCTCATCCGCAGACGCGGGCGTCGACGGATTGGGCGTGACCAGAACATAGTCCGGATCAGGCGAAGGCGGTATGCGTCCAGCATGTGTGGATGCCGTCGGCGTCGGCGGAGTGAGAGTGAGCGGGACGGGAACGTGTTTCGTGGTTGCGGAAAGATTGAGAGTGGTGGTGTTCGGGGCGGAAATTTGCGGGCGCGAGCGTATTGACCTTGACGGAGATAGCGCAGCAACCGGTGATCTGGGTGAAACGGGGCTCTCAGCACGATCGCCGTGCGAGAACGGATTGAGCTTAGAAGGAGAGAGGGACCTGTTCGGGCGGCGGAAGGTTGAGAGGAAGTCAATGCTGGGTGAGCGCACGGACTCGGCGTCTTGGAAGGCTCTGGTGAGACCCTCCAGAGACTCATCGGAGTCAAGCCTCTCGTCAGATCCGAGCGTGGTAGATGTTGTATCGGCGGTCAGGGTTGTATCCATCGAGGTCGACGTGTCCATGGTGCTGAATGTCTCCACACTGGGGCGAACGCTGATGGAAGGTTCGCCGGGTATAGGGGTCGCGTTCCGCGAATCGACCACAGGGGTATTGGCACGACTGAACATCTCATGGATGGGCAAAGGTAGAGTAGGGAGCGCGGGTACAGGAGGGGGCTGTTCATGTGCGGAGTCGAGCGAATCCTGCTTCTTGCGGGACTTCGAGTTGAGCCTGAAGAAGCGCCTCTTCTTGGTGGATTCCGAGAGGTAGCCT
This sequence comes from Lentinus tigrinus ALCF2SS1-7, assembly GCF_003813185.1. Lineage (NCBI taxonomy): Eukaryota > Fungi > Basidiomycota > Agaricomycetes > Polyporales > Polyporaceae > Lentinus > Lentinus tigrinus. The sequence continues at coordinate 282,154 of NW_027137929.1, forward strand.
CTGTCAGACTCGTCACCACTCACCGGGGACGTGACGGACTGCTTCTTGGAGCGGGACCTTGAGAAGCTCGACGAATAGCCCTTGTCCGTCTCGTAGTCGGTGGCCGGCGAGTCCGTGCTCTTGGACTTGCTCTTATCCTTCTTCTCCTTCTTGCTCTTCTTTTTCTTAACACTCGCCTCCGAGAGGTATGCACCGTCGCTCTCGTAGTCTGTCGCGCCGCCCTCACCCGCACCATCCTTATCCTTATCCTTCCCCTTCTTCTTGCTCTTCTTCTCCTTCTTCTCCTTCTTTCCCTTTCCGCCCTCACTCATGTACCCACCGTCACTCTCGTATCCGTCCGGTCGTGCCTTGCGAAGCTTGTTCTTCAAGGATAGTGACGGCTGTGGTGAAGGTGCGGGGGGAAGGGGGGATATGGCACGGGGTTCCGGGGTCGTTCTGAGGTCGAATTGCAACGACCGATCAGGCGTGATTCCGCCAGGAGACAGGCCATTTCGCTGGGAGTACTGCACGGAGGTGTCTAATGAGAGAGGTAGCTCCTTGCCGTTGAGGAGTATCCCAGCGCCTGGCTGGGAGCGCTGCGCGAGTCCAGCGGAGAGATTCGACTCTTCCGAAGTTGCAGTCGAAGCGTAGGTGAGACTTGGCGAGATAACGCCCTACGGGAACGCAATAGCAATTGGGTTGAACACAAAGGAGGAAGATGAACATACAAATTTCCGCACCTGATTTTCCTCCTCCTCCTCAACCTCGTCCACAGGGTTGAATATCCAGTTTGCGACGGTACGGCTAGAGCCCACGCCGAGTTCGAGGGCACTTTCGAGGATGGACGCGCGCAACAACGAGCCGCGGTTCTCGGGATTCTGCTGCTGCTCCGGACGCGGTGGGCGCGCGAAGGGGGACGCGTTGGGACTTGAGGAGTTCATGGAGGTAGGGGTGGTGGGGGCAGAGGAGGCCGGAGTCGTCGATGTCGAAGCCGGCCTCTGAAGAGGGCGAGAGAGGAAAGGAGTGAACTTGGGAGAATCCAGCGCGGAGGATCAGCGATTCGGACTCGTGCCCGCCGGGTGGTGCGGTCGCTACGAAACTGCACCCTGACGTAACAGCCTGATATTAAGGCGGGCTCGGAAGTGAATGGCAATTCTAGGCCCGCATGTGGTTAGAACGTGCCGTCGTAGCAACCGAGGGAATACGACACTCGTGAACGGGAAGAAACAGGGCTCCCTGCCGAGGAGCGAGGCAAGAACGAGGCAGAAACCAGGAAGTACCACCAGGCGCCCATGGCGACCTGGCTTTGTTCTCTGAACAGTTCTCCATCTCCTTCCGTCTCTAATCTTCTCACAGACTGCCTACTACGACCCGACCCAACGTGTAACCGACACGCTTCACTCCTGGCAAACTACAGCGAAGTCGGAATTGGGGGCTAAAACTCACCGGAATGCGCGCAAGACGCGTCGACACTCCCCATCGACTTCGGCGCCGAGGTTCGACGTTCAAGGTGGACGTAGAGAGACGGGGGCATTCGTGGGTCCGGATGTCGATGTGCGCTCTCTTATATCTTGCGATTAGAGTTCAGTCCTTCACGGAATTGCACCGAGTGACGGCGTCGGCGTCCATATCTGGCCGCAACACCCGCCCCTCGGGTCAATATACGATGACGTATGTCAGTGATGCAAGTATGTGCATAGTATTCAAGCTCAAAGTATTCCAAAGTACGTGAACTTACTTCTGCTGCTCAGAAAATGAGAATCGCTCACCAGTAACCCACCAGTCAACCATAAGTTCCGCAAAGTTCTACAACAAGTCGCCGTGCTTCCCTGTGTAGAGTTGACGACCGGAACCGAAGTATGGAACAGTAGGCTAAATGACCCAGGTACACGGACTTAGTGCCGATGCTCACATGCCAGTACGTTTACTGGGGCGAGCATCCACTGTACATCGTGATCAAAAAGGTCACGGAAGAAGGGCAAAACGCCATGTCATAAGTACGATGAGTAAGATCCTGTACACACTCCCACCCATCTACATACTGATGTCGGCGACTGTCAGCATGAGCTCAGCATCGCGCCCGCGACTGATCCATCATTCCGTGAAGCTACCTCTCGCTTCAACTTGTACACTTGCTTGCCATGTAGTTGTCAAGGAGACCAGATGTTGGTCGTTCACGGAGGCGTGATGACCCTCAGCTTCCTCATCCACCCTCGGAGGCGCATCCGGACGGAGTCCTACGGACCGCCCGCCATGACACCAAGCTCTGTGAGGCAGGATGGTCGACAGACATGTCATGCCATCCGTGTCGTATTATACGGGATCTGAGCATGATTCGCGAGCTCTCCGCGTTCTCCTTCTGAGTCTTCTAGCTCTCTTCGGATCGAGCCGATGCGTGCTAGTAGTAGGGGTCGTTCGCCCCTTGTAAGTACTAGTCCTCGAAGGCTACGAGCCAAGGCGATTTGTCTGCATGATGCATCATATCATGTCTCTACCCAGGTCACCCTTGCTGCACGAGCGACTGCATAAGTAGCCGAAGTATGGAAAGAGGTTAAGTGGCAAGGGAACGCATGGTACCAGTAAGCACTCCGCTCAAGCTGTTTGGGAAAGTCTGAAACCTGAGCGGCCCTGTCCAGATATCAAGAGCTTGTTGGAGACCTTTCGCGGCGGTCGAACGTCCACCTACGCATGGAGACGATCCCTCGAATGGTCCAGACGTGTTTGACCAGTCCACATCTATCGTTCCTGCGCCGTGCCGGTGTCAGCGCTGCGTTCGTGTGCAAACCGGTACCCCTGTGCCATTCATCTCGTCCCCGACTCGTCAGGAGAGAAAGCGGAGCGTTAAAGCTATTCCCCCGGAACGATGCTAGCGCTCCCCGAACTCGAAGCCGCTGACTGTGACTATGTTGCAGTGAGCTAGAAGTTCGAAACAGTATGTGCGACGGCACGTTCATCTCCGCGGAGAGGGGATTCATCTTCTTGCCCTTCAAGCGTACGTATGCATGGTTCTCCCATGTAGAGCCTGACGTGTATGAGAGGGAGACCGTTGTAGACTGTAGTGCGATTGCCCTATGTGTATCGCCCTTCGATAGCGAACTTGACACACTTGGCCGTGCGCCTCCGGAGGCACTTGACAGGGACGTACTGCCAGCTACCAGACCCCCAACTCTTGTCAATGCGCGTCTTCGAGGATCAAGTCCCCCTGTTGATATGTAGACAGACTGAAGATGCAAGAGTGATATAGATCCCGCGAAGCAGTGCGGACAGAAGCAAGAAACGCATGACTGACGACGGTGCCGACCGGCCGCAGGCGAAAGGGTCCTCCCATGGAAGCCTGCCTCACTTCTTCCTCGTCCTCGACTTCTTCGGCGACGCAGCTTCCCCTGTCTCCACCACCCACTGCACAGGAGGCCCCTTCAACGCCTCCTCCAGCAAGCCCTCGTTCTGCAGCGACGTGACGAATTCCCGTATGAACGGCTCGTAGTCGAACGTCCGCTTCACATTGTCGGCCTGCCAACACCACACACACATCGCACCATGAGCGACCCCACACTCGGCCAGAAAAGTGAAAAAAGGTGAAGGCTGCGTACCTGTGCACTCTGGGACTTGGCGATCTCGTCCTCCACGGCAACTTTCGCCGACAGCGCCGCCCGCACGCAACTCTCCCATGCCGGCACAAGGTTGCGCTGCGCCATGTCCAGGATCGCAACCTCCTTTGACATCTTCCGTGCCCCGAAGTCAGCGGCGAACGCCCTCCCGGGCTCACGCGCCGAGGGCCGCAGGGTGGTGGCGAAAGCCTCCGTCGCAGCCGCTAGCAACGCCGGATCGACCTAGACAGTGGCACGCAGCGCGTTCAGGGACCGTCTCTCACAATCGCAAAGACGAGCAAGCCGAAAGCCGAAAAAAAGAAAGCACCCATATTCACGCACGCACCTTGTCCTCCCACCCGGCGGGGAAGCACTCGCCGAGCCGCCGCTCGAGCGCGGCGCGCTCCCGTTTGAGCAGTTCCAGGTCGTCGCTCGCGCCGAGGTACGGGTCGTCCACGATCGCGAGCAGGTTGTATTGAATGTGCCCTTCCCCGCTGCCGCCTTCCAGGACGCTCTGCATGCGGCGCTGCAGCGCCGGGCGCACGACGTCCATCCAGCCCGCACGCGAGTCGAGGTCTCCCCAAAATTCCGACTGGACCTCGCCGACGTCGAGCGGGCCGGCCGCGCGGAGCCCGTCGAGCTCCCAGACGCGCCCGTGCGCGGGGACGTAGCCGATGAAGTGGTACGCGTCGAGCTTCTCGGTGCTCGCGGCCTTGCGCTTGGCGCGTGTGGTCGTCGAGGACGAGGTCTTGCGCTTCTTGGTGGGAGGCGAGCTGGCGGCTTTGGCGATGGCTTTGGCTGCGTCGAGGCTTGTGGCTGCGAGCGTGTGGTAGGCCCCACGGACGTCCGCTGGGCTGTTGGCAGGCACGCATGAGTGAGTGGTGTTACAGCATGGGTATGAGAGAAGGTTCTATTCACCGCGCGAGCGAGTTCTGGGCTTCTCGGATGTGAGAAGAGTTGGAGATAGCGAGGCCCCTCATCTACATACGGAAATATGTTTCAGCACCGTCCTTCCATGTCGAAGTGTCAGGATAGGAGTATAAGCATACATACCACGGGAGACATCTTCTCAGTGTCGGCAGCGAACTCACGGAGCTCAACGCCGATGTCAACACCCTTGCAGTTAAAGAGAACGTTCAGGATGGCTTGCGAGGAACACGCATCGTCGCTGAGCTGGTTCGCAAACCATATCGTGCGGGCATCCGGGTCTTCCAGGTCGTCGCTGCTGCCGGAGTCGTTCTGCGCGCCAATACCGTCCTCGCACAGGTAGCAGAAGATGAGGCCGTATGGATTTAGGTGGTCCGTTGCGAAGGGTTCTACGCTGTAGAGCTCGGTCACTTCGAGTCCGCGTACGCCGAGCTTGCGTATTAACGTTGTGAACACTCCTGTTGACTCGAGCGCAGTCAGTGAGCTGCGGTAGAGAAGCGTTGGAGGTTTGCCCGACCTGGAGTGCCGACGGACGCTCACCTGGATCGGATTCGATGACCGCAAAGGGTCCTCCAACCAAGTCATGTCTTCCTGAGCTTTGGGCGTCCATCTTGTAGCGGATAGCAGTGCAGACAGCCTTGTAACTTCCTAAAGTTGCCCACGGTGTCGTCAAAATAAATTCGGCAATGATGCTGTGGGTGTATGGACGGCATTGAAATATGTTAAGCTGCCCAAGTTTGGGCTTACCTGAGTGTATACTTATGGCTTCTGGTGGCCGCTGCTCGACCCCAAGAAGATGATGATAGTACGAAGACAAGCTTTCGCGCCGAGGTCGTGGGACCCTCGGACGCGCGCACACACGCGTCGGTCACAGGCACGTGATCGTGACATCGCGGGTCTCGTGGCACTGGCTCCAGTCTGTAGCCTCAGTAAGTAGCTATAGCGCGTCGCGATCGTTGAGTCGTTGCTACGTGCGAGCGTATTGGGAGGGAACAAAGACAACACGACCTTGTATTGGATACGACTAAAGAAAGTGCTAGAAGATATGCAGTCATACCACCACGTGTTAGCAGGGGAAGAGAACCGCTGAGTAACGTTCCTTGCACTTCGTGAGTAACGGGAATTTTCGAAAACTATGGCTGCGCGGCCTGTCATAAAAAACTCATACTTGTGTACACAGATCCGCAAAGAACACGGACTCCCTCCGGTGCCTACATTGTTACGCAAAGCCCATCGCCAGTGCAACTGACCGGATTGAGTCCATGAAATAGTACAAAAGTATCATCTGCCTTATCCTCCAAGGCACGCCACCAATCACAATCTTCCTCGTTGGACGATGTATCGCAGACGCGACACACGAGTTCCGCACCTTCAGTCAGATGCCAAGGTTCTTCAGCTTCGCACTTTTACCTATGAGCAAGCCTACCCTCCATATCTCGAGCAGCATTCTACTATGTTAGCTTGGTGGATACATCTTCAGGTTTTGCAACATCTTCATCACGGAGGCTGGGTTTTGAAGGTCGCTTCCGGCAGACAGTACTGGAAATTGTCACCGGGTCGACGGTGTAGTCCGAGTCAGTTGCACAATATAACTACCGGTACCTCACTAGTGAATATGGAGTGCCGTGAGCCCACTTTATTTTCAGCTTGCTTTGTATCGCAACGGTGAATCAGAGATGCGTCAGAGGACATGTACCGCGGGTGCAGAAGAGTGGAAGATGTTCGAGATGTCCGCGCGCGCCTCCCATACGGGCGCTTGCATGTCCCAAGCCACGTGCGCCGTAATACGCGTCGGACGCGCCTCTCTTGCCTCCTGCCACCTCCATCTCGTATCCCACTCCTCCTTTCAACCATTATCGACGCATCAGACATGCCCGCAGATTGGGAAGATGACTTTGGTGCGCCCGTGGCTGGCCCTTCCTTCGTAGATCGCGCAAGGAATGCTCCAAACGACGACGATTTCCCCATCGCGGACGACTTCGGGGGAGGACGTCCACCGATTCTAGCACAGGATGCGGCGGAGGAGACATCGTTTCAACAACTTATACGCCATTGGCTTAACGAACGAAACGCGCCGGATATCCTCCCCGGGCAGGAGATGCTTCTGGGACGCTTGCTTGACCACATCAGGAAACAGGTGAGCGTGTAATCCTTTGCATAAGGTGGTCTGCGGAGGGGTGGGGTTGAGTTCTTTGCGAGGTGCATCGGATGTTCCTCATGATGTCTAGTTCTAGTCCAACGACGTTGAACTACTGCGCGCCGACCCTGACTCCTCGGAAGAGGAGCACTTCCGCATAATGCTCGTCCAAACCGAGATCGAACGCGTCAAGTTTGTGATACGGTCGTATGTTAGGACGCGACTACACAAGGTACGTTGAGACAACGCCCATCCATCGTTTCGTCTCCTGGACACCGAGCTCAACGCACGCAGATTGAGAAGTACGCGAGACACATCGCCACAACCCCCGAAATCCATGAACGACTGTCTAAAGCCGAACTGGATCACGCGAAGAGGTCCGTGCATACACGATCATGTTATCCAGTGAACATCCAGTCAACGAACATGCAAATCTCCCTCCAGGTACGCAAAGACTGTCGAGTACCATTTCAACCATGCTGTCCTCCAAAGCCTGCCGCCACAACAACAATCTCTGAACGAAGATGTGGCGTTCATGCCACCGATGAGTGCGTCTACCTCGTTCCTTGCGCTTCACCGGAGTTCGGACACTTACGGGTGTCGTGTAGTACCGGCACCTGACAAGCTGCGACCAGTGTTCGCCCATGCGCTAGTTGACTGTCCTCCTATGCGATTGCCCGAGTAAGTGCTCTGTGTAATATCACGCTGTTTGCGCTGATCGGGTGGACGAACAGTGGTTCTGCGACGGAGATGCAGAAGGGACAAATATCGTTGACGCCATACCACGTCGTTGAGCATCTCCTGCTCCGGGGCGAGGTGGAATTGGTTTGATTTCGCTACATATTTCCATATTAGCATACTGCATAGTTGCGTCCACGTCGTCTCCATGCCAGGGCGGTTGCAACACGACGAGCGGTTGTCTTGATTGCCTTCTATTGTGCGATATGGCGCGGATACTACCTGACAGGTATTGTCCGGGATGGACGTATTGTCATCAACTGGGCACAGTCAATGGTACATATAGGCTGAAGGTGCGAGGCACTCCTGCATACTCTCTGCGTACTCAGCACGCCTCTTGACAGCGTCTCCAAGGATAACTTCTCTTGTGTCACACGTTATGCTCCTACTGAACCATGCGCTTTTCGCGATCAGCGTCTTCGTTGCCCATGTAGCGGCACATGGCGTTGTGATCAGTTTCACCGCAAATGGGAAAACATACACTGGAGAACCCAACCCGGACCAGCCGACAGGTGGTACGTACATCGTATCTCTCTCATATGTGGTAAGGTCGCTCATTGTAGTGGTGTGTTTCCAGCGGCTAGCCCAATCCGAGCTGTGGCGAACAACGGTCCAGTAGTAGATGTCAGCGACAAGAACATGGCATGCGGGGCCTCAACAAAGGTCGCCACCATGGACGTACCCGTTGATGCCGGAAGCGTAGTGTCGGTCCAGTGGACAAAACCTGTATGTTTTTCCGAACAGTAGCATTTACGGCGCTGACTCGAATTCTCCTCAAGTGGCCTCATCAGTGGGGGCCAATAATCACCTACCTAGCATCCTGCGGGGAACCGTGCAGCAAAATCACCGATCCCACCAACCTGACGTGGTTCAAGATTGACCAGCTTGGAGCCTCAAATACCAGTGATACGACCTGGGTTCAAGGAACACTGCTCTGTATGTTTGCGTTTGCCTCTTTTTCATGCAATGCTTACGTGATCATGTCTGGCAGTTAAAAGTCAGCCCGTCCAACTCACCATCCCCGACAAGCTGAAGCCGGGGTACTATATGATCAGGCACGAGGTTCGTTGGCGCTAACTTCACCCCTCTTTCCTTCTGAGATTTTCTGAGTATTCGTATCTGTTTGTGTACTGGATTTGCAGATCATCGCCCTCCACAATGCCATGAACAAAGGAGGGGCCGAATTCTACCCGCAGTGCATTCAGATCGAGGTGAAGGGCAATACCGGTAACCTCGTCCCGTCATCCGGAGACATGGTCCACTTCCCAGGAGAATACCAGGCCAACGATCCCGGTATTCTCGTCGATGTACGTACACATTTGCTGCTGACAAGGCGATGTGGCGTCATCGGCATGAGTTGACGGACGTGTCGACAGGTGTTCACTCCGAAAAGCAATGAGCCAACATACAACGTCAAGAAGGATTACCAGTTCCCCGGCGGACCTATCCCGAAGTTGAACCCAGACTCTGGCGACGCTGGGAGCTCGGCAGCCCCGTCTGCATCGTCCAGCTCTATCTCAACTACTAGTCTTCGGACCACGTCCTCCTCCTCCACAGGTGTCATCCCTTCGGAAAGTGCTAGCCAGGTCACCGCGACCAGCATCCTGTCAACGTCGACGGCTCAGACGCCACCGACTGCATCGGTGTCCGGCACCTGTCATGCGAAGCGGGGCTCGATCAAGCGTCGCCTCGAGTCAGTCTCGTAAGCAGAGAAGCGACTGATGCTCCTTAGGCATGTGTGCGATTTGAACGGGTTCGCTGGGTAATGGGGTGCTTTATGGTTTGAATGAATGTGATATCTCCAATGGTACCGCTTCGTGCGCCTCTTGCTATGCTGAGCAAAAAGGTACGTCTCTCGTGATGCTCACGTCTTGTGCGCGCACACAGCACGTAAGCCTCTTCTATCCAAATCGCGGCGTCTACTTGGCCATGGGTTCCAGGATTTGCATCGGGAAGTTCACTGTCCCAATATAACGTTGAAGGAGCCGGCGGATCAGGCTGCACGTCGTGGGACAGGCGTTTCCGTGACCAACGGCTTACCGACGGCATCGCAGCTTCTCAAATTCTACGGTGCATGGTCATCATTCGACTCCCCGGCGGTTGGGCAGAACGCTGAGTCTATCGCTGTGACAGCGTCTCACGCCACCGCGTCGTGCCCCTACAGAGTGATGCCAAAAGGTACGAAGAGGTCTCGTGGAGCAGTCATGCTCCGAACCCCATTACACTGTCTTACAACTCCGCTTCTATCTAGTCATCCATGGTTCCCTGGCTTCGGGGTGCAAACCTTGAGTAGACGCACATCTCCGGACACGACCGTGCGATTCGCGTCTACGCCGCGTTGATACCGAACCTCTCATCGGCCACACCTGGAAAGACGCTTGTTCAAAGTGCAATTTGCGGGCCATTGTTGCCCCTACGCACCAAAACTTGCGAACGCACGTACCATCTCCCACTGCTGCTCCGCACAGTGTGATCCAGGATTGACCCTGCTGACTGAGAGCCAGGCCTCGGACGCTGTACAGCCTGTTCACGTTCGATCGGTGCCCGGGAGGGCCAACTTGTTGGTCAACCATGGCCGTTTGCGATTGCGGGCTCGGGTCAGGTAGTGGGGCTTGTCGATGCGATCCCTGACACTTTCCAGGACGCTCAATGGACAGGATTCACCGATGGCTGGGCCTCGCAGCCGGACTCGGAGAGCTGGCTGGTATATAGACAGTAGAATCAGTCCCCAGACTCACACAGCACAACTCGCAACATCCTCATTGATTTCCCCCTAGTGGCAACCTTCTCAAGCATGTCTTCTACTACCCCCGCTACCCCTTCCAAATTCCGCGTGGCCATCGTGTGCGTGCTCATATCGCTGTCCTTGGAATCATGCTGATATCCCTCGTTTACCAGCGGCGCCGGTCTAGGAGGCCTCCTCCTCGCGCTGTTCTTGCAGAAATATAGCACCGATATCGACGTTGATATATATGAGAGCGCGGCGAAGCTCACCGAGCTCGGGGCGGGCATTGGAGTGTGGCCCCGCGTCATGGAAGTCCTCAAGTTCCTCGGGCTCGAGGATGACTTGAAGGAGATCGGCGGCGCCCACGATTCTACAGGCTAGTATTTCCGCACCGATACATTTTTGCGTATTTCAGCTCACGGGGTTCTAGCACAATCGGTGCACTACCGCAAGGCTGATGAACCGAAGGCCGTGGATATTCGCGTGTTCGCACCTGCTCGTACGTCCCACTTGTTCCTGATGTTTGCACCAAGGTTGCTAACCAATGCATAGTCCTCACTTTCAGTCGTTCAGACTTGCAAGCAGTTCTTGCCAAGCATCTGCATACGGCGGACAAGATCGTCTATTCCAAGCGGCTCCTCGCGTACGTTGAGCCGGAGGCCGGACAGCTAGACCCCATCGTCCTGCAATTCAAGGATGGCACCACGGCTACTTGCGATCTCCTCGTAGGAAGCGACGGGATCCGCTCGGCCGCCCGCCGCACCATGTTCAACAACCTCGCGGATGCCGCAGAGATTCGTGGCGACAAGGAGCAGGCGGCGAAGCTGCGCACGATGATCGAACCAGTTTGGTCCGGACAAGTGGTCTATCGGGGCCTCGTACCGGTCGACAAGTTGGCGGACAGCGCTCATAGCAAGGACCTCCAGAAGACCCTCATCGTGAGTGAGACACGGGTTTAATATCGCACAGGCACTGATGTCTAACCTTATGAACTGCAGTTGTTGGGCAAGGACAGGGCGAGCTTGCCGTCTCTTAGCGCCACTAACGTTCATGAGGCTAATATTGACCCACAGGATATTGTGTCTTATCCCATTACGCGCGGCAAGACCATCAACGTCGCGGCGTTCGTGAACACCCCAGGTGCAGAGGGCACCACGTACACCAAAGCGTGGGTTACGGAGTCTACTTCGGCGGAGGTTCTTGAGAAGTTCAGTGGGTGGGACGCAGGCGTCCAGGACCTCTTCAAGGTATTTCTCTGCTGAACGTGGTGTGTCCGACTCGCTAACATGTCTCTCCCCAGGCGATGGACAAATCGCTCAGCTGGGCTGTCCACACCGTCCGTGGTCTGCCCACTTATGTTAGCGGAAGGGCCGTTTTAATCGGCGATGCGGTATGAAGCGCAGCATCTTCTGTATCTTACTGGACAGCTGACTTGACTGGTTCCAGGCACATGCGATGACCCCACATCAAGGTTCAGGTGCCGGGCAGGCGATCGAGGTAAGTACTAAACTTCGAGCCTCGACGACGACGATCTTACACTCGTACTGCGGCACTGCCACGACAGGACGGGTTCATTCTGGCCACGATACTGTCTCACCCCAACGTGACGCTCTCGAACCTGTTCGAGGCACTCAAGATCCACGACGGATTGCGCAGGCCGTTCTCGCAAGGCATCCAGCGCCGCTCGCAGATGACCGGCTACTTGTACCACCTCCACCGCCTCGGGTGGGAACACATCACGGGTGAGCAGAGCGCTGCAGGCGACTATCCTCGCGAAATGCTTGGCAAGATCGGAGACGAGTTGGAGAGTGCCATGGGGTGGGCGATAAACGAGAGCATCATGGATGACAGGGAGAAGGCTCTCAAGTTGTTGGAGAAACTCTAGGTTTGACTTAACCTTGTCTGTGGACTGCGTAGTGTCTGTATAAGGTTTGGCTGATCTAGGTTCAATCACTGTCTGCTACTATTAATCCACACGCAAGGTTGAACTTGCATCATGTATCGAAAGCGCTCGATCCTCACTTCCTCAAGCCTCAACCTCCTCTTCGACCAGCGCGACCTTCAGAGGGAGCTCGGAGACATCGCTCTTTCGGCCTACACTTGGCCACTGTACTCCTCCGAAGTTCCAGTAGATAGGTTCCTCGAGGTCGTCCGGCACGGAGAACTTGAAGTGCTGGAGTAGGGTGATCAAGACGACCTCTGCCAAAGAATCGGTCAGCGAGTGCCTCAGCCCAAAGATCGGTGAATTAACGGACTCATTTCCATCTCGGAGAACTTGAAGCCGCTGCACAAAATGTTGGTGAGCATTGCGCGTCAGCATCCGGGGCTGAGGACCAGGACTTACATGCACGCCCGACTACCCCCGAGGAACGTGAGCCTGGTGCGATGTCCGAGGTTGTACGTCAGTGTTCAACGTCTCTAGTCCTGGAAGACATCGACGTACAGGTGGGAGTATACCCCTGGGATGTGCGCCTCCGTGACAGCGTCCGGGAGCTTCATCCAGCGGTCCGGCTTCCATTCGTCCGCGTCCTGGCCCCAAATGGCGCGGTTCCGGTTCGAAGCGTGTATGCTCATGACCACTGATGTGCCCTTCGGCACAGCGACTTCATGCATGAGCGTGCCGTCGCGGCCACGGATGGGCGCAGACAGCGGCAGGACCGCGTCCTTCACTGCACTGCGCGGAATAAGCGATCACGGGAAGGATGCACGCGTGTCGGAGAGCTTACGTGCGAGGCAGGAAGACAAGAGGCGGGAACCTGCGAATAAGTATTCAATTAGTGAACCAAGCCTGGAGGAGCGACGCTCTCAAGGACGCGTATATCCTTACATGCGCAGAGTCTCGCGGCAGACGCAGTCGAGGAGAGTCAGCTCGGAGAGCTGATCGTAGGATAGATTGTTCCTGTCGTTAGCTCGAATCGCACCTGTGATCTCTTGCCTGAGCCGATCTTGCACGTTCGGATGCTCTGCGAGCATATGCAGAATATGGGCTAGTACCCCTGAAGTGGTGTCCATCGCTGCGAAGACGATAGTCCTGTCGAGCTAGTCAGTGGAAGATACCATGTGATGATTCTGACTTGACGTACGTGATCTGAGCAATGAGCTGGTCGTCGGGGAGCTTGTCTGCGTCGGATGCTGCCATGTTCGCCTGTACTGCAGAAATGGTCAGCATGACGCCCTCCCAACATCAAGCTGGAGGCACATACGCAGCTTGCTGAGGATGTCCTTCCCTTCGCTGACTTGTTGCACGACCGCCTCCTCCCCTTTGCGAAGCGCGGTGATCTTCGCATCGTAGATTTCATGAGACATGCGGTCCATCGTGTCAACAATGCGGCGGATCTTCTGCAGTGGCTCCCACGGGATCCGCTGGAGCAACCATCGTCGAAGCCTCGGGCTGGTGTATTTGCAGAGGGCCGGGAGGAGAATGCGGTACTTCATGAGTGGAAGCATCGCGGGCCTGTTGTTAAATTATAAGCCCCAGAGTGAGAGATAGGGAACAAGCACGACGGACATGAGCTCTTTCATGGCGTCACCGTACGGATTGGCGCAGTCGGTGGTCAGAGGATCGAAAGAGTATCCGAGCCCGCCTTGACCTATGAGCTCGAGGGCGATACGTGTACTCCAGTTCAGCATGTCCAGCGTACAGGGGCCACGTGAGACATGCCGGTGGATCGCCTCCCTCAACTACAGCAGTTGAGGACAAAGATCGTCTAAGACTGGGAGGTCTGCAGACGTACCCGGTCCGTGATTTCATAGAAAATTGGGAGCATGTGTCGCATGTGGTTGATTGAAAAGACCGGATTGAGCATTTTTCGTTGTTTGCGATGGGTTTCTCCTGAGTTCAAGCGTAGGTTATGGACATAGTAGAAAGAAAACAGTGATAACTCGCACCTAGGACGGAGAGCAGACCTGGCCCGAAGAGTAGGAGATCCATTCTGGAAGTAAGAGCGAGTTGAGAATCGCTGCCTTGTTCAGGTATACGCAGACAGGCGTACTGTATGAGTTGCTCTGTCTCCTCATATATATGTTGGTCTTTCAGGACGACGTGGTGCAGTGCCAACGGGTCGAAGACAAAAACCCATTTGCGCTGCCCGCATCATTGAGCCGTGATAAACGTGGTGTCTTGCTCTCAGTGACGTACTCCGAACAAGCCATCTGCGGCGACAATTTGACCATACTTGTTGTATAAGTCGTGTTGGAAGTCCCAGCTCTCCCGGTGGAAGAGTTCCTTGAAGTGGCCTACAGTGTGGTGAGTATGGTTGAACGCACCACTTGACACAATATGCCGCTGTGGGCTCACCAACGATCCAGTTTCCGGTGGACGGAGGCCCTGGAACATTGTCAAGCGACGATCGCACAAAGAGACTCTTTAAGAAGAACCATGCCGCCCTCACTAGGAGAAAGAGCAGACAGAGCTTCACACCGCCGCTTACGATGGAAAGGAGCATGGTGGGAGGAAAGTCGGATTGTTGCTTCTGCACGCATGCATATAAGAACATCAATGAGTCAAGAGTATTCGCGTAAGGTGCTTGCTCGCCGGATGTACATACCGGTTTCCATTCCTCTACCTCGCTTCCGCTGTGACAGCTTGCAGGTACATCAACAATTACTGGATGCTTGAAAACTCGATAGTCGTAGGCTAGAGTACTTTGTAGGATCGAACGATTCCAGTCCAATTGAGCTAGTTGTAGACACTTAAGTCTAGTCGTCGATACTAATACTTGATCAGTATGTTCTTCCCTGAGAGTTGGATGAAGTACTCGAGTGCTATAACTCATACATGCTATCAACATAGAAACAGCTGTGCAACGGACGCACCAGCGGTGGACCACTTTTATGCTCAACCTGAACTACGGCGATCAAGTAGCAGGAACCACGGTGTCGCCACTGCGCCGGGACTGCTGTCTTTGTGCTCAACCTTCTCTGTCCTGAGGGAGTTACTGAACACTACGGCTGAGCTTCTCGGAGGTTGATCGACATCCAACGTTCAAGCATGTTCGCAGACGTGTCGTAGCGCCGTGCATTGAGTCTACTTCAAGTTTTGCGTTCTACGCTTGACCCTGCTTGAAGGTGCACGCCGCAGTGATGGGGCCCGCATGGTTTGGTTTCTATATGTGGAACGGATTCCCACGACTCACGTGCTCACCTGCCATATATTGCAGTTGGGCGCTGACCTGACTCTGCCTCGAACGCATTCCTACCCCAACCACCACCACTGCTTCCGAAGTTTCTGACTGTTCTTGCACGGGTCTTTCTGTACGGCAAGCACTTTTGACATACTTTAACTCTTCTTTATACTCATACACCTCGCGGCGATTCGAAAACGGGCACGGACAGGCTTAACCACCTCCGCCTTCTCCGATACCTCGCGTCACCATGGTATTACCTCCTCCGCTAGATACGGAGCAAGTGGACAATAGGATAAAACGGTACGATCTGCTGTTCTGCTGTTCTTCCGACACACAGCTCACTGGCATCCGGCCCCAGGTTTCTCGACTATTGTGCAACGCGCAGTCAATGTTGTCGGAATGAACAGGTCGAGCACAGTGAGTTGTAACCAATCGTCATAGCTATGCCGATTCATAGTCGAGATATGCCACTTGCAGCTCTTGTACCGGTTCGCTTCCGGCCTGTCCCTAGTAACCTCTGCACTCGCGACGGGTGTTTCCCGGGGAACGCTGACACGAAGAAATACTCGGTCAATCGAGCTCCTTCCTACACCCACTTCTTCGAGAATCCGAATCTGGAAAACCTGCCTGTCGAGCTATACTTTGAGGTATGTGTTCATCCGCAGTTGTCGGCATCAAACGGTCTTACTTCGCACTGAGTAGCTCGCTCGCTACGTTCATCCCATTGACCTACTCAACCTCGCACGCACATCGAAGAGTATTCGTTCAATTCTGCTTGCTAAGAGGAACCAACAAATTTGGAAGATTGCACTCTACTCAATACCCCTTCTGCCACCTTGTCCGAAGGATATGAGCCACCCATCGTACACCGCTCTGTTGTTCGATGAACACTGCTGGGTACGCCAACGTAGCTCACGCTGCCGGTCAGCCTTACTCATTCGAATCCAGGCATGCGGAAGTTCCCAGAATTATACTGAAGTTGATTACTTCCTACGACTGAGATTATGCCCCGAGTGCTTTGACGAAAAGTACGTTTTACGTCTCACAAGGTCCGTTAGTGTGCTGAGTAACCCGAGTAGTGTGGTCTCAGGTGCAACAGTCGAAGGTATTCCCGACGCTGTTCGCGACGTGGTCACGATGTCTATTCCACGCCAAATGGAGGACGGTACGTTGTCGATCCACTGGCAGCCTGGAAGTCTTCTTCTCGGCAGGTATTATAACTGATCGACCTGTTGACGCAGAACCATTTCACTCGCCGTACGATGACACGGACGTCAGCCCACTTCTGCATAAACTGGAAGACTTCTTCTTCAAACCCGAGCTTCACGCTATGGTTGAGAAGCTTTCATCACCCACCGTTCCTCTCGAGTGCGTGGGGACATATCTGTTGGACCAAGCAACGTATCTTCACCGGAGACTTGTGGTATGTCTTCTTATTCAATCCTACAGATACGTACGTTGACCATTCATAGGATGCCGTCGAGCTTTGCAGATGGGAGACTTTGATCCTCGAATTCAAAGGTCCCGACGGGCATAAGCTTGCAAGGGAATATACCTGGTATGTGAAACAGGTAGTGACTGCAGGCTGCAACAGTCGAGAGACTCATGTGTTTTCAGGTCGCCATATCGCGACGAGCATGGCTACTGTCAACCTCTCGAGAGATGTGCAGAGCCTGCATCTGTAGAAGCAACTGAGCTATGGCTTAGGTACCTCCTAAACGGTGAGCATGCACCATAATGACATACCATACACCTGACCTCATATAACGTCATCAACATCAACAATCATAGCCAAGAATTCAAACAAGATTCTCTATGAAAGGGACCGGTACTCTTCCAGGGCGATACAGACCTACGGAGCACGCCTCACGAGACGCCGGACCCAGCTTGCGGACTGGGCCGAGAGAATGTTCGCCAGTCACCCCAACTTCACCAAATATGACGCTGGCATGTTCCCGACGATGACGCATGTCGGAGACATGCTGGAATGCTTCGCAGCCAAAGATGGTGCACGCTGTTTCCTCCATGCGCTCCTTGACGTGGAGCGTCCGGAAGATACAGAAGAGGGTGCCAGGCTACTCGACTCACTCACTCGCCAAGTGTACAAGTATTACACCCGTAGCCAGGCCTTGGGTGCCTTGCAGGTGCTTCGCGACTTCGGAACGAATCCTCGCCCAGGCTTATTCGGCAGGGAGGAAGTAGACCGGGTGAAGCGCTCCTGGAAGAAATACTACCCGGTCCTGCATCATCGTCCAGATGCTTTGTTCATTTGCCGAAAATGTCCTGGACGCCCGCCACACCCGTGGAAGGAGACCCACGCACACTTTCGCAAGGAGCATCCCGACTTTCGTGGACCCCCGTTCGTCAAGTCGATTCGGCAGTGGCATGGTGTCGCCCTTGCACGGGAGATTGTAACTGAGATTGGGTTCGGCGAGGAGGCCACCATCACTTCGCTCAGCCAGTTGGTTGCATGCGGACAACTCACCTGCACGTGCGGCGCTTTGCCAGTGCAGGCTTCGGAGGATGCCTCACTTGACTGGCCGACATTTGTGAGTCCCCCGTCTCCATCTGTCATCCATCCGCAAGTGCGCCTGAGCCGTCTTCGTACAGGTCTATCATATTCATCAACACATCGACAACGAACGGCTCGCTGCGCAGGAGGAGCAGGCGCCTCCGAGGTAAGTCATCCGCTGTGGCTAAGCTCTGGTTCGCTACTGACTAAACCTCCCTGGCAGCGAGCAACAAGATTCTGCGCATACACCAGCACCTCGGGATGATATCGGCGAGGAATTGAGGTCGCTCGTCAAGTTGCTTCCTGAGGCACCACGACGTGTGAGTCTCGCTCGACGTTGCAAACAGTAGCAGATGTAGCGTTCGCCGCCGAAGGAGAGCCCTTCAAGAAGGCCGAGCGTACCGCCTAGCCTGGAGGTAAGACATTGTACTATGAGCTGCGAATTGCTTCTTCTACATCTTGTATGTAATCTATATCCGTCGGAATACCCATCCACAGCACTTGCAAGCTATCGCCGCTCCGCGCGGCTTCAGATTCGAATATCGTCGAAGGGCGAACATCGCCCCGCCATGATTAAGAACGTCAGATCAATATTAACGGCATACAGATCAAAAGATACCATTATCCCAATAGCCCACCTGTGCGTGTCTACGACGTTCGCCTGGAGTTCGTTTGGAGTTCGGAATCGCAAAGCGGCGAGTAGACGCAATTCCTAAACGGGAAGTTGCCACCACGATATTTGAAAACATCACGTGGGTCGTGAACGCGTCGCGTAAACGCGCGCTGTCTTTCTTTCCCTCTCCTCCACCCTCCTCTGCCCCTCCGTCCTTTCTCCTCGGACTATCTCTGAACACATTTGCTATACTTCTATAAGAACACAGAACACCAACATGCCCGCCGACGATGTGGACATGGCATACGATCCCGACCAGGACCAGGAGACCACACGAGATATAAGGAGGAAGTATCGTCAACGCGCAGCACAATTCACAGGTACGCGTCGCATCCTAGGTCCGCATATATGCACACTGAAGTGTTGTATGTGTGATACAGACAACCAGGACATCAGCACCGAAGATGTGGCCGCTGCCCTGCGAGAAGCAGATACCCTCTTCAGCGAAGGTGCGCCCACTGCCCCACAGCTCTTCAAGACTACCACTTATCCCACCCTATTCCACGTTGATAGTGCGCGCGATCAGCGAGGCCACGAATGACTCTGCGCTGCTCCTGCACATATCGAACTTCGGCGCGGCCAAGGCGCGTGCGATGAAGTCGGGCTCCGGCGCGTTCGACGTCGACGACTTTGTCGCGCGCCTGATCACCTATATGGGCGGGCGGAAGCCGCTCTCTCCTGTGGGGGAGGACGAGGAGGACGCGAGCGAGTACGATGCTGGTGGCGCACCCCTGGACTGGGAGCGGATAGGCCGGCGCGCGCTCGCGAAGAGCAAGAGGGTGCCGGTGATGGACTTTATGTGCGTGTCTTTATGTCTTCGCGTTCTCTGCGTTATACTCTGGGTGGGCTACTCTGCATTGTTGCTATATACATGGCATATCTCTTATCACTGTATGCATGTCATATCGCGGTGCAAGTGCGACCCTTCACCTTGTAGTTCTTCCATGCGATCTGTTCATTGCGACTATATGCTTCGCCCTTGCGCGCGACCCTGTCCTTGTCTCATGTCTCCGGCATGTCTTCCAGACGTTGTATCGCTCACGGGGGCATTTCTACAGGCTCGGACCACTATCGATCGAGCAGAAGAAGCGGAATATCGGCAAACGTGCGAGGCTTGAGAAGAATCAGGCGGACATGAAGAAACCGCAGGAAATCCACGAGGAAGACATTACCCGATCCGAGAACGAAACCACCAAGAACGTCGCCCAGGTCAGTTCACCTGATTCCCGTGTTCTGACTTGATGTATGCGTATCTCATGCTCGGTTCGCCGCGCCGGTAACAGCTCGAACACATCCTGCAGGAGATGGAGGGCGAATCGATAAACATCTTCAGGTTCATCATCAACCCGAACGACTTTGGACAGTCGGTGGAGAACCTTTTCTACCTGTCCTTCCTCATCCGCGACGGCAAGTGCGCGTTCGCCATAGACGAGGAGTCGGGAGAGCCCACCATCAGTAATTATTTTCTCTCGTGTTCCATACTGAAGTGGTACTGACACATCGCTGAAGTGCTGTGCGAGCAACCGACACAGGAGGACTACGCAGACGGACTCGTGAAGCACCAGATGGTCATGGAGTTTGACATGCATACGTGGAAGGTGCGCTTCGCCACGCGTCCGATCCGCACGTTACTGAACTGATTATTGCAGAGGGCAATCGAGGTGTTCGGGATCACAGAGCCTATGATCCCGCAACGGCAAAAATCCGAGATGCGTATTGGCAACAAGTGGTATGGCTGAACGCCACGCCACCGCCGCTGCGGCTGCGCTCCTCGCTCCTCCTCCTCCTCGGAGTTATTTCTATTGAGGCTTCCTGGTCGTCTGGTCGACCAGGCCGCCTTCCCTTGGATCTCTATGCGGCGTGTGTTGTGATTATATGATTGTATTTCAGTATAATATTATGGTATAGCTCGTTATCTTCTCAATGCTACATGGTCCTATTATCGACAGCATGCCCAGCGAAGGACTAGTATGGACGTCGACAACCGTCGAAAGCGACGACAGGGATTTCTTCGACCGGATCGTAGACCGTGCGGGGCCATATTCGCGAATGTCGATGGAATGTGCGGCCCGAAAAGGGGAGGGTGCATATCTCGTGCTCACGGCGACGTACGTGTCATCGTCCCTCAGTTTAGGAGCCTTGGCAATGTTGCGTCAGCTACTGTATGGTAGAACCACGGACGGCAGCCACAGTCGCACGAAGGCTAACGTTTGAACCTACTTACTTTGTGCTGAGCTTCCTCCGCGACTAATCTCCTTTGAAAGTCCGATATGAAGGCGCTTTCGGCCCGACAGACTCCGAAAAGGACGATAAGGGCCGGTTGTTCCTGGTCTAGACTGCACCGAGATGCCGAGGAAGCCGCCGGTGGTTGCCGCTGATAAGCTCGTGCGGGGTATGATCCTTAGTATATAGCACTGACGCGCCTCGCGCCGTCCGCCCCTCCCACAACGACGACAACAGCCATCGAATGGTCCCGCCTCTCCCCAATTTCCCCTCCTCAGGACTGCTTCTCACCCTAGCGTCTGCCGTATCAGAACATGTTCTCCCTCTCCGTAACTCTCTCTCCGCTGTTGGTTCCGGTGACAGCGCGGCGCACACATTGGTGCGCCGCGACATCCACGACCCAGACCAACGCGCGGTGTTCATCGTGTACTCGTGCCTCATCCCCATTCTTGTCCTCCTGTCGGGTGTGTTTGCCGGTCTAACGCTGGGCTATATGAGCCTCGACGAGACGCAGCTGAACGTGCTTAGCGTCAGCGGTACTCCGTGAGTGTCGGTTTTGTGCCAGTGTGGTCGCACATCTGCCAATCTTGTGGTTGGTGAGGTCATGGCGGACACATGTTGTGCCGCAAGGGCACCCGCATTCCAGACCAGTGAAGACGTCGAAGTATCGCGCTGCGCGAGCTGGCCGTCTGATGCATGCCTTGCATTCGGTGACCCGGCCGAGTCGTGTGTTATGGCATGATAGAACGCGTTTGCTGACGTCCGCCTTTTCCCCGTAGGAAACAGAAGCTGTATGCGAACAAGATCAAACCCATTCGCAAGAACGGGCACCTGCTGCTCGTCACGCTCCTGCTCGCCAACATGATCGTCAACGAGACGCTCCCCGTCATCTCCGACCCCGTCCTCGGCGGCGGCGTCCAGAGCGTCGTCGTCAGCACCGTCCTCATCGTCATGTACGTCCTATCTCCTCGTCTATCTATTCACCTCTCGCTTCTTGCCCTTCTTCGGTCCTTCACACACTTCGGCCGAATGACGTCCACGGTGTCGGCATATGACACGCCACGCGCTTGTATGACGCGTCCACGTGCTGTTACGCGTTTGGGTCACGTGCCAAACTGTCAAAGTTACGTAGCGTGCAGCTGCAGACATTGAGTGGATATGTCCGCGAGATGCGACAGTGCACGCACGTCTTACGCCTTCGCACGCACTCTGCGCACGTTTGTTGTGCTCTATGCGATGCAACGGGAGGAACTCCGGAACACCGTGTTCCTCGCTTCTTCTCACACGCCCGCGCTCCGTCTCATCTCAGTGTCATTGAGCAAGAGTGCAATTCAGAACAGCGCTGACTAGCCTTTTTCGTGCAGCTTTGCAGAGATCATTCCGCAATCACTCTGCACACGCTATGGCCTCTACTTTGGTGCGAAAATGGCCGGGACTGTACAAGTCTTGCTATGGACCTTGGTACGCGAATCAATGTCTTCCGGGCGAATCTGATCACTGATTTGGATTGATTTGAATCGTAGGGCTTGCTGGCATGGCCGGTCGCGAAGCTTCTCGAGTTCACTCTCGGTCCTCACCACGGTATCATCTACAGGCGGGCTGAGCTCAAGGAGCTGATTGCCATGCACTCCAACGGCGGTGAGCTCGGTGGCGATCTGAAGACAGACACGGTTACGATCATCGGAGGTGCTCTCGACCTCCAGGAGAAGGTCGGTACTGTTGCTCCGAACAACCAGCGTTTGTGCTCATCATCGCACTCCTACAGGTCGTAAGGCAAGCAATGACTCCAATAAAGGACGTGTTCATGCTCAGCATTGATGCCAAGCTGGACTACGAGACTCTACGCAAGATCTGTCTTACGGGGCACTCGCGTATCCCCGTGTACGAAGAGGTTGAGATTCCCGTCCCGCGTCTGCTGGCGAAGGTCAACATCGGCGAGGCGGACCTCGACGCGTCCGCCTCACGTCTCAGCTTAGACGGTCACTTGCAGCACACGCAGAAGGTCAAGAAGATCATCGGCATCTTACTTGTCAAGCAGTGTGTCCTGCTAGACCCCAACGGTGAGCGTTCCTGACCACAATAGGCGCGCGCGCCCAAAAGCCTAATGTCTATTCGTTCTGACAGATGCGACGCCCGTGCGCAAGATTCCGCTCAACAAGGTTCCGTTTGTTCCGAACAACGAACCTCTGCTGGGCATCCTCGACAAGTTCCAGGAGGGTCGTTCGCACATGGCCATCGTTTCCCGCTTCAGCGTCGAGCGCGCTGCCAGCGTCAAGAAGGCTGTCAAGCGTGGTCTCACACAACGTCTGCGCGACCGCGTTCTGATGGGCGACAGCGACTCTAGCTCCAGTTCCGATGAAGATGAGGCCGAGAACGCCCATCACCATAAGAAGAAGCGGTCGCGGAAGTTAAAGCGGACCAGCAGCGACAACGACGAGACCCTGAAGGGCGAGGACTCTTCCGATCTGGACGTTGACCATCTTGCACATGATGAGAAGAAGGGTCGTGGTCGTGGTAAGCGCAGGAGACCCGTTGATGTTGAGATGGGTCTGGTCGAGGACGAAGGCGCGCCCGGAACTAAGAAACGAGGGCTTGCTCTCCCTAAGGTCGGCCAGTGGGGTCGTTGGGAGCAGAGTATGCCAGCGGACGCCGTTCTTACCAAGGAGGGTGTAGAAGAGTTCCTGCAGAGCGTTGACCCAGCTGTCATGCCTCTTGGTATCATCACCCTCGAGGACGTTTTGGAAGGTCAGTATCCGTGAACGTTTCCCTCATGTTCAACACTAACGAAAGTCCAGAACTCATTGGCGAGGAGATCTATGATGAGTTCGATCCACAAGGTCACCCTGATCTCCGGTCGTACGCTCAGGCCGAGGTCAAGGTGGTCCCGTCGCTCAAGCGTACTGGTTCTGCGCCGGATCTTGTTTCCGACTCTAGTGCCACCACGGCAGTCGATTCCAACGCGCACAAGGCTCCTGCTGCGCCATCTGCAATCAGACCGGTTGCATTACCTGCGCTCAGGGCCCTGAGCTTGAGGGTACCCGGATTCCAACGTTCTCGCAGTGCTCCGCCGACACCGCGTGACCCTCCTGGCGGGCCTGAGAAGGAGGCTGCGAACGACGGTACCTCGCATCCGGCTACTGTTCCTGAAGGTGTCGTAGTTCCGGACGAAATCCAAGTGACCGGCACCGTCCCTCCGCCGTCCGCACATGTCGGCTCTGACGAGAAGCCCGCACAGGTGATCGTGACTGACGAGTCCGTCGGACGTCCTCCAGCTCCTCTCGTGGTGCCTATTCCTGCCCACGCGCCGCTGCACGTGAGGCCCGTCCATCCGACACCCACGCCCGATGTCGTGATTCCCCATGAAAGCGTCATCGCTGCGACAAGCATAGGCCGCGCTCGCTCTAGCCAAGGCCACGGCGCCCCCTCGGGTGGAGTACCTGTCATCCCTGTCCCGCCCGCATTGAACCTGGGCTTCGGCCCCCCCTCGCGGAGCGCGTCGCCCGCGCCGTCGCTCGAGCAGGCGATCCTCGTCGAGCGCAAGCGCCGCGCGGCGTCGGCGTCTGGCAACCAGACCGCCCTCAAGGGGGGCTGGTTCAAGAGCAGCCCGCTCAATGGCGGAGAGAGGCACGGGGTGATCGTCGCCGAGCGCGTGAAGCGCGACATGCAGAGTGACGCCGCTACCGGTGCGGTTAGGGACGGCAGCGCAGATCCGCCTCCTGCACATGTCAGTGTCGATGTCAACACGGCGCAGGTGGGTCCGGAGCTGTACTCGTACCAACACCAGCACCAGCACCAGCACCAGCACCAGGCTCCGGCTGACCATGCGGGTGCGTCGGAACGCGGTCATGCGGATGTTGCGAACGTTCGTAAACCCGACGAGAAGCCCAAGGCCGGGCCTGACAAACCGGAGTGAGCGATGCTGTCTCGCTTCGTGCTCTGATGAAGTGGGTAAGGTCTCTTGCCGTCCTTTCTTGACGACGACGACTAGAGGTGGAAGTTGAAGACGTGTATGTTTTATGATGGTGGTCGCTAACGAGCCCGTTGACGGCAGGCAGCTATGTCACGGTTTGCGTAATGGAAGGATTGTACATGGATGTGTAGTATGTGTAGACACGGATAGTTTTGTTTTCTCTGATCGTTCTCGTCGATTCGGATCTCTCTCCTCTTGCTCTCACTCACTTTTGCTTTCCCTCTCATATTCCCTCGCGCTTCTTGCTCCCTCGATCGTCCTGCGCACGTTGGCACGGGCGACTGTACATCATTCATGCATCTATCGCTTGCTCCCTGTTACTGTACACTAGTGCATCTCGCTCGGATTCCTTTGTATGCTTCGTCTCCACGATCCACGCATGTACAAGAATCGGATGGTCTTGATCTCATCAATCGTTGCTCGCTATGCGAACATGGCATCTGCGTGCGCAGTGCGCAGTGTTCGTCGATTGATTTTAGCTGTTAACGACATTCCGCTGGATTGCAGTAGTTGGGGGCGTCCAACGCACTCCGAGTTAGCCGATTGGGGTGAGTTCCTCGCCAGGAAGCCTTGTACTTGGTTGTCCTACAGCATCTCATCTGGTACATTGCCCGAGTACCTGGGCCTATGCTTTCGGGATGGGTGTCGACTGACCATGCTTGAGTGAAAGTCGCACGGCAAATTCTGCAAGCGGTGTACACTAACACCGCATTTCAGGTTGTGACCCCTGATATGCCGAGAAGAATACGCCGAAAATACTACAACTGTATCATCCAGAACCGGGACGAACGTGAAGCCAGTCAGACCAGACGCTCCGAGGATGATCGGGGCGGTCGAGACGGTCGAGGCGGTCTATTCTGGAGAAACATCATGACATTTGATGAGTTCCGGTAGGGTTGTCCAATGTCCCCGGGTCACAATAATGTCTACGGAGACTATAGGTCCTATGGCGTGCTCGTTTTCGGACAGAACCTTGTCTCCTACCGGACGGTACTGACAGGCCAAGCGAGACACAGGAGAAATGGGCGGCTGGGCGGCTGGACCTCTGTCTGGGCTGTCAAGGTGGGTGGTTTGCAGCCCCCACGGCTGACAACCCCGGATCATCTGACCGTCTGCGTTGACAGCTACTTGGGGTGCCGCCTTTCTCCGCGGACGCGATGGTACTTCCGACTCTCGTTTTCTGTGCCTGTGAGGCTTCTGAGGTCGGATATTCGGTTTTTGGAGCTTGAAGTCATTACTACCCCCGTCGTCTCCTTACGTATCGCCTGGGAATTGCGCGGCAGGGTGCTTCTTCTCCGTGGTAGATCCTGTGCAAACGAGGGCACATGTACGTCGACGGAGAATGCTTTCCGTCAGGATGGTAACTTTCGTACCTCGCCAGCTAATATAGGAGCCTGCGAGTGTGGGTCTTCAGGCTTGCCAAGTGTCAGTGGACGGGTCACCCGCTCTGCCGCATCACGGTGTCTGAAACTATGACTGGGAATAGCACAACTTGAAGACGCGCACGTTTGTCGTCTGGGAGGAGGAGTAAAATTAGGCTTCTGACAATGGGTGCGTCCGTGCCGGAAGGTCGAAGTCGGTCTACCACTGACATCGACAATTTAGGGCCGGGTAGCCCTTGGGGAAACCGGAGAAGAAACGGCGTCGGTACGCGGACACTGGCGGCTAGTCCTCGCTGCCTTCGAGGCTAACCGACTACTTTTCGCAGGCGTACATGCTCTCGCCTGCGTCTAGTTGTCACTGCGGAATATCCGTCCCCCCGGATTCGTTCACAGCTCTCCAACGATGGCGACATCCTGTCGCTCGAGAACGCTCGAGAGCTTTGGGCCGGCAAAGTCAATCGAGGACATGAGCGGCAGCGTCTCAGGTCGTCCGGACAAGAGATCATCCAGGTCGTCCGGAGTCCCTCGTGCTAGCAAATGCGAGGCTGCCGATGGCGCTGTTTCGTGGCAGAACGACATTTCTGACTGACACATCAAAACTCTGCGCTGTACCATCGACGCAGAGGCGACAATCAAGGTAGTAGATGAACCGTTGAAAAAGGGAGTGCGAGAGATGGGTCGCATCATCACACGAACCGCACCCCCACTTCTCAGAAGCTCACCACGACATGTCGACCGCCACCTCTCAGCCTCTCGTCTTCTGGAAGGACCTCTCGCCCAGCCCGGTCCCCTTGGAACCTGCTACCCCTTTCTCTCCCCGGGTCCTCATAGTCGGAGGAGGGGTCATCGGTCTGGTGACCGCTTGGACCCTCCTCGACAAGGGATACCACGTAACCATTCTTGCGAAAGAGTGGGCATCGTTCGGAAAAGAGCAACGACTCACCTCTCAGATCGCCGGCGCGCTATGGGAGTACCCTCCAGCCGTTTGCGGCCAGCACACCGACGCCATCTCCCTCCGACACTCCCGGAAGTGGTGCATGGTCTCCTACCACGTCTGGGACGCGATCGCTGCGAAGCCGGACCTGGCGAGGGAGGCTGGCGTGAGCGTGAAGCCTTCAGACTTCTTCTTCCCCTTCCCCATCGATGAGGATCCCTCACAGCTCGCCAAGATGGACGAGATCGCGGCCAGCGGCGTGCGAGGCTTCCGTCACAGCCAAAGCATCGTCCAGGAGCGTAACGTCAATCCCGAGTATGGCGCCGTCGATGCCTACGAGCTTCTCGCGCCCGTCATCGACACGGACCGCGCGATGACCTGGCTCATGGATCTCGTTCAGCGGAAAGGCGCCAAGCTCGTCACGCGGACCCTCCGTGGTGACCTCCTCGACCAGGAGCAGGCGTTGCGCGCCGAGTACGCTGCGGACGTCATCGTCAACGCCACGGGCATCGCGGGCACCGAGCTTGCGGGCGACCCGACCTGCTACCCCATCCGCGGCGGTCTCCTCCGTGTCATCAACGATGGGAGCGACTTCCCTGTCATCGACGCCGCGCTGAGCATCTCCGCAGACGTCGCCAACGAAATCGTCTTCCTCGTCCCGCGCAACGACAAGATCCTCATCATCGGCGGGATCACCGAGCCGCACGAGGACGACCTCGACTACACCCTCGACACACCGATCATCAAGCGCATGCGGGCTCGCTGTGAGGCGTTCCTGCCTCAGCTGAAGAAGGCGCGGCTGGACCCCGACTACCCCATTGCGCAAGGCCTACGTCCGTTCCGAAAGCACAACGTACGTGTGGAGCGCGAGCTTCGGCCAGTGGCGGGCGAGTCCATCGTCAAGTACAGCCGCATCATCCACTCGTACGGCCACGGAGGGGCTGGTTGGTCGCTCGCGTTTGGTTGTGCCGCTGATCTCTTGGCCTTGGTGGAAGAGGCATTGCTGGACAAGGCCCCGACGCCGATGGCCACAGAGGCGGACCAGATTCGTCGGCACAAGGAGGAGACTGACGTGCGGATTATGGCGAGACTGTGAAGTATTCAATGGTCTGGATTGAGTACTGACCTGACAACGGCACGGATGATGTGTACTTATTCTGTATGGCCAGTCTTGGACGCGCATGCATCTTGTTGATAGTCGGATTTCATACAACCCATAGCATACGCATATTCTTGTACTTCGTGACCGTTCTTATCGTCTGTTCGCCTGGGACTTGACGGGATGTCGGCTCGGGAAATTGGACCGATGCTTGCCAGAAACGCAACCAGAACAGCTAGTGAGAAAAAATTGCATTCCTTATAACACAAGTGAAGGACCACAGACCCAAGTTTCGTGGCGGCCAGAAGTGTTCCGTGGTGGCAGTTTGTGGAGAAGTCATTTGTAGGCGCCTACCAATGGTGTTGCCCCGGCAAAACTCTTCCAAGTCTCAAGTTCGTGCTTATACTTGACCACCATGTCCTCCATCGCTGCCTCCGCTCAAGCCCCTGGCACGCTTGCCATAAAGTCACTGTAATAGTTCGCTGTCATCCTCCGGACACGTTCACGGCTCTCCGTCTCCGCTTTCAAATTCTGTGATATACCCGAGTCATCACATACGTGATCTGCGAGTCGGAGTTAGCGCCGGCCTCACTGTCCTCTTCCACATCCTGCTCCTGCTGTGCGTGTTGGCAAAATACCGGCGACGTCAACATGCAGGCTTTCAGGCTACCTCCAACGATTCTGAATCTCGCAAGGCCGAGGGGATTGCCATCTCTCCGGGATGCTGCGGCAGAGAACAGGCAGGCTGACGAGACCACCATCAGTCCCGAGATCGACGAGGAGTTGAAGATGCCAAAGAAAGCATCGTTGGCCATCATGATTCTAGCAAACGTCATGCTACAGGTCAGTGGACGTGGATCTTCACCGTTCCTGCTCTAACAACATCTTGCAGTTGACATTCTTCATCATCGTGTCGTCCTCGAACGACTATGCGCAACATCTCGGCGGAACATCGACATTCTCTGGTCTCGTCATCGGTATCCCGACCGCAGTATCAGGCCTGACACTCATCCCAATGATGCGTTTTGACCAAGGTAACGATTGCACGTCCCTATCTCGAGCCCCTATTCTGATGATTCCGGTCGTAGGCGTCTACTGGCGCCCGTTGCACTTCGCATGCGCGTCGATGGTCCTCGGGAACGTGCTATACGGCCTCGCATACCGGGCAAATTGGCTGTATCTCATCCTCATGGGCCGTATGGTCTCTGGGTTTGGATTCACCCTCTGGATGTACATCAAACGATACTGTTCGGACCCCCGGATAGTCGGCATCCGTCGAAGGACGACGCTCGCAGGCTGGCAAGTCTTAGGACAAGGCATAGGGTTCAGTCTCGGGCCTTTCGTTGGTGGTCTCCTGTATGTCGAGAACATGTCTGGTATGTGATGTTGCTGAACATGTGTCCCCCGCAGATACAAGATCGGTTTCAACAACAGTGTCTTCAACGGCTACACCAGTCCTGCCTGGATCATGGCCGCGCTGTGGGCTGTCTTCTGGGTAGCTGTCGCCGTCTTCTTCGAAGACGTACCTCTCGCAGCCGCTCCAACGGCTATTCCTCTCCGTTCTATCCCCGCCTCGTCTTCGCTCGGCGCGTCTGGTGTCGAAAAGAAGCCGGACGACAGCGCGGCTTCGCTCCGCGTCACCGAGACCGAAGCATCAGACATCCCAGCGCCCTCTCCCCCGCATCTCAAGATGACTCTAGGGCAGTGGGGCGTCGCGGCTACGATGTGCTGGTTCGCCATGACGTGCTTCTTCATCCTCGGCGCATGGGAGTCGAACATCCCGGTCTTCACCGGCTCCGATGCGCCCGCGAATCCGTTCCACTTCAGTCCGTTTGCCGCCGGGAACATGATTGCGCTCGGAGGCGCCTGCGCGATGCCGTTCCTCCTCCTCAACCTGCACTTTGCGCGCCGGGTACAGGACAGGCACACACTTGCGATGGGGACGTCGATCGGGCTCGCGGGACTGCTCATTGCGATTGCGATCCTGGACACGGAGAAGGTCAACTATGGGAGTCTGTTTATCGCGTGGTTCCTCGTTGCGCTGGGATTCAACGTCGCGAGCACGGTGACGCTCAGCTTGCTCTCGAAGCAGCTCCCGGGCGAGTGGAATGGGCGCATCAGCCTCTTCATCCAGTGGAGCAACTACACTGGTCGCGTTACCGGCGCGGTCTGGGGAGGGGCGGGAGTCAAGGTCGGGATGTTGAACTACGTCGGGCTGCAGGTCGCGTATGTGGGCATCGGCGCAGTGATGTTCATCACTCTCTGGCGAGAGTTGAAGGCTAAAACCGGGTAGTAGCCCAAGTGCTTGAGCACATCGGACATAGAATTCATAGAAGGAATACACAGTTCGTATACCCAGAGCGTCACCTGTAGGCTAAGCGCCACACCTGGGGTCGTTCAGCTCTCTCGTAACGGCGGCGGCGACGGCGTCTTGCAATTTCGAGCAAGGCACGTCTTGGGTTGACTTGAGGAGCCAGACCCGGGTGCCTCAGATGAGTAGATTCCCATACACGACATCATATATCGGCAAACGTTGCGTCTCTCGCAATAAGAGTACATAGCATTCATTGGTCAATGTGCGGTACGGCGTGGACTATATCGTATAATCAACTCGGCAGAGAGAGGCATCCCCCTCATTGTCATCCCCCTGTCCTCTTGATGGACAAGTCAGGCGTTGTGTACGCTGCCGGGGCCTCGGTTCGGACGATAGAATACTGTCAAAAGTCATAGAAAAAACATAGTATGCAGCTCGTCGACTATAGCTCTGTTTACCCACTGCGCGGCACGCCCGGCTCACCCAGTTCTCCCGTAGTGTTGCTGACTACGTCTTCTGGCGAATCCGAGGAGTGTTCGCAGGTTGTGGGCTGGCTAGAGCAGTCATCCTCAGGTGTCATGGTGATCATCTTGACGCATGCGCGGCAACCCAATTCAATCTCGGCTTGTGGCGCTAGGGCCTCTGAAGGGTTGTGCTGTACACTACGCCTGTGGGGAGTCTAGTCAGTAGCGAACACAATATGGGACAGAACGTAAGCAGCTCACCAAAATGCTTGTTCTCTCCGAGCGATATGAACTGCTTGAACTCGTTCAAATATATGATGGACCTGTAGAGAAACCGTTCAGAGTCAGATGCATCCTAGAACAGCCTGAGTAGGAGACTCACCAATGTTGGCCAATCGAGCCGAGTATCATCCGAAGCCTCGAAAGCTCCACACACGCAGGTGAGTTGTCCCGATTCAACAAGCACGCTCAACGAGGCGATGGTTGCCTGCTCGCCTAAGCCGAGCTCTGCCATAATGTCCCGTGCGAAAGAGGCTCCCTCCCACTGACGAATCTGTGACCCGATGTCCCCTGCGGGGTCATCATCCTCGTGCAGGCCACACACGTCGGGGTGCGTTTTACGATAGTGGGCATGAACCTCCCTCCACGAGCATGGAGTAGGTTGCGGCCAACATTCGAGACAAGAGAACAAAGCGTCCGGCCGAGACAAGATCGGGAAATACTGCTCGTGCTTGAGGCACATGACCTGCTCTACTTCCTGCCGACCAAAGGCGGACCAATAACGTTTGTCCCCAGTGCGTTGAACCACCTGCAAAGCGGCTGTAGCTCGACTTCTGAAGAAGTAGTTGTACACATGGCCATCCAGAGAGTCCAGGAGCTTTGAAGCCTCTTCTGAGTCTTCTGGATGCTCCAATGTGAGAATCCCATCAAGGGAACAACGTGCATCGTCCTTCTTCGCATGGCGTTTCAACATCTCGCCGATATGTGCTGGTGTCGGCAATGAATCGGGGTCGTGTCCACGGAATAGAGGATGACTAGCCAACATCTTCACAGCCCAGTCTGAAAGCTGAACTTTGCGTTTATTGAGGCGTACTTGACGAGCATTCTTCACTCGCAAATTGCGGTAGGAGCCTTCGCGCTCTATGTCGTGAGCGTTCTTTGCTACAGCAATTGATGGTGGATGAGCTCAGGTGTATGACGAATGAACAGACATACTCACCATTTAGGAGGGTCGTGCGCCATTGCTCAGTCACAGCCATAGATACAGGTTCTGGACATGGTTCTAAAGGCCGGGGTGAACCATCCACGTCACGATGTGGCGACCTACAAGGCATATGAGTTTCTCGACTTCGGCGGTGACAACATGTAGCTCATACCAGGTATAACCCCTTGCGAGACGAAGCCCGTTGAATGTTTCATTGAACTTGATAATCAGGGCCTCCCATTTGTACAGCTCAACGGCATCCTACAGGTGGTCAACGTATGGATCTGAGAACATCAGGAAAACCTGCCTGGGCAGATTAGAACTATTGAGAAATAAATCGCAATATTCATTGCTGAACACAGCTCAGTACCATATAGTTTCTAATTCTCCTGCCCCCCTTTCTAAAGTCGCTCATAAGAGACTATATAGCGACTACATAGCTCTATAGTAGCACCCAGATAGTGTTCAAATGGAAGTACATTTTCTCTTATTAGACTGGCGATCACACAATTTGCGCACACATATGGCAAGTAGGACAGCATTAATGACATTGATTGAGTAGAGTAGACGTGCATAGTACTGGCAAATGAGGGTAATAATCGGGGTTGTAGAGAATAGAAGGATTAAAATGCGACCTAAGGTAGACAGCGGGAGAAGAAGGAGACAGGGAAAGAGCGGAATGGTATCAGTATAGTTAATCAGCCATGTTGTCCGTGTTCAGGAAGCTGGTATGTCCTTGACGCTGCACCCCAGCCAAGCGACCACCACTAGTGTGACAGATACAGAATGAGAGCAAGCGAGGACGACAGAAGCAAAACATACCAGATTTGAACATAAAACCCGTGCATGAGCCGGTGATAGGCCGTCACTTTTCTGGCTTTGAGGTTGGCGAGTTCTTGAACGTTGCGCTGATAAGCCTCCAGGTTTGCATTGACGGTGAAGTTCTTGCTAGTGAACGGAAGCTGACGATAGTCGTCAATTGACGCATAGAGCTGTCAAGGTCAGATAGTCAGTCACGCCGACGCATTGGTGAGGGAACAGACAGTTACCGCTGTTGAAACAAGTGCGAGAAGAGCAGCAGGGATCTCCTTCTCATCTGGCTTGTCGGGCAGCGACGACGTGAAGTACGGAACAAGTCGATACCCAAGGCTGCGGGGAGAGCGAAAGAAGACCGAGGTGAGGACCTCCTCAAAGATCGGAGCTGCGAAGGGCTGCGAGCCATCCACTTTGTCATGCTATGAAACAGGTCAAAGGTCAGTGGAACATGGCACAAGACATGTGCGAACGTACCGTGTAGTCATTTGGATAGATGTAACGCAATCCCTCCAGTAGCCACGCAACGTGTGTAGCGTCACCCTTCTTGAGGCCATACAACGATGATGGATTGGAGTTCGTCTTCTTCTTGATTTCGCCACGAAGGTTGGAGAGACGTTGCGTAACCTGTCACCGCGTTCAAGGTCAGAAAGTTGTCCCAGAGTGATATCACCGGGGCGTACCATGGAGGCGAGCTTCTGCCAGTATGGTTTATCATCAGATTTGAGACGACGTAGCACGTCCTTGTCGTTGACACTCTTCGCTGCATTTATCAGCGCACGCCGAGCGTAATTGACTGAGTCGCCAGTCCCCTCCGGAAACGCATTCTGCGTGCAGACGATAATGAGGACCTCATGAATAGCTGCTTGGACAAGCCTTCTGACACGATGGTGCTGGTCGGTGAGCTTGAGATGGCCCTTCGACGCAGGTACAATGTCGATGCCAGAGTCGTCGCCGTCGGAGTTGCTGTTCATGCTGGACATCGCCGAGTCCTGCGATTCCACTGTGAGTAGTTTAGATTGACAGATCACGAATAACGTACCTCGTCTGCTGCCTCCCGGGTGCGTGAACGTTTGGTGGGGCTGTGGTTGTCGGCGTTCTCGTCCGCGTCGGACCCATCAGCCCATTCAACATTCTGTGGTATAATGGTCAGCGAAGGAAGCGTAGAATACGGAAAGCATACCTCATTGATCTTGGTACGCTTGCGCTTGACGTGCGATTGCGAGCCCGAGTTTGCTCCTTGGGATCCATGTGAATGAGCGAGGTGATATGGATG
This sequence comes from Lentinus tigrinus ALCF2SS1-7, assembly GCF_003813185.1. Lineage (NCBI taxonomy): Eukaryota > Fungi > Basidiomycota > Agaricomycetes > Polyporales > Polyporaceae > Lentinus > Lentinus tigrinus. The sequence goes on from NW_027137929.1 coordinate 316,237, forward strand.
AGATGAGAAGAGCGATGCTCGGGCCATCTCTGCGAGCATGATCTCGCCGGGGTGCATGTTGCTTCGCTCGGAAGCGTATCCTCGTTCGTGTCGGAGGAGTTGCGGTCCAATCCAAGGCGCTCACGGAAGCTCTCCCACACAGTCCGGATATGCTCGCGGCGTTGTGGTTGAGATGCCGGTAGAGGCTGGACTAGGATGGAGATGTTGGGGGGTCGAGTCCGAAGCCAGGTAGACTGCTGAAGCCTTCCCTGCCACCCGGACCAGCGGTTGGTGTCCGCGACACCCAGAGGAAAGAGAGGTTGGTGGTAAGAAGAAACGAGACGGACGCGCAGGTCATGGATTTGTAGGAGATCGTGCCGTGCAAGAAAGTGACATGGATGGGGAATGGGACGAGGAGAGAAGAGGCGTGGGGACATACCTTTCATGTTGTGCTCCCCTTTCGCCTTTCCCTTCTCGGCTCGCACCGTCTCGCGCGCGACGGCTTTACTCTTCGCGCTCCCACTCTGGCCTCCAGATCGCGAGCCGGGTGCCAGGCTGCGGGACTTGCCATCCGACGTGGCGCTGGTGCTACGTTGTCCCTTGTCGGCGTTGGACTTGGGCTGTCGCGCGTCGTGGCTGGCTTGAGCGTTCTCAACGTGACGGACATGTTTGTGCTTCTTCGGAGGCGGCGGCTGTAATAATATGAGTGATCTGCTATGAGATAGTATCTCATTTCAACGCACCGCCGGCCCATCAGACTTCTCGGACTCGTCGCTCGAGGGTAGCACCTTGGCTCGCTTCTTGGGCTTGGAGATCTTCTCGGGCTCAGGCTTGGAGTGCTTAGTACGTGCTGAGTCATCGTCGGTGTCGTCGGACGTAGAGGGAGCGGGGTACGGAGAAGGAGCGACGGCGTCTTGCCCAGTGTTACGGTCAAGTTCATCGGCCCAAGCAGGAGACTAGCACGAAGTGTGGAAGGGTAAGCCAGGATGGGTTTGATGAGGCATAGCAGTGGTAGATAGCGGAAAGGTATACGGGCGTGTGAGAGTGTGCACAAGTATGGACGTACCTCATCCCGGAATACACGGTCCAGCGCCTCGCCGTCCTTTTCCAACTCCTCGAGATCGCTCTTCCCTGAGCTCTCCTCTTCGTCAACGTCGCCATCTTGCTGAGATTCGTTGTCGCTACTTGCTGAGGAGTCCGACTTGTTGCTGGGCTTAGATCCTTTCGACGACGCTCGGGGTGCAGACTTAGGCGAGTCTCGTTCCATGTCCTTCCGAGGTGTCTTGTTCGTTGACGCTTCCCGCCCCTTCTTACCTTTCTTCTTCTTCTTGGGCTCACCGTCGGAGTCGGAGCGCTCCTCGTCAGTGTCCAGGTCGATGTCAGGTGCACTGTACATCGCGGCCATCGGCGTCGGAGGTTGTGAACGACTCGGAAGTGTACTGGCTTTCGCTGATAGATTGCAGCGATGGGGATTGGATTCAGACTAAGCAGTACGTCGCAAGCAAGACCATAGGAGACACTCACATCGCTTTGCAGGGGCCTTCTTGACGCTGCGAGGTCCGGAAATGTCGTCCTCCGAATGCTCAAGGTCTTCCTCGTCGGCTTGCCTCTTGGCTGAGCGCGGCTTCAGCCCGCTCCATGCTGCAAATAGTGAGTTACGCCTCTAAGGTTGCACAAATATTCTTACCTTTGCTCGCGTTGGCTTTGGCAGCCCGGTTTGCTGGTATATGTGTAAGTACTCCTGCCATGTGCGAGACTTCGAGGGAGCAGGTACTTACGGCGACGGGGCTGAGATTCGTCCTCGACCTCGTCACCCTGGAGAGGTGAGTCGGCCACGTCATTTTCCGAACCTCTCGTGTTGAGGTCCTTCCTTTTCACCATCGTGGATATGCAGGTAGAATGTCGAGCGTGACTATTAGGTAAAGAGAACTTGAGTAGAATAGTATGAATGAGAAATAGAAAGAACGGCCGGGAGGAGGTCCTGGTGAGTTGCGAAGTTCCACAGTCAAGTGACAAGTCGGGCTAAGGCGGCTCGGAACAGGGCCAGAGTCACGCAAGTGGACCTGCGATCGGATCGCACCCACTTTTGAGCCCGAATCTCCGAGTCCTCTCTGCTGCTCGCAAACGTCCGCTCAGGCTTTGTTTTGTGTATACTACGGTCCTCTACTAAATTCATTCTACGTCTCTCTAACTAACAATGGCGACGATTGTCTGCGACGGCTGCAAGAAGCCGTTTCTTGTCACCCGGTTCCGGTCCCATCTCGACCGGACAATCGACTCGCGGTGCGTCAAGCTACGTGAAGACCTGGACAGATGGCATTCCGACAGCGATGACGAGCCGCCGCGAACGCCCTCTCCTTCTGCACGGACCCATGACAGCAAAACTCCAGCCCCTGGCAGCGCGGACGATGAAGACACCGAGCCTGAAGTTGCACAGGACTTTGCTGGCGACTACTTCGGCGAATACGACGGCAATTGTTTTGATGACTACGACGAATACAACGGACCTCCCGAAGGAGAAGATGGAGACGATGAAGACTACGGTGCGGAGGGAGAGGCGGGAGCGGAGGGAGACGGGGAGGATGGGTCGAGCAGTGATGAGGACGAAGTCGAAGACGACTTCCTTTTGGCTGAAGAAGCGGAGCGTCACGCAGAGGAGGGCGACTGGGAGCCTGCTCCCCGTGCTGATATTCCTTCGCAACACGAGCGCAATACGACGGAGATCGAGGAGGAGATCCACGGAGACGATGCAGTCCGCGAGGCATACAAGCGCACCCACACCCACCTCCACGCGAAGACGTTCACAGTCCCATTTCCTAGCGTACAAGCGGGTGCCCCCATTGACGACGACCACGAAGATACTGAATACGAAAGGTTTCAATCCGCCCTCGGCGGTGACCACAAAGATAACCCCTACGCCCCGTTCCTCTCGCGCATCGACTGGGAGATAGCCAGATGGGCGAAGATGCGTGGTCCTGGCTCGACAGCGGTTAGCGAACTCCTGCAAATCAAGGATGTATGTACCGTTGGGTGTACACTGCATCCTGATATTGAACTAACCTCTTCACTCTTTTGAACAGATCGTAACATTACTCGGCCTCTCTTACAAGAACACGAACGAGCTCAACAAAATAATCGACGAGCAGCTCACCTCTGCCCGTCCTCGCTTCATTCGCCGGGAGATCATCGTCGCCGGAGAAGCCTTCGAGGTTTTCTACCGGGACGTAATTCAATGCATACGTGCCCTGTACGGCGATCCAGAATTTTCGGGAATCCTTGTCTTCACGCCAGAGCGACACTACACCGACAAGGAGTGCAAGACACGTGTTTATTTCGACATGCATACTGGGAGGTGGTGGTGGGATACACAGGTGCGTATCCGAGTCATACTATGTACTAACCTCTTGTCGGCAACTAAATATCTATGGTCACGCAGAAGGCCCTCGAGAAGATCAAGCCCGGCGCAACACTCATTCCGATCATCATCTCGTCCGACAAAACCCAGCTCACTGTCTTCGGGAGCAGAACGGCTTACCCAGTCTACCTCACGATTGGTAACCTCCCGAAGGACGTGCGTCGCAAGCCGTCGCATCGCGGTCAAATTCTCCTCGCATATCTCCCCTCCTCTCGTCTTGAGCACATCACCAACAAAGCCGCACGGCGCCGCGTCCTCGCAAATGTGTTCCACAAGTGCCTCAGCACCATCCTGAAGCCGCTCGTTCAAGCCGGCATTCAAGGCATCAAGATAGCGAGTGGCGACGGTGTCGTTCGTCGCGGTCATCCCATTTTTGCCATGTACATCGGTGACTACCCGGAGCAACTACTCGTCACCTGCTGCAAGACCGGGACATGTCCAAAGTGCGACATCCCGCGCAATGATGTTGGCAAGTCCACTGAGGATCGACGACCATTACGGGACCTCAAGAGGATTCTTCACGCGGTCACACAAGTCGGGGGCTCATCCGCGGCTTTCTCTCGGGCCTGTCGTGAAGCCGGGATCAAGCCTGTCCGACACCCATTCTGGGTCCAGCTTCCCTTCGTCAACATCTTTCGCTCGATCACACCCGACATCCTCCACCAACTCTACCAGGGAATCATCAAGCACCTCATTGCCTGGCTGACAGAAGCTTACGGCGCCGAAGAGCTGGATGCACGCTGTCGGAGACTTCCCCCCAACCAGCACGTCCGCTTGTTCATGAAGGGGATTACGACACTCCAGCGCGTTACCGGGAAGGAACACAGTGACATCTGCAAGTTTCTCCTCGCGCTCATCGTTGGTCTGCCGCTGCGGGATGGAATGTCACCAGTCCGTCTTGTGCGCGCTGTCCACGCCTTGCTAGACTTCCTCTACCTCGCACAGTACCCTGCGCACACTTCGGACACACTCAGAGAGCTTCGCGCGGCTCTTGAACGCTTCCATCAACATAAATCCGTCTTTGTCGACCTCGGCATCCGCACAAATTGGAAGATACCAAAGCTTCACTCCCTCGACCACTACGGAGACTCCATCAAGCTGTTTGGCACCACAGACAACTGCGACACCCAGTATACCGAGCGACTGCACATAGATTTCGCGAAGGATGCCTACCGTGCTACTAACTGCAAAGATGAACTCCCACAGATGACGGTCTGGCTCGAGCGTCGGGAGAAGATCCTGCGGCATGACGCTTTCATCAAGTGGCGTCTTGAGCAAATCGCGACTCGCGAGGATGCGCAACTGCATATGGTACATCAACCTCTTGCTATCGGGCCTGCCTCAGGCTTGCTTCTGGCTCCTCGACCACTGCAATCCCTTCTCCCATCACGCGCACTCTCGACACACACCCGTATCCACCTCACAAAGCACCCGAGCATCAAAGGAGTTCGCTTCAACCGCATTGCAAGCTCCTACAGTGCTCCATGGATCCGTGACGCCCTTGCACGCTTCATTGTCTCTTACCGCGATCCTCTACTCACTCAACCGGAGATCGAGCTCGAATCGAACAAGATCACGTACCGCTGGGACAAGCTATGGATTTGGCACAAGATCAAGTTCGTACTCGACGATGCACAGGAGCTCGGGATCATGGAATCTGTTCAGGATGTTGCACATGTCCGTCCAGCGCGGTCTGACAAGTATGGGCGACCGGTTCCAGGCCGCTTCGACACGGTTCTTGTGAACGATGGGTCTGGAGGGATGAGTGGGATTGCAGGTACGTCTCATGTTGCTGCATCCCTCTATCAATCACTAACCACTGCTCGACTTGAAGGCTATCGTGTTGGACGTCTACGACTCATCTTTCAGCTCCCTCCCGATGCATGCCAGCAGTATTTCCCCGACTCCGTCCCTCCCGGCCACCTTGCCTATATTGAGTGGTATACTGCATTCACACAGCCCGATCCCGTTCACGGAATGTACCGTATATCACGATCTCGTGATGGGAATGGATGTCTTCGTGCAAGTGTGGTGGAAGTGCGACATATCCGCCGCAGTTGTCACTTGTATCCTGTGAGCCATGGGCCGATTGATAGGAGTTGGACTAGCAGTACGGTTTTGGACAAATGCGAAGACTTTTGGGTTAGTCCATTCAGCGATATGCATATGTATATGACACTATTCTAGTTATACTCAATATAGTCATATATTTGTACTACTAGTCATGAATATTTCAGCAGTAGTTGGGCAATAAATTGAGTAGAAGACATTGAAATGTTCACTGATAGGCTAGTATAACATAGTTTCAACATAGAACTAATAAGCTCTAAATCGTCCGGATTAGGCCGGCTCCCTGCAACTTACTACTATTCTCCTCCACATAGCTCTAATGAGCCCTGGCAGATTTTCCTGATGAATAGAGAACAAGGACATACGACATGTCTCTGGCGAATATACTTCGCCTGATTCAACAGGAATGTCTCTAAACAGTCGGAAGAAATAGTGGGTGACGATAGCTTCTCGACCATAGCGTGAAGCTCTGGTTTGAAGAACCGGTCCTCCAGTATGTGCGAAAGTGGGCTGACGTCCGTATTATCATGGGGGTAGAACGTCTCTGCATCAATGCGATGGATTAATAGGTTTCCGGGAAAATGGTTTTGATTTGATACTTCAACTCACCCCGCTGCATCTGACACGGAAGGGACAGAGTGACTACATCACGAACTGTGTAGTGTAAGTCCCGGAGGATCTCGACTTTAGCGCCTGAAACCACACTACTCGGGTCAACCAAACCTCGGACTGATCAACATGAAAAGTGAAGGGCGTACTTCTCGTAAAAGCACCAGCTGCATAACCTCAACCGCAAGAAGTAATCAACCGAATCGCCATCGCGACTTCCGCATGCCTGTGTGACTGGTGAAACAGATCCGAAATGACGGTCGTGGTCGACTTACCCAACAAAACTGATCGAATAACAGGGCTGTATAGCGTGGCTCGCTCATGTCCTTCGGACAAGGCGGTAGAAGAGGAATGGCGAGTAGAGAGGTCCTCCAGACCTGTCGGTTCTCTTTGGACATAAGGATTGAACGCAGGAGCTTGGATACGCGCGACAGGTTCAGCAAGTCTATGGGTTGGGCATGGCGAGCGATCTAGCGCAAAATGAGACTTTGTAACGGTCTGCTGTCAAAGTAAGAGAAGATCCGTACCTCAGAATACAGTTCGATGGGAAGATTCTGAATATCCGTATTTCTGTATGTACCAACGCAAGAGGAGCAGACAACCCGGACAGAGGGTTTCTCAGTGCCGTCCTTTTGGAAACACCAGCGGCAGAGGTCGCTAGGGACAGGCCTGAAGCGAATGGGTGCAAGACCTGTGAGTCACACAGCTCCAGTATCAATGGGGATAGCTCCGACGCTTGATGAGGACTCACTCTGCTCGACTTGTTCAGTCCCACCACATTGGCCGCTGCGATCCGCACAATAGTCTTCGAGATAACTGGAACCGGCGGTCAACGAGCTGAGCTTGAAGAGGTAAAGAGCATGAGAGCGTACCGTTTTATCCTATCCTTCACCTGTACTATATCTAGCGGAGGGGCCCATTCCATGGTGGTACGAGTTATCGAGTTGGACGTGGTGGTGGTTAAAGTCCTTTACCAAGACTTGGACCACCCGCGACGAGCTGCAAGTGTAGAATGAAGAGAAATGCGTAGTACAAGAGGTTGAATGTATAACTATTTCCACAGAACCAGAGTCAGCGGAGTGGGTGGTGGGCGGTGAGTGGTAGGAGGCAGGAATGGGGTTCAAACATGGTCGGGCAGGCGCCCAATATTCACCTCAGGTGAACACGTGCACTGTGGGAACGCAGCTCGATTTGGAAACAATCACGTATGACTATGTACATGTTCATTGTTCTCCCCCGCCTCTCGCCTCTGCGTGACGCACATTATCCACGATTTTGAGCTCGACAACTAACAGATAGACTTCCCGCAGTGTCTACAACGGACAGAAGATATTTTTGACGATACGATGAAGATCGTACTATGCGCAACACCTCGGTCTCGTCATCGGTATACCGACCACAGTATCAGGCCTGACGCTCATTCCAATGATGCATTTTGACCAAGGTAACGTTTGCACGTCCAGATCCTCTAGCCCTTAATCTGATTATCCCGGTCTTAGGCGTATACTGGCGCCCGCTGCACTTCGCGTGCGCGTCGATGGTCCTCGGGAACGTGCTATATGGCCTCGCCGCATATCGGGCGAATTGGTTGTATCTCATCCTCATGGGCCGTATGGTTAATGGGTTTGGATTCACCCTCTGGATGTACATCAAACGACACTGTTCGGACCCCTGGATAGTCGGCATCCGTCGAAGGACGACGCTCGCAGGCTGGCAAGTCTTGGGACAAGGCATCGGGTTCAGTCTCGGCCCTTTCGTGGGCGGCCTCTTGTATGTCTATAATATATCTAGTGTGTCGTGTGGCTAAACATGTGTCCCCCGCAGATACAAGATCGGCTTCAACAACAGCGTCTTCAACGGCTACACCAGGTCCTGCCTGGATCATGGCCGCGTTGTGGGCTGTCTTCTGGGTGGCTGTCGCCGTCTTCTTCGAAGACGTACCTCTCGCAGCCGCTCCAACGGCTATTCCTCTCCGTTCTATCCCCGCCTCGTCTTCGCTCGGCGCGTCTGGTGTCGAAAAGAAGCCGGACGACAGCGCGGCTTCGCTCCGCGTCACCGAGACCGAAGCATCAGACGTCCCAGCGCCCCCTCCCCCGCGTCTCAAGATGACTCCGGGGCAGTGGGGCGTCGCGGCTACGATGTGCTGGTTCGCCATGACGTGCTTCTTCATCCTCGGCGCATGGGAGTCGAACATCCCGGTCTTCACCGGCTCCGATGCGCCCGCGAATCCGTTCCACTTCAGTCCATTTGCCGCTGGGAACATGATTGCGCTCGGAGGCGCCTGCGCGATGCCGTTCCTCCTCCTCAACCTGCACTTCGCGCGGCGCGTACAAGACAGGCACACGCTCGCGATGGGGACGTCGATCGGACTCTCCGGACTGCTCATCGCGATTGCGATCCTGGACACGGAGAAGGTCAACTACGGGAGTCTGTTTATCGCGTGGTTCCTCGTCGCATTGGGATTCAACGTCGCGAGCACGGTGATGCTCAGCTTGCTCTGGAAGCAGCTCCCGGGCGAGTGGAACGGGCGCATCAGCCTGTTCATTCAGTGGAGCAACTACACGGGTCGCGTTACCGGCGCTGTCTAGGGAGGGGCGGGAGTCAAGGTTGGGATGTTGAACTACGTCGGGCTGCAGGTTGCGTATGTGGGCATTGGCGCGGTGATGTTCATCACTCAGTGGCGGGAGTTGAAGGCGAAAACCGGGTAGTATTACAAGTGCTTTACGATATCGGACATGTAGGAGACTTATGACATGCAATACCCAACTCATATACCCAGACTCTGGTTACCTGCGGCTAATTTGCACACCCGGCGTCGTTGCTTGGTTCTCCTGTAACTGTGACGACGACGCCTGACTGCATTTCCGAGGAAGGTTCGCATGTCGCGGGTCGGCTGGAGGAGCCCGAAACGGGTGTCTCGGGAAGCAATTTAATCAACGTACGCCAATGAAGATGGCGACAAACATGAAAAACCTGTTACGAAAGTTGAGACGTGTTCGTGAAAGTAGAGCATATCTCGGGTACTCACGAATGCAGCCCAATCCAGTGAAGAATCTGTTGGCGCCTCCAGAGTGCCACATGTGCAGGTAAGTCGTCCAGATGCAACAAGCTTGTTCAACGAGGTGATCGTCGCGTCCTTCCCGAGGCCAACGTGAGTGACAATGTCTCGTCCGAGGGTTGCGCGAGACCATAGGCGAATGCGAGTGTTGATCATCTGGCACGACGCACTAGGGGGTGTCTCTTCAAGACCAGGCACGTCGGGGTGTGCTTTGCGAAAGTGGACATGAACCTCCTTCCACGGGTGTGGACGATAAAGTTCCTCATCCCCAGAGCATTCCCCACATGCGAACAAAGCGTCTGGGTTTTCCAAGATTGAGAAGATCTTCTTCCTTCCGAGGGACATAAATTCATCTACTTCCTCCCGGCCGAAGCCGATCCACCACCACACCGTTCCGACCTTTCGACACACCTGCATGGCAGCCGTAGCCGGTCCGCGCCGCATGTAATCTTTGACCCAATGGATAAGCGACTCCATGAGCTCGAGGCCTTCGTCTGTGTCTTCTGGATGTTCCAAAGCCAGGAGCGCATCCAGGGAACAACGTGCTTCGTCCTTCCCTGCGTGGTACGCCAACAGATCCCCGAGATGCGCCTTGTTTGGCAGCACATCGGGATTGACATTGCGAAAGCTGGGATGACTGGCGAACATCCTTTCAGCCCAGGCGGAAAGCATGGCTTTGCGTTTCTGGTGGCGTCCTAGAAAAGCATCCATCACCCGTGAATCGCGGTACGATCCTTCTCGCTCGACGTCGCTGACGCTCTTAACTAAGATGATCAATAGTGGATGAGTGTCTAGGACATGTATGATGAGTGATCAGATGTACTCACCGTTGAGGAGGGGTATCAGCCACAGCTCAGTCTCTTCCAAAGACATGAACTCTGTAGACTTCTTGAGAGGCTCACATGACATCAGCAAAAACCTCCCGAGCCAATTTGCGCTAATAGCAGCAAATTGGCATCTATCAGCAGATGAGTAACATTTAGGATGGTGGTATGCCAACGGAGAGGAAGAGTGCAATAGACAGACATTATAGTCCTAAAGGAAGACATTGTAACGCAGCGCGGACTTCAATTCAAGTATAATAAAGCTCTTATAATCGTCTATTAGCGTCGATTAGTCGTGTAATTAGTCATATATCGCCCTCATATCGTCCAGATTATTCGTACTATTAGTGCACTATACACGGACTATATGCGCGAGCGAGGGACACAATATACCATTAATAGAGTAAACGCTAACATACATCGCAACTCCAAGCGGTAAGTAGGAGATGAAAGAGACCCACCGGTGGACGGGTTGGCGTGAGGACCGGGGACAGGTGGGGCGGAGATGAAACGCACTAGACGATGAGTAAAATATGACAGCATGGGGGGGCCTACCGAATTGATGCCGGCATGGCATACAGTCCGGTGGCGAAGAGACTGAGGGGAGGGGGAAGAGACTATTAGTACAGAGCGACGAGATGAGAACCTACTCATCCACCATGTCCTTCGTGTTCAAGAACGACTTTGCCGGTATATGAACGAAGCCGCCCCCGGGGGAGGAACTTGAAAGCGTTAAAATGAAAAGTCGCACAAAGACCTCACTGACGACGTACCACACTGCCCGGAAGAGACTGTGCATGAGCCGGTGAAACTTGATGGGACGATCGTGTTTGTACTGAGAGAGCGTCATGATGTTCTGACGGTAGATGTCGAGGAAAATATTGCTCTTGAAGTCGCATGGCTCTCGGTGAAAGCCACGGTAGTCGTCGATTGAAGCGTATAGCTGATGTGACCAGCTGTTAGCAATATGAGATAGATGCGCGAAGAAACATACCGCAGTCGCGACCAGCGCCAGCATGGCCGCCGGAATCTCCTTCTCGTCCGCTTTGTCGGCTAGAGACGACGCAAATCTGGACACAATCCTGTAGCCATGACTTCGAGGCGACGCAAATAACGCATCCGTGAGCGCCTCGACGAATATGTGCGTGCTATACGCATCCGTATCGACGATGGTCTTCTTCTGCATGAATGGTTTAAGTCAACCCGTACGCGTGGTCAGTGAGCGAGCGCACGTACCTGATAGTCGTGTGGATACACATAACGCAGCCCTTCCTCCAACCATAGCACCTTCATCGCATCTCCCTGCTTGAGATTGTATGTGCGCCGGACGAGCGCGTCCGTAGCTTTCTTGATACTGCCACGGAAGTTCGAGATGCGCTGGAGCGGCTATGAGCAGAACGCGCGTAAGTAGATGCAACACCTGTCAGAGGGAACGCTCACGATTGTTCCAAGCTTCCTCCAATATAGCTCGTCGTGCTTGCAGCGTTGCGCAATTTCTGTATCATGCAGGGCCTTTGCACTTCGAATAAGGGAGTCCCGCGCGAAGATGTCGTTCTTGTCGGGGCCTTCAGGGTATGCGTTTATGACACAAATGTTCGTGAGCGTCTCCTGAATCGCCTCCTTCGCGACGAGCTTGACTCGAGGATGTTGTGCCTTCAGCCGGAGGCGGCCGCCATGTTTGCGCATTACGAGCTCGATAGAGTCGTTGTCCGGGGAGCGCGAGTCAGAGCTTAGGTTGGAGTCCTCGGAGGCCGAGCTCGAGCTTGAGTCGAGCGCAGGATCATTGCGGCCGTGCTGGCAGTCGGAAGTGTCAGATTACGCGTCACTGAGCCAGAGAAAAAAAGAGTACTGACCTTTGTATAATGAGTCTGAGTCAGTTGCTTTCGGGCGCGCTTCTGAGCGTGATCGTGTCCGGAGTCTTCAGCCCAATGGATATCCTGTAAGACGAGACACAGCGCGCACTATCAGCGACGTCCAGAGCTGAAGTGATGGAAGTTAGTTACCTCGCAAGACTTCCTGCGCTTGCCCGAGCCAGAGCCAGAGCCAGATTGTATATGGCGTGAAGGGCCTTGAGGACGGCATCGTTGAGTCAAGTCGACAACAACTGTAGAGAGGTCACTTACCGGCGACAGCCTGTGTTCCTTCCGGGATAGGGAGGCCCTCATTTGCGCGACGTGTGTTCTGGTGCGCGCGTGTGACGCGGGCGCGGTCAGGGACGTGCTGCGAGAAGCAGCGAGATGGTGCTGGGGAAGCTGGAATCGATGTCAGGTCTGCACATGCGAGGAAACGCGCGAGTACCCACCCAGCCGCTGAGGACCCTTGCTTGAGTGTCGTAGGCGCAATTCCATGGGCAGCTGCACGTGTTTGCGCTGTCTAACGTCTCCCTCCCGGACTACGAGTTCGTGATCGAGCTGCCCACGGACTGGTCCATCTTCGACAAGGTGTTCGGGTCGGCCGTCATCGGCGAACGCAAGCCCAACCTCGCTGGGTACGACATTCACGAGTTGGGCAGCGTCGTTCGGAATGTGCGACTTGGCCCGCATAGTCTTCGCGTACTCAGTATCCGGGTACTCACCGCCGTCGGCCATGCGTTTCGGGAGAGCCTGCTCCATGCGGACTTTCTTCTTCTGTTCAGTGGTCGGTCGTGGCGCAGGCCTCTTCGTGGCCCTCGGGACTTGCATCCCATGAGCTGGCTGAGCAACGGTCATCTGTGAGCGATTGAGTGATCAAATGGATGGCGTACCTTAGGTTCCGCAGGTGTGACGTCGCCATCCTCCGTGTCACTCGACTCCAATGGTTGGGGACGTTTCTTGCCCCGGGTAGTAACGAGCGAAGGCGAGCGGGAGGAGCTTGACGCTGGGTGGTGATGGCCAAGGTCGGAGGAGCGTGAGCGGCGATGCGAGTTGTCGGTGTGTGCAGTATCCAGGACGTCATGGCTATCAGCCCAGGTAGCAGCCTGAGGACGGAGTTGCAGCGGGAGAGGGGATGCAAAAAGTGAGGTGGTGGTGGAGAGATGGGAATGTGCGAAATAGAAGCTTACCTCTGCGTCAAACAATGCCTTAATGGCACGTGGATCCTTTTCGACCTCCTCGAGCCCGCTGACCTCTGACTTCTCTATATCCTCAGACTCTGCGGACGACGACAGGCCATCGGAGTCGGAGCTGGAGTCGTCACTGGAGGGTATGGGGTTCGTGTGCTCGCGCAGCTCCTGCGACGATGTTCATGTGGGTTTCGATCTAGATAATGTATGTACATACCTTAGCTTCCAAGTTCTTCTTGACAATGATTGCGAGGGGCACGTCGTCGTCGTCGGTGTCTGTATTGATGTCGGGGGCGACGTATGCATCCATGTCGTGAGTCGCTTGCCCTCTGTGCCCCTTGCTCTTGTCTGACTCTGTTGATAGATTAGCACTTTGTTTTCGCGAACAATATAGAACAGTGTTCGTACCGTATCTCTTCTTCTGATGTTTGTCTGGCCTGCCTCGGGAATGGGAGCGTGAGCGTGGCATGAGAGCCTGCCAGGCTGCGAGTGCAATGCAGATCGTCGGTGAGCCTCATACATGAATACGCGAAAAGGTTAGCACTGACCTTCACGCGCTCTGGTCTTCGCACTGCGCTGCGCTACTCAATCTCAGGACATGACGACGACTTCATATATGAGTGTCGCACTCACGTCTAGTAGGCGCAGAGCCCGCAGGCTCCTCCGCGAGTCCCTGTGACTCCAAGGTAGGTCGAGGGCCGGTGGGGTTAGGCCCCTGGTCTGCTGGAGCATCCGATATTCCGGCGGAGGAGAGGCTTCGAGCTCGTCGGCGACCCATGAATTGATGAGGGGAGGATGATTCAGGTAAGAAGACGATGAGTTCCACAATAGTGTTCAAGGTAGGATAGAGAGCAAAACGACGTAAAGCTGAAGAATATATAACGGTGAGGACCATGGTGCCTCGAAAGCTGCTCGAAGGCACCAGACAGAGAGCGGCCGATGACTACTGACTCAGCAGCATAGCCTGGACAGACCCACCTCGGTCGATCGGTGTGATCTCAGATCGCGATCCTCGCAGGTTCGTCCTTCACCTCGACTGCTTCTGCGCTATTCTGCTGTCTACATTATATTCTACATGACCCGCAGGCTTCGTCACCGCACCCGGCGAGCCACTGAACAGTGCGCCGGGTGCCGCTACTGGTTCACGCCGAAAGGACTCCCCCAACACCTCGACTACACGTCCCGAGCCGCCTGCATGGCCCTCCGGCAGGCTCGCATCGGCTCGGATCCTCCCAACTCGACCTTGCCCCCGAAATCTTCCCCTTCCTGTCCTTCAAAATCTCCTCAGCCTGCACAATTCGATGGCGACTTCTTCGGCCACTATCGTCCAGAAGACTGGGACCACTACGACGAGTTTCAAGACAGACAAGATGGCGACGCGATGGACGTCGATGAGGCCGAGGGAGATGGCGATGCGATGGACGTTGATGAAGCTGATGCTGCGGACGGCGGGGAGGATCTGGACGAGTCAGTGTACGATGAGGAGGAGGATGCGGACCGGTTTGAAGAGGAGGGAGGATGGGAGCCCGCGCCATGTCACGAGCAGGAGGACGGACGCCCTTTCGGGGCTGAAGACGATCCTGGCGAGACCGACGGCGCATTTCACGGTCCCATCTCCCATGAAGCTCAACAACGTGTCCACGCGCATCTTCGCGCAAAGACGTTCGTAGTCCCCTTCCCCGGACATTACGCTGGCAAGCCTGGAAACCAAGACCGCGAGCCGTCAGCCTATGAGAAGTACGCACGCCGGACGTCCGCCGATAACCTGTATTATCCGTTCGCCTCGAAGCTCGACTGGGAGGTGGCGCGTTGGGCAAAGATGCGTGGACCAGGCTCAACAGCCGTCACGGAGCTCTTGGAAATCAACGATGTATGTCCGACTGCTGGGTGTTACCTCATGTCCTGTACTAACAATATTCCTCAGCTTGTGCAACTGCTTGGGCTGTCCTTCAAGAATACAAGTGAGCTCAATAGGATCATCGACGCTGACCTGACGTCTGGCCGCCCACGCTTCATACGGCGGGAGATCATCGTTGCCGGGCAGGCATTCGAGGTCTTCTACCGTGATGTGATCGCGTGTGTCCGTGCCCTCTACGGGGATCCCGAGTTTGCAGGGATTCTTGTGTTTACCCCGGAGCGACACTACGCTGATGCCGATCATACCGTCCGCGTCTACTTCGACATGCATACCGGACGATGGTGGTGGGACACTCAGGTGCGTATTGTTGCCTCTATGTCAGCTGCGTCTGTCTGCTAATTTTCTTCAGGCTGCCATCGAGAAGCGCAGGCCTGGCGCAACAATCATCCCCATCATCATCTCTTCAGACAAGACGCAGCTCACAGTCTTCGGCTCGAAGACTGCGTACCCCGTGTACATGACCATCGGCAACCTGCCGAAGGACGTCCGCCGCAAGCCCAATCGTCGCGGGCAGATTCTACTCGCATATCTCCCCTCCTCGC